>NC_137789.1:5119487-5719487 GCF_963383645.1 Muscardinus avellanarius | reverse complement strand
CACATGAAACCAACACATCAGCTGGTCTTTTCAATTTATTAATCCAAGAATCCATCTGTTCAAATATAGGTTCTGACAGCACTACTGTTAGAGCCAGATGGGGTGGTGAGCACTTTCTCTCCAAAGCCACAGCATCACAGAAGCCTAGCACAAGGACTTGCTACTTTTCTCACCCACAGATCAGAAAGCGTGACATTTTCTATGTGGGAGCCTTATAACCAGTAGGTCCTACTAGGAAGCCATTCAGCAGGAACGTATTACTAAGAAAGTAAAACACTTAACATTTTCACTCTCTTTCATATCAATATTTTATGTGTGAGGAAGATGTAGAGAAAGAAAGCCTGTAGCTGAGAACCTTTAGCTAAATTTTTCAAATGGCCTACAATCTAGCACATCTTGGGGATACTGGGACGTTTGTGTTATAATTAACATTTGAACAACAAAAAATGCAAAATTCTTGTCATGTTAGTGTAGAACTCAATTTGTGGACACTACTAGAGAACACTGTCTGAACCCACAGGTACATGCACAGTTGACCACATATTCTGGACTGTTAGTCACAGGGTCGAGGGGAAAAGAGGTAGGAAGTAATTAAGGGTGAGACAGCAAGATGTTTCCATTCTAAAGCCAGTTCTTAGTTCACAAATATCTCCAGATTTACGTCCATAACACGAGTGATTTATCTAAGTACTCCCCAGTCCTTGACACATCTGGTTTGCATTTGCATTGTATAATTTGGGCATTTTATTTGGAGTCTTTTTTTTTCTACTCAGACCTTTATAAGTTTTGTTGTCACACAACCTAAATATCAGTTCTAGTGTTATTTGATTTATAAAACATAAGTTTTGCATGTTGGAAATGTATCCAGATACGTAAGGACTGTGATGCTTGGTCTTGAATTGGTCCAAATGTATTCCCACAAAATTATACTTAAGATTCATTTAAGAGAAAATGTCTACCTATTTGTTCAGATCCACAATGCACTGATAAAGAACTTTACAAAGTAATTGTTGAGAATATTTTTGACACTGATTTTTTTTCCATAACAGAAATATTAGAAGCAAATTCTCATTCGTCATTATTTACAATTTTAATTTTAGAAATAACTGGCTTTCACATATCTTCTGTAATTTTTGCTCATACATTTATTTGTCGATGTGTTGGCTTGTTTACTTATTTATTTGTATACCAAAGCCATTAATACTATGACCTTAGTTACATGGTATTATTCTGCATGCATCAAAATATTATTTATTTTTATGACATATACTTGTGAGAAAGACACTATTACATGCCCATTTTACAGTTCGATTTTTGTGTTTTTGGTACTAAGAAAAACTTTCCTAATCTTGGAAAATATAAAGATATTCAGATACCAGAGTTTTTTAGAACTCAAATTAGACAGAATCAAAAGTGAACTTCCTATGGCCTAATATAGTTAAAATGTAAAAGTTCAGAACAAAGAAATAATATTTATTTATTTATTTATTTATTCATTTGTGGGTCTGGGAATGGAACCCCGGGGCATTCTACCTCTGAGCTACAGCCCCTGTCCCCCTGCCCTATTTTTATTCTTTATATTTTGAAACAGGGTCTCACTAGTAGACCCTGCAACTAGTAGAGTTGCAGAGGGCCTCACTAAGTAGCTGACGCTGTCTGTGAACCACAATCCTTCAGTCTCAGCCTCCCGAATGCTGGGATTACAACCGTGTGCCACCACACCCAGCTCAAAGAAAGAATTTTAAAAGCTGCAAGTTACTGTCCAGTGTCTTTTCTTCCCAGCCTCAAGGTTCCCTTTATAAATATTGTGGGGCAGCATGCATTATAGCAACAGACTCTAGTATATTTTATCTGGAGATTTCATCGTCCCACCTTCTTTACTGATCAAGGGTAGTTTTGCTGCAGGTAGAATTCTTTTATAGCTACCATTTTATTTAGAACAATTTGACTACATCCCCCTCTCCATTTTGACTTTATGGCTTCTGATAAAAATGTTGTTATTGATCTTGTTGCAATCTCCTGTACCTATTGAATTTTTTCTGCTACATTTAAAATTCTTTATCATTGTTTTCAATAATTTAACTATAATGTGCTAAAGTGTGACTGTTTAGTTTCTTCCTACACGAAGTTCGTTCAGCTTCCTGCATATGTAGAGTGATAATTTGTCTAATTTTAGGAATCTTTTGCCATTATTTTTTCAAATAAGATCTCTTCCCCTTTCTTTGCCTTCTCTTCTGTGTCACCCAATGTGTAAATGATGTAGCTGATGATGTCTCACAACTCCAAGAAATTTGTTTGACTAATATCACTAATTTATATTTTCACTGACATTCTGTGTGGCTTAATACTATTCTCACACTTTCTCAATTCTTTAAACATGATTCTGAGATCCTTGAATGTATTTAAAATAACTGGTTTGTAATCTTTGTTAAGAAATTTTTAACACTTGAGACTTTTAGGCATTAAATGTATTAATGTATTTTTTCTCTTTATGGTCCATGCTTTCTATTTCTTTTGCATTATTTGTAATTTTTTTTGAAAACAATTTTTTCATATTGTGTGATAACTCTGGAAATCAAAGCAGCTTTCTTCCCCAGGATCTGTTAATGTTGCTGCTTTTTATAGTTATTATTTGTTTTGTTTGCTGATGCTTAGGAATTAATTCTGCTAAGACTCTATTATTTATTATTTGTAGTCCTAAGGTATATTTTCCAGTAGCTCAGTAGTTACTGATTAGCTGGAGAGACTTCCTTAGATGCCTAGTATCACAGATATTGCACTCTTTTTCTTGGCTATATTGTGTGCTGGTGGATGACTTCAACACTCACCAGAGAGTTTACAACTCTGTCTTGCTTTTCATTTCTCGTTTTCAAAGAACCTCAATAACAGCTGAAGGTAAGAGTACATGGTATTCTCATGTCTACCCTGAGTATGTGGGTGACCTTCTGCATTCCTGGAATATTCTGGTATTTTCAGAACCTTTAAGAATGTCTCCTTCCTTATACTTTCCTTCCAAGCCTCAGGATTCAGTCTATATCTGGTTAGTCATAATTATAGCCTCATATGTTGTCTACCTCCCATGCAGACACAACTGGAAATGCTACCTGAAAATGAATTCTACAAATAATTCAATTCACCACAGTACATGGCTTCAACAGTAGGCTGCTTCCATGTTAAGTAAAATGATGAAAATTCATTTCAGTCCATCTAACAAGGAAGCAAAGACAGGTCAGAACTTATCATTTATTACAGATCTTTGTGGATGAGGTCCATTATTTCTGAAGGGTGGGGAAGGCAGGTTGTTATTTTCTTGACTCTTGCTAAACTGAATTGTGGCAGATGAGGCTGGAATAAGTTAAAATACAAAAAGTTTATTGTGCTCAGGACAAATCATCCCTTTTTAATGAACACAAGTCTTTTGGATGTCTGAAAGCCTTTGGCTCATTTCTAGAATTTAGACAAGTTGATTTTGTTTCCTGTCTTTTCGTTGCTGTTTTGCAAGGACAGATTTGCAGTTCCTTAGGTACAAGGAACCATTTATAATGATATCTAGCCCTTGTTTCTTGCAAAGAAAGTACCTATAAAACCGAATACAAAAGAATTGGAGTTGTGCTGCAAAAGGAAAGCATAATTATCTCCTTCCAGATTCTTATGCTGGAGACCACAGCTGACCCTGAAGGACCTCTGCAAGTAACATGGTTGTTTCAAAATTTTTCATTCCATATTTAATGAATTGCATTATACTGTTTTAAAGGTCTAACATGGTTTCGTCCTTATAGAAATAGTACAAACTCATTATGGGAAATCTGCAAGATGAAAAAATCTGGAAAGAAATAAAAACAATGACACTGAATAATGAACTATTATTTCTAGTAAAAGACTATTACTTCTGTACTTTTGTTTATACAGTCATGACATGCTCTGGATAAAAGTTTGCATAGTGCCAATTTTCATTTAAGAAAATGTTTTCCAGAGCATATTTCTATCTTAATAAGCTTGTTTAAATTCTGGCTGGTGGCTATATATGATATGCGCTATTATGTAGTAGGTAATATTCAGTCACCATAAAAATATATCATACCATATATTATAGCTATATAATATTTAATTTGTAGATATATATTTTTCATTATAGTGTATATTTATATTATCCTCATTATTTTACTTAACAAAAGTAATATCATAATGGAGTAAATTGTGTTCCCTCAAAATGAATACATTTAAGCCTGAACCCAGTATTTAGGAAATAACTGGACCAAATAGATTAGTGAAAATTAGGCCATTAGTGTGGGCACTAATACACTCTGAGTGATGTTCTTGTAAGAACATGAACTTTTGGACTTGCAGAGGCCCCAGGTATGTGTGGGCTCAGAGGAAGAACACAGGATACCAGAATATTGCAAGTCAAGAGACGAGGCCTGAGGACAGAACAAGAGAGCTGTGACCATTATTGTGGGCTGTGAGCTTCAAGAACCTTAAGAAAATAAATTTACACTCTTGAAGCTTCTCATTTGGTGATACTTCCTTATGAAAGCCCTTGACATAATATTTAATTTGTTTTTATTATAGTGTATATTTATAATATTATCATTATTTTACTTAACAAAAGTAATATCATAATGGAGTAAACTGTGTTCCCTCAAAATGAATACGTTTAAGCCTGAACCCAGTATTTAGAAAATAATGAGCTTCTTTGTACCTTTTGGAAAATGAGTGACTCACTCATGATGTGAAAGGATGACATCTTGGGATATAAAATATGCTCTATCAAAGCCAGTAGAGGTGTCTCTTATTTTTAAAAAATTCAGAATGTGTTGTCATTGTATTTATTTTATATGCTTGAAACTTCCTTCCTGAAAATCTCTAAGTCTTCAATGATTACTTATAAAAGTATCCACAGTCCTGAGCATTTCCAGTATTTATCATCACTGCCTCTGACTGCCTTTTGAATAATGTTTTTCCTTCTAAAGATGGGAGAGGAGCTTTTGTTCCTTGTTCCTGGATGGGGCAAGCAGAACACCATCTTTTCGTTCTTCCACAGAAAGACCAAAAATCTCTCTGATGAAACACAAAAGGAAATGGATTTTACTTCTCTCTTCTATTCTTTCTAGAAATTTAAACATGTTAATATATTTTACTGGGAAAATTTTTAAAAATATATGAACTCAACAGTAGATGGAATCTTAAATTTAAAATGTGTTTGATTTAAAAAAAATAGCTTGCCAAGGGTGGTGGTGCACACTAGTAATCCCAGCATTTGGAAGGGTGAAACAGGAGGATCATGGTTCAAGGACAGCCTCAGCTTCTTTGTGCGACCCTTTGCAACTCAGTGAGACCCTGTTTCAAAATAAAGAATAGAAAATAGGGCTGGGAGTATTTCTCAGAGGTATAATGCCCCTGGGTTCCATGCCCAGTACTGAAAAAATAATTATTTTTGCTAATCAATCATTTGTGGATGAGTTGTGGTAAGGAAGAAACAAAATGATGACAGTTCACAGGTAGACATTTTTGGAAGTTGTTACCTATTATCACTACATGTGGAATTCTGTTCACATGTTTATATATAGTATATAGAGTGGACTTTGATAAAATAATTCCAATAGGACTTTGCAACCTGTCTGCCACAAGACTTCGGTTTCCGTCAATAGTTGCAGCGCTCTCTCACCCTGCTCTGGAGGCTGTGCACACATCATGCTCTGTCCTAAGCTTCCCTGCAAGACTCTTATATGAGAAATTGAGCCAAATTTTCCCCAAGTCAAGAGTTCTTTACAAAAGTTTTTCTGCTGTCTCTTTAGGGAAGCATGATGATGAATATAAACAAAACTGCCTATCATAATGTTATTTATTTAAAATAAAAACTATTTAAAAAGAAAAAAAACAAACTCTTATAAGATGATGATGAAATATCTATTTTGTCACCATGAAACTTGAGACTTATGTTTGATTGTTTGAAAAGTATATTGCTATATTTTAGATTAAAGCAAAGTGTATCACTTTACTTATTGAAAAATATAATATACATACTGTGTATACATATTATGTAAACATATATGTCTAAAATTATAAATGAGAATATTTATAAAATATAAAACAAAAGATTAATTCATATGTATGCACATATGCTTACACACACACACACACACACACACACACACACACACACATCTTAATCTTTAGTGCATCCAAGTATCACTTTTCCCCTGGAAAATAAAATCTATAAAGCAGTATCTTAAAGTTTTGTTTCTCTAAGAATTTCCCCTAGATATTGATGATGATCTTCAGGGAACTACAATTTGGGAATTATTATAGTATGTTAAAATCTAGCCACCAGTGATTTTTAAAACTCTCTGGACTATTCCAATATGTAGCCTGACCTACAAGTCACAGGGAAAGGTATTTCTTCTCAAGCCCAATTTACCAGAGTGCTAACCAATGTGAGCTAATTAACTTTTTATGTTGGATGGAGCTGTCTCTTTGTATAGCTTGCAATGTGTGCTATAAGAGAAGAGTACTATAAACAGGAAGATCAATGATATTGACTCAGAATCTCATTATCAAAGTATTTAACTTCCTGTCATTATAGGGACAGAAGGGTACTCCTTATAACTCAAAAGCTAGTACAGTCTTATTCGCTATCGTGTACATGCAGTCATCCATCTCAGAAATGAGAGCCTCTGTTGAATCCTGTCAGCACTCATCAAATAAACTGTATCGTTCATATGAGTCAATGCATTCCTTTACCACAATATTCTGACATAGCAGTAAGACCGTAAATTTAAAATTAAATCCAGACATGATGGCATACACCTATAATCCTAGTACTTGGGAGGTTGAAACAGGAGTAGCACAGGTTTGAGATCAGCCTCGGCAGTGTAATGAGTCCTTCAGCAACCTGGCCAGACCCTGTTTCAAAACAAAAAATAAAAAATAAGTTGAATACCCTGAGATTCAATCCCCAGTGCTTAACAAAAAAGTAGCCCATTTGATACAGTATGATGGCAAGGGACTACATTTCCTCAAAAACAGCAACAGTCACTGGATGTTATTATGGGAAAAAAAGCTATCCACACATGAACAATGAGTAAGTGAACCCTTTATGCCATAATTATATATCAATTGCTTATTTATTTACTGATGTGTGCTAAGGAAAAAGGATACTTTGTTCTAGATGTCCTTAAAATGTAGAATTATCCCAGTGTTCTGAAACTGATGCTAAAAACATGAACTAATCAAGCAAATGATGTTTGGGATATTTTATCTTCTTTTAAAAATAAATTTAAATCAATTTTATTTGTTAGTTTAGCATATTATGAATATTATTTTAATTTCATACTTATATGCTAGATATATTCATAAAGATACTTCTCAGGTGACATAGAGTATGGACAAGATAAGTGTATGTCTCAAATCCTAACATGCAGAGGTGTTTTTATTTTTATTTATTTATTTATTATTTTTATTTATTTTTATTTTTATTTTTATTTTTTTTGGTGGTGCTGAGGATAGAACCCTTCTGCCTCCAGGCTACACTCCCAGGCCTATTTTTTATATTTTTATTTGGAAACAGGGACTCTTAAGCCAGCATGGCTGGCTTCAAACCTGTGTGATCCTCCTGTCTCCACCTCCCAAACTCGGGGATTACAAGTTTGCTCCACCATGCCCAGCTGCAGAGGTGCTTTTAATCATCCTGGGATACACCTAGATGGCACAATTACCAATCTTTGAATAGGAAGGGTATTCATTTCTCTTTATGAAGCTTACAGAGGTCATTTGCTAATGAATTACTACAATGCCGTTATTTAGGAGTGGTCTACTTCCGGGCGTGGTGGCACACACATGTAATCCCAGCATTTGAGAAGTTGAGAGGAGAATCACAGTTCGCAGACAGCCTCAGCTACTTAGTGAGGCCCTTTGCAACTCAGTGAGACCCTGTTTCAAAATAAAGAATAAAAAATAGGACTGGGGGTGTCGCTTAGAGGTAGAATGCCCCTGGGTTCCATCCCCAGTAACAAATAAAAAAAGGAGTGTTCTATTATTTATTAAATAATGATCCTAATCTTAAATCTAACCCTAACCTTAGTGTTAGTATTTTCTATTTAAAATTTTAGAAAGTACTATATTGCATAATATTCAATAGACTCTAAATAAGTTTATCAATATATATTTGAGTGTACAAAATTAAAATAAATGAATAGTAAGTTTTTCAGTGTCTATCATAGGTTGAATTGTGTTGTCCTAAAATTTATATATTTAAGATCCAATCTTCTATCCTTCAGGATCTGACTTTGGAAACAAAGTAATGGCAGATATAAATAAATTAAGATAGGGTCATGCTAGAGTAGAGTAGGTATTTATTTATTTATTTATTTATTTAGTTAGTTAGTTAGTTAGTTTTATGTGGATTATATTGAAGATGGCATACATTCAGACTGTGCTTGGTACCCTCTCCTCCCCATGTACCCTTCCCCCTCTCAACAGTGAGTGTCCAGGTTGACCATGCTACATTCATACTTTTATATATATTCGAATGTAGCTCCTCCATTAATCAAACTCAACTTTCTTTTCCTCTTACCCTTCCATTCTAGTTTTGCTGAGGTTTCCCCTCCATTATCTGAAGTCTCACTGATATTCCTATATGTCTGGTGTCTTCTGAAAGGGGAGAGAGTGATTTGGACACAAGGCACATGGATATTATGAAAGCGATCTGAAGATGATTGCAGGGATTAGGTAAGCCATGGAACACCAAGGACTTCCAGAAAACCACAGTAAACCAGGAGAAAAACTCCAGTCTTCTGCAAGTCCTTCAGGAATAGGAACTGTATACATGTTGTCATCACAGGTCTAGCCTCTAGCTCTGAGTAAATATGATCTTACTTAGCCATGAGATTCATTATACTTGGTTAAAGGAAACCCCTAGAAACAAGCACAAAATCATTATTCAGTGGCTGAGTTTTCTATTATAAGCTATATATTTGGAGGTTTGTTGACTTCTAGTAGCTTTGTAAAATGAGTGGAAAGTACTACTTTTTTGTCATATTTGAACTAATATGCATATTTTATTTTTCTTAAAAGTTTGGAAAATTTTTCATTTAAAATTTTCTGATAGTTTTAATTTACTTTTCTTTTTATTAGTAGTATATTTAGATTTTCTGCCTATTACCAATACCAAATAGGAAATTTATGTTTTAAAATAAAATGTTTAAGCCGGGCGTGGTGGCGCACGCTTGTAATCCCCGCGCTTGGGAGGCAGAGACAGGAGGATCGCGCAGGTTCGAAGCTAGCCCCGCGCGCTGGCTTAGGAGACCCTGTTTCCAAATAAAAATGCAAAAATAGGTCTGGGAGTGTAGCCCGGAGGTAGAAGGGCTTCCAGGAACCCCAGTACCACCAAAAAAAAAAATAAATAAATAAAAAATAAAATAAAATAAAATGTTTATATTCATTTTTGTAGAAAATATATTATTAAATTATGAATAAAGTGTTCTTTTACATTAGTTAATCTCAATATTTCTAGTGATTTGCATTGTTCATTGTCAATTAGCATTTTTACTAATAATCTTTCTAGACTATATTTGACATTGCAGTTATCTATGCATGTACATATACATACTTTCTTTCTCACTTTCTGTCTCTCATCCCTACCTACCTATAACACTTCTAATATGTATTTCATAGCAATTTCTTTTTTAATTTGCATTTTTCTTTTTATTCCTTATTTTTTGAAATTTTTTTACTGGTGCATTGTAATTGTACATCTTAATGGAGTACAAAGTGGTGGAGGCACACATGCACACATCACTCATTTAGCCCTTCCCCAATTCAACCCCATTGCCTACCCCTTCCTCCTTATGTTTGTCTTAGTGATTGACTTCGATGTTTATTAATGTGCATTATGTACATTAGGAAGTTTCCCTCTTCCCTCCTCCCATTTAATCTCAAGAGCATATGGCCTCTAATATCAAAGAGGTATGCAGAAGAACATGGAAATATTTTATCTCCTTGGAGGAATAGAAGCACCCAGAGTGCCCAAGGGAGGAAGAAGTTCTTTGTTGCCTTTAAGAAATTCCTTCTTTTTGTATACTAACAATCCCTCTTGCAAATCACTGAGTTGTGTCATCTCTCTCACTGAATGTGTAAAAAACTCAGGGCAGGATGGTCCCCTTCAGAAACAAAACTGAATAAAACATTTGAAGCTCAGTAGTACTGTGATAGTTAATCTAGTTTGTCAACTTGACTGCATTATGAAATACCTACCATTATGTGATTTCAAAGGTGTTGAAATGATTGGCAGGTGGAAAGGAGGTTAAGGGGAAAGTATCACCCTAAATATGGGAAACATTGTTCTGATATTCTGAGGATCCTGGATAAAAAGGAGAAAATTCTGTGAATGATGCATTTTTTAAGCTATGCCTTCTTGGTTTATGACATCAGACTCATCCATTTTGCCCTTTGAACTGGACTTTCACCAATGTTTCTCCAGAAAATTGAAGGACTAAAGTAACACCATGACAGGCTTCAGTTAAAGCTTTAAGTAAAGCAGGTTTAGGTTTCTTTTCTTAGAAGTTAAGTTTCTGTAACCCACTGTCTCTTCTGGAGAAACTGTAACTGTGTTACTCTGACCTTCCCCTAGCAACAGCCAATCAGTACAGAGTACCTCTGTGTCCAGAATCAGAAGATAACCGAGCAAGGTCAATCTACCCTAAGAAGGAGACCCCCCACTCATCTTGAACATTCTTGAGATAGCAGCTGGATCAATCAGCTTAAAGGTCATCTTAGATGGCTGGAATTTTCCTGACAATAGCCCTTTCCTATGGCACAAAAGCTAAACCAATCGGGGACCAACAGTGGTTGCTTGGTTACAAAACAACCAATCAATGTAATGCTGGTAAGGACTGTCCTTCTTAGTGGATAAAAACATTGTTCTTGGGGGGCAAAGTGCTGTTCCTTCTTGACCACTGCATTGGTGTACGTGGAGAGCCAACGCTCGAGCTTGAATACAATCCCTCATGTAATTTACATCGGACTCTATCCTGGTGGTCTTTGGCAGATAACGGACTTGCATAACAAAATGTCCTGGCCTTTTCATCTAGGACTCAGACTGCATCTTTGGTTGCTTCTATTCTTAGACTCTACCTCGCAAACTACTAGACCAGTTGCTGTTATTATTTTCAGATTTTTGTTTACAAGTGGCCACTTAGGACTAAAATATTGGGAGTCATGCTAGAACCACACACTGAAATGAACATCCTGGACCAGCTTGACTGTACAAAATACTATGTGGGTGGCACAGATTTCCAAGGTACTTAATGGAACTGATAAGAGTGTGGAATTTGTTCTCTGTCATACAGTAATGTTTAAACCTTCCTTCCTCTAAGCTTTTCCTATCACTGTTTGACTGTTTTTTTCTTATCTTGACCTGTGACAAGTTGCTGGATCATGTGTTTAATCATTTTTTATGATGCACTGTCTGAAGGATGATGGAAGATTCACACCACCTCTTCCTTCCAAATATTGACTACAAAATATAATAATTTTCTTGAATTGTCATTTCTGACTCTGAGACATTTTATGGGAGCGACGTCTAATCAGTGGTATCTTTCAGCAGCAGCGTTCCATGGCAGGAACATGGAACAAGTAATGTCCATTACACCATACCACTTCTGAGTGTAAGCTGAATAGATAAATCTCCTTTTATCATATACATATCCTGTAAGTTCTGCCATTTTAAAGAATATTGACTAATACAGGAGCCCTCTCATATTATGACACTTTTAAGTATATGATTTAAAACATATATGTCTTCCAATGAAACAAAACTTTTTGTTTCACAAAATAATGTCATCAATTCCCAGTGCACCTTATTTTCTTTTGGAGGATACTTTGAAATAGAACATGTATGTATACACAAGTTTTTTGCCCCAATATGATGTATGGATATAATGCACCAATAATTTTTTTTTAAAGTATAATATACTAACTACCTTAGGGTTGGACTTTTGGGGAAGTCCTGCCATAAATCTGGACCTGGAACTAAAGTGCAGTGAAGTGCTAAAGTTGATAGCTACTGGCTAGACCATTGGCATGCCACTCTTACTAAGAGGCTATTTCATTGCAATTTAAAATATTTTAATGAACTCGTTTCTTAGTAATCATTATGTATGCAACGTTTATTTGTTGCCTAATATAATTCAGTCACTGTGTCCTTGAATAATAAGATGAAGAGGAAATACAGACTCTGCTTCCAAGTAATACAAACAGAAATGGACAACATCTGAGAACAACAGACCATGAAGGCAGAACTGAGGATGCACATGAGCTCAGTAAGAAAAATGTATATTTAATAAAAACAAATCACAAGAACTATGGAGATAAGAATGAAATTCATTTGGGCTAATGTTATCCACTGCACAGAACTAGGACATGGCCTCATTCATTAATTCATGTTTATAACTTCCATGCTAAGTCATCCATGAAACATTACATGCTGGAATCAAATGAGGGTTTCTGATATGAACAATTTATTCTTAAATTAGAAATGGAATATTGTATCTTATTAAGATGGGCAAGCATATTCCCATATGCTACAATTGCTTATAATTTTTAAAGAATGGCATTGATAAAAGTTATATAAGTTCAGCTTATGACAAAAAATCTATTATAAGCTAAAAATGTGGGCCACTATTCTTTTTCATGTGCAGCAAAATTCCACAAACAAAATTTTAGAAGTTATAATCTACTATTTGAAAGAAATTGTTCTCCTGTTTATTAATGGGTTTTATTTCTTATTTATGCCTTTCTTCTTATTTGTAACATTGAATCCTTTATTTTATTTAAAATGTTACTGCATTATAATTGTACATGATTATGAGATTAATATATGCACATACATTATTTTATCTTTTAAATGTTTGTTTTTTTAAGCTTTTTTATTTCCTTTCTTGCCTTTTAGTTCTATTTCCCTCTCTCTCTCTCTCTCTCTCTCTCTCTCTCTCTCTCTCTCTCTCTCTCACACACACACACACACACACACACACACTGATTTATCGTTACACTTTTTTCCCCTACTTTACAATGGTATGTAAGAGTTATGTATTTAGTAGAAAGCATACTCTGAATTTTGAAGTTTGATGTTTTCCAGGCTGGTGATGTCTTGCTATGGTGGCCAGTGACAGAGAACCAGAGCTCCAGGTCTGCCTGTAACCAGAGGGTAAAACGCTACTCTCTTCGTAGGGCTTTATGGCTAGGCTAGAATGTTTGGTAGGTTTAATACATCGGGCACATGTTTTTACTTACAATATTTTCAGTTTACAATGAATTTATAAAGGGTATAAACTCATTATAAGCAACTTTAGCTTGCCCTGCAAAAATAAAAATTGTGTGATTTATGTCATCCACTATTCAATCACCTAAATATAAGTTTTGTCATATGTATCCATGACATTCTTGTCTTTACCCACAACTACATAAGCCTAGGCATTTTTCATAACAATGTATTATAACTTTGTTTTATTCCTCCTCATTATATGTTGATAGATTTTTTTTTATCTTTATAGACCCGCTAGGACATATTTTCAGGTTTTTACAATATTTTGCTAGAATGCTGTATCATAATAGTGCATAATTTTAAAATTTCTCATTTTCTCATTAGTTAGCATTTACAGGTAAAACTGATAAATTCAAATACAGTGTTTGAGGACTTCCGGTAAGATGGCGACCGAGGAAAGCGGCACTTACAAGTCCCGCTAACAATCGAACTCTATTACCACAAAACCAGCGCCTTTCAGAGCCAGAAAACACCACCAGCAAAGAAATAAAAACGGTAAATACAAGGGACAGAGAAAAAAGGCTGGAAAAACAAGACACCAGAAAAAAACCAGCCCAAAGGGCCACGCCCGCTGTGGCGCGGAGCGGCCGGAGGAGCCGAAGCAGCCAGAGCCGCAGCGCAGAGAAGTCAGAGCCGCGATGCGAAGCGGGGCGGCCAGAGCAGCCGAGCGGAGCGGCCAGACCAGCCAGAGAGGAGCGGCCAGAGCAGCCGGAGAGGAGCGGCCAGAACAGCCGGAGCAGCCAGAGCCGCTTCGCGGAACCACGGGAGCGGCCGGAGTGGCCAAACCCGCGGTGCGGAGCAGCCAGAGAGGCCAGAGCGGCCAGACCCGTGGTGCGGAGCAGCCTGAGCCACAGCACAGAGCGGCCGGAGCGGTGCGGCTTACATCTCCCCTAGCAGCACCAGGCTCCAGAGAGGAGGGAGACTCAAAACAGAGCTCAAATCCAGAGAGGAGGTACTCTGGCCTCGCGGCCTAGGATGCAGAAGCAGCGTCTTACTGCTGGCGGCAGCGGCGAATTCACCAGATGGCCCTAGACCAACCCACACAACCAGCCACCAGACGCCTGAGAGGAGGGGTGGACAGCGAGCCAAGGTAAGCCGCTGATGTACAGCCGGGCGGCAGTCAGCAGTTTCTCTGGTGCAAGGAGCGTCTAAAGCTCCCAAGGGCCGGGCACAGCACACCTGGCAGGGACTCAGCGGAGCTCAAAACCAGAGAAGAAATAGGCCACATCATGGCCGAGGGCGTGGCAGTGGTGCCATATTGCCAGTGGCGGCAGCAGCGAATCCACCGAGTTCACTACAGCTCCATCAGCGCACTCAACAAACGTGAGTCAAATTGCGGCCCCAAGGGGAGAAATCCCAGTACTGCACTCCCAGGGACTTGCGCAGATAGTCTCCCTGGGTCGGAGATTTTAGCAGTGCAGCCCAGTGGGGGAGTGGCAGTGGCAGAGATATCATACCATAGTCACAACTCCCCGCTAGAGAACACCCAACTTGGCACCCCCCACGGTCTAAGCAGCCTCAATTGACTCCGTGGGTCTGAGACTTTGTGATACAACTCAGTAAAGGAGTAGTGGTGACTGATATACCACAGACTCGAGATCCAGAACATCTTAAGTGAACTCGTAGTGACTCAGGGAAGAACCCAGAGAAGGCACAAACTTCCAAAATCATGGGAAAGAGAAATAACAATGGAGCAGTGAATGCCCACAACCCCACAACATCAGAATCTGATAACACAGAAATCCAAAGATCTCTAGAAGATCAAATAAGGAAAATAACTCTAGAAATAATAGAGGACTTTCAAAAAGAATTTAGAGAGAGTCAAAAAGAGATAAAGGATGCAATTAATGAAGTGAAGGCTTCAATTCAAAGTATAAACAACAGATTAGACCACATGGAGAATAGAATCTCGCTTCTTGAAGATGACCATTCCAAAAATGAACGCATAGTTTCTAATTTAGAAAAAAAAAACCCCTACAGCAGGAATCTGACATTGAAGAAATATGGGCCCATTTCAAGAGAGCTAACCTAAGAATAATTGGAATAGAGGAGGGAAAAGAAGGTGAAACCAAAGGGATCAACAATCTCTTCAAGGAAGTAATAGCAGAAAAATTTCCAAACATAGAGCAAGAGGTCGATACACAGGTCCAGGAAACTTATAGAACTCCCTTTAGACAGGATCAGAGAAGAGGATCCCCACGCCACATAATTGTCAAAATGACTAATGTGGAAGCCAAGGAGAGAATCTTAAAGGCAACAAAAACAAAAGGCCATGTGACCTACAGAGGCAAACCAATTAGAATCACTCCAGACTTCCCAAACCAAGTTATGAAAGCCAGAAGGGCTTGGAGTAACATATTCCAAACTCTGAAAGAAAACAACTTCCAGCCAAAAATTTCCTACCCAGCAAAACTATCCATCAAATTAGATGGGGAAATAAGAAGCTTTCATGACAAACAGCAACTGAAGGAATTTATGTCTTCAAAACCAGCGCTAGAGAAAATACTCAAGGAGATTAACTGCAAAGAGGAAATGGGTAATACACACCAGAACCAAAGAAACAAGAATTCCCATCCAGCAGACAACTAAGCAAAGAAGAATAAACAGTATCTCAAACAGAAATAAGATCTTAACATGTTGGGAATTAAAAATTATCTCTCTATAATCACACTGAATGTAAACGGCCTCAACTCCCCAATAAAAAGACATAAAGTGGGAAAATGGATTAAAAGCCAGAATCCATCCATCTGCTGCTTACAAGAAACACACCTTACAAGTAAAGATAGGAAAAAACTCAAGGTAAAGGGCTGGAGCAAGGTTATCCATGCTAATGGTACTCGAAGACAAGCAGGAGTAGCAACTATGATATCAGACAAGTTAGACTTCAAACCCAAACTTATTAGAAGAGACAAAGAAGGTCACATTTTACTGGTAAAAGGAATAGTCCAGCAAGAGGAAATAACAATAATCAACATCTATGCCCCAAACATAGGGGCAGCTACTTTCATAAATCAAACTCTTTGTGACATGAAGTCACACATAAATCCCAACACAATAATACTGGGAGACTTCAACACACCTCTCACAATACTAGACCGATCTTCCAGACAAAGGGTCAGTAAAGATGTCTCAGAACTAAAGAACACCATTAACCAAATGGACCTGTTGGACACATATAGAATATTTCACCCAACTACAGCAGAGTTCACATTTTTCTCAGCTGCTCACGGAACCTTCTCCAAAATAGATCACATCCTGGGACACAAAAGGAGCACTAGCAAATGTTACATACTTCCTTGTGTCATTTCAGACCATAATGGAATGAAACTAGAAATCAACTATAAGAAGACCCAAAGAAACAACATAAACATGTGGAGGCTGAACACCACACTTCTGAATGAAGAATGGGTCATAGAAGATGTAAGAGGTGAAATCAAGAAATTTCTAGAAACAAATGAAAATAAAGAAACAACATATCAAAACCTCTGGGACACTTTGAAGGCAGTATTAAGAGGAAAATTTATAGCACTGAGTGCTCACATAAGAAAAACAAAAAATCTTCAAATAAATAGCCTTACAACACACCTCAAAGCCCTTGAAAAGCAGGAACAATTGAACCCCAAAGCCAGCAGAAGATGGGAAATTATTAAAATTAGAGCAGAAATTAATGAAATAGAGAATAAAAAAACAATACAGAAAATCAACAAAACCAAAAGCTGGTTTCTTGAAAAGATTAACAAGATTGATAAACCACTGGCCAACCTAACTAAAAAAAAGAGAGAGAATCAACCCAAATTATGAGGATAAGGGATGAAAAAGGAGACATTACTACTGACAGTGTAGAAATCCAGAGGATTATCAGAAACTACTTTGAAAAACTATACTCCAACAAAATGGAAAATCTGGAGGAAATCGACAACTTCCTAGATAAATACAACCTTCCTAAACTGAGTCAAGAAGATATAGAACACTTAAACCAACCAATAACAATCAAAGAGATTGAAACAGCAATAAAGAGCTTACCATCAAAGAAAAGCCCAGAACCAGATTGTTTTTCAAGTGAATTCTATAAAACCTTTACAGAAGAGCTAATCCCAATACTACTCAAACTATTTCGGGAAAGAGAAAAAACTGGGACTCACCCAAATACATTCTATGAAGCCAACATCACACTAATACCCAAACCGAATAAAGACAGTTCAAGGAAGGAAAACTACAGACCTTTATCTCTGATGAACTTGGATGCAAAACTATTAAACAAAATACTAGCAACACGTATTCAAAACCACATCAAGAAAATCATTCATCACGACCAGGTAGGGTTCATCCCAGGGATGCAAGGCTGGTTCAATATATGAAAATCAATCCATGTAATTCATCATATAAACAGAATCAAAGACAAAAATCACATGATCATCTCAATAGATGCTGAAAAAGCATTTGATAAAATTCAACATCCATTTATGATAAAAACACTGCAGAGAATTGGAATAGAAGGAACATATCTCAACATTATTAAGGCAATCTACAACAAGCCCACTGCCAGCATCATATTAAATGGGGAAAAACTTCAGGAATTCCCCCTAAAAACTGGAACGAGACAAGGATGTCCACTATCACCACTTCTCTTCAATATAGTACTAGAGACTCAAGCCAGAGCAATAAGGCAAAAAAAGGAAATCAAAGGAGTACAAATAGGAAAAGAAGAACTTAAGCTTTCACTATTTGCTGATGACATGATACTATATTTAGAAAATCCAACAAACTCAACCAAAAGGCTTATAGAACTGATCAACAAATTCAGCAAAGTATCTGGATACAAAATCAATCTTAAAAAGTCAGAAGCTTTCCTGTACACCAACCATAAATCCACTGAAAAAGTAATTCAGAAAACACTTCCACTCAGGATCTCCCACAAAAAAATAAAATACCTAGGAATAAATTTGACCAAGGAGGTAAAAGATCTCCACAAAGAAAATTATAAAACACTGAAAAAAGAAATCGAAGAAGATCTTAGAAGATGGAAAGATCTTCCATGTTCATGGATTGGCAGAATAAATATCATTAAAATGGCCATCTTCCCAAAAGTGATCTACAGATTTAATGCAATGCCCATTAAACTACCAAGATCATTCCTCACAGACATAGAAAAATCAGTCCTTAAATTTATCTGGAATAAAAAAAAGCCCAGAATAGCCAAGGTAGTTCTCAGTAACAAAAACAACGCAGGAGGAATCACAATGCCTGACTTTAAACTATACTACAAAGCCATTGTAATAAAAACAGCATGGTACTGGCAAAAGAACAGATATATAGACCAATGGAGCAGAAAAGAAGACCCAGAAACAAGCCCACACACTTTCAGCCAATTGATTTTTGACAAAGGGGCCAAAAACATATACTGGAAAAAAGATAGCCTCTTCAACAAATGGTGTTGGCAAAACTGGTTAACCATATGCAGAAAATTGGATGTTAATCCCACTTTTTCACCCTGTACAAAAGTCAACTCACGATGGATCAAAGACTTGGAAATTAAACCAGAGACTTTGAAGCTCCTTGAAGAGGGCATAGGTCCAACACTACAACACATAGGCACAGACAAACATTTCCTCAATAAGACCCCAAAGGCACAACAAATTAAAAGGAGAATCAATACAGGGGATTGCATGAAACTGAAGAGCTTCTGTTCAGCAAAGGAAACTATCAAGAACCTCAATCGAGAGCCAACAGAATGGGAGAAGATTTTTGCCACCTACCCCTCCGATAGAGGACTAATATCTAGAATATACAGAGAACTCAAGAAACTCAACACTAAGAAAACAAAGCATCCAATAACAAAATGGGCAAATGAACTAAATAGACACTTCACAAAAGAAGAAATTCAAATGGCCAATAAATGCATGAAAAAATGGTCAACATCACTGGCAATCAGAGAGATGCAAATCAAAACTACCCTGAGATTTCACCTAACTCCAACTAGAATGGCAATCATTCAAAACACAAACAACAACAGATGCTGGCGAGGATGTGGAGAATTGGGAACTCTAAGACATTGTTGGTGGGATTGCAAATTAGTGCAACCACTTTGGAAAACAGCATGGAGAATCCTCAGAAGAATGGGAACACACCTACCATTTGATCCAGCAATACCACTGTTGGGTATCTACCCAAAAAAAAAGAAACCAAACTACCAAACTAATGCATGTGTATCTATGTTCATAGCTGCACAATTCACCATAGCCAAACTATGGAACCAGCCAAGATGTCCATCAACAGATGGATGGATTACAAAACTGTGGGATATGTACACAATGGAATTTTACTCAGCCATCAAAAAAAACTCAATTATGTCATTTCCAGGGAAATGGATGGAACTGGAAGACATTATGCTAAGTGAGATTAGTCAGGCACAAAAATAAGAAATCAGATGCTTTCCCTAATATGTGAGAGTTAGGGAGAAAAGAGGAGCAAACAAGATAACCTAAAGGAAGAGAAAGGAGGGGGAAGAGAAAAATCTCTAAAGCACACAATGTACTTAAACATATCGAAGTCAATCACTAAGCCAAGCAAGGAAGGGAGGGACGGGGAGGGAATGGGGTGGTATTTGGGTAGGGGTTAAATCAGCGATGAGTACATGGAGTACATGTTTATACATACAAGTTTTTTACCCCAATAAGTTGTATGAATATAATGCACCAATAAAAAAATAAATAAATAAATAATATAAAGAAAAAAAAACAAATACAGTGTTTGATACATTTTAATTAATCCTTTAGGTTAAACTGAAAATACAGATTAAAAGATACAGATGTTTTCATTCTTATCTTACACATTTCATTTCAAATTTCAAATTTTCTTACCAAGCTTATGGTATCGAGTGTTAAGTCTTATCAGCAGTTTTCTGTGTTCATTTGTTCTTTCGTGTATTCAGCATTTATTTAATGTTTCTTTACATTCATTAACAGCACCATCACATTGCTAAACAAGATACTTTTAGGTTGTAAAGTACACATTGCCATAATTTTATCCTTTTGTTATTACTGCCAACTTTTGATTATTTTTTTAAATATCATTTCATCTGAGTGCAAATCTGGATGAAAAATTCACTTTTTATCTACCTACTCATCTATTTATTTGCTAGAATTAATTTTAGGTACGCTGCACTAATTTATGCCACATATTTTATTCCTTAGCTTTCTCCCATCTCTTGAATATATTGAATAGCAAATAATTTTACTTTCAGTATTTCTAAAACTGTCTACACTGCAACCTATAAAAAAGTAACTTAAAAATGTGCCATAAAATAAGATAAGGTAGATCAAAGTTCTTTGAAAAATTTAAAGCTAAATTGATGTATTATTAATATTTATCTTCTGAGAATCCTAGTAAAATTAGCATGCGTTAGAGGAATTTAGTAGTATTAAGCTATAATGAAAACAGAAGCCTATAGCTTAAGGTGATTAATTTACAGATTCAAGATCTTGGAGGAATAATTACAAAACTAGTGAATCTAATCCCAAAAGGACATTCATTAACAAATACTCTGTTGAGTATATGAAGTAGTATGTAAAGGTAAGCCCTAAAAGGCATAAGTAGCTCATATTTAATAAACACAACCCCCTAATTACCAGAAAGGACAAGTTGCTTTGAGCTTTAAAAAATGACATTCTTAGAAAGTTGGGTATCACAGGTAGTGTTTGAAATTAATAATATAAATTTGCTGAGCAGTAAGTTTTGAGCAGTTACCTAATTTTCATTTCCAACTTTTGAAAATCATTCTCAATGTATATTCTCCCCTACTCAGTAAGAACAACATAAGTGATATTTCTTGTTTTAACTTAAGCTTCATGAAGAACAGTAACTTACCTTATTATAGCTCTCTCTTGACAAAGAACATTAATCGGACTTTTTATAGAAAACCGTGTATAAATATTTGTCACCTAATTAATAATGTATACTAAGTAATGTTTGTCAATAATGTATACCAAGTTACATTAATATGAACCAAAAACTTAGCTTCAGGTTCATTTTACATAGATTATTCTGATATTTGGGGACTTTTATAAAACTTAGCTTGTGTTTATATTCCATAATTTAGAGCCCAAAGACTGAAACATCAATTCCATCTTTGAAACATCAATTCCATCTTTGAAGTTTGTGACTTTGCTCCTTTTCTCATCAGTTCACCTTGTGAATCTCAGTGCAATGACCACAGTGCACCAACCTGTAGAGCTCCTTCCATGCTCAGCACATTGCTAAGGCTTAGGTCTAGCAATTTGCTGGACAGGGTAGAATATCAAAGACACCATCAGGTAGATAACATCAGAATAAAAATGCTCTGACTCTTTGAACAAAAACCTTAAACCTTCCCAGGACTCAGAAAGTTTCTAGGAAAGGTGATTCATGAGATGAACATAAAGAATCACCTGGGGGTTAAAAAAGGAAAATAACAGAAAGTAGAGGAACTCCAAGTTCAGAAAGAAGCACGCTCAACAAATAGAATGATAAAGCAAAGGCATAGACTGAATATAAAGTCACTAGGGACCACTGACGTGTGACCCAGAGGAGATTCTCTGGAAGTCCTGGAGAGGGATGATAAGCCTGTTTAAGGTGACAGATTGTGGAGAGTTTGGGCTTTCTTTTTCTTTTTCTTTTTCAACTGAGGATTAAACCCAGGGGTGTTATGCTTTTGAAATGCACTCCCATTCTTATTTTATTTTAAAACAGGGTTTCATTAAATTTCTTGGGATCTCACTTAATTGCTGGGGCTGACCTCAAACCTATGATCCTCCTATCTTACTTTCTCAAGTACTGGGTTTTCAGATGTGCTCCACCATACCAGTCTTCTTCTTCTTCCCCTTCTCCTCCTTTTTCTTCTCCTTCTCCTCCTCCTCTTCCTCCTCCTCCTCCTCCTCTTCTTCCTCCTCCTCCTCCTCCTCTTCCTCTTCTTCTTCTTCTTCTTCTTCTTCTTCTTCTTCTTCTTCTTCTTCTTCTTCTTCTTCTTCTTCTTCTCCTCCCCCACCTCCTCCTCCTCCCCCACCTCCTCCTCTTCCTCCTCCTCCTCCTCCTCCTCCTCCTCCTCCTCCTCCTCCTCCTCCTTTAACATCACACGTTTGGGAGGCTTCAGAGAATTGTAAAGTTCAGGTGCATTTTAGATAAATTATTCTGGTATTTTGGGACATTTACAAAGACATAAATGGAAAACAAGTGTTTTTGAGATATTGGATCAGTAGTTTGGTAAAATAAAATAGCATCAAGTTTGGGTAGCAGGAAATAAACACTGCATAAATAGAGAATTCCAGAAATAATTAGAAAATGTAAAAAAGAACATTACTCTTCTGATATGCAAAGGGAGAGGGAGGACATCATTGGCTGATCACTGGTTTGTGGATTTAGGAATGAATGGATAGTGATTTCAGCCCCCTGTAGAGAAATACTGAAGGAGAACATGTTATGGTGTTTAGTATAATTTGATTCAGCCATTAGATTCAAAAATATCTGAAGAACATTTAAGTGTATGTATTATAGTCTCTATTATGTTATATGTGATAATTGTAATAAAGGTCATTTTATTGGAAATTTTGTTGCGTTGGCTTCACAGTTTTGCATATATATTGCCTTCCCATATACAGCCATGGATTTTGTAGCTTTGTGAGTCCTTCCCACTCTGGCTCCGGGCTTAGCCTTTGTGATTTCCCTTAGCCAACAAGATGTCAGCAGATGTAATAAAATCAGAGGATTGAAAAACATCCGCATGTTGCATTTCTCATCCTGCCTTCTTCCATTCCTATGAGGATGTACTCATCCAAGGCAATGCTCCCATGAGGAGCATGAGTTCTCCACAGTGGTCTGACATCATGAGCATCTCAGCCAAAGCCATTTCAAGTCAACTAAAAGCCATTTGATGTTAAGGCATATGGACAAACCCAGCCACAATCAGCCGAGCTTCTAGCTGATATCCTAGATCTATCAGCAATAAAAAATTACTTTTGTATGCTACCAAGGTTTTGTGGTTGTTTGCAGCATAATTAGATAAAAGTCTAATTATCATTCTTCTTTTTATTGATTTTGTTTTCACAGATTAGTGTACTAGAAAATAAAGAAGGGTAAGAAATTGGTGCGGTTCCACAAAGCTTAGAATATACTATAGTAAAATATGATAATGTAAATTATTTAAAGTAAATCTCAACCTCATAGCATTCGCTGTCTCTGCCGGAAATAAATGGAGCACCTAAAAAGATAGTTAAAATAGTATTTGAAACATTCTAGTAAGAATTAAAGAACCAAAAAAGCCAAGGTGGGGCATCTATGGAGTAGCTATTGAGGAAGCAATTAACACCCCAGGCTGAAGGTCAGAGAGAAGGAGCTGTCTCAGTAACAAGGCAGATTAACTGATTGGAAGATCTGGGGCCTTAGGCTGAGCCAAGGGTGGTCCAGCAGAAGCGAGAATGGACATTTCTAAATTCTTTCTTCTGTTTCTTTAACTCAGTTAAACTGAGTTAACTGAATTCTTTAATTCAGTTAATACATAGGAGTCCAATATTAGATTAGAGGAAGATAGCTAATAAAATTATCTAGCAAAGGCCACATTTCACCTCTCTATATCTACTTTAATTCTTGTTTTACTTGAGAAATTAGAACAGCCAATATTTGATTATGAAATGATACTAATTCAATTATGTTACTACCTATCCTTTCATGGAAAATATCAATAAAAATAGGAGGAAAAAGAAGCAATTAACAAGACACAGCACTTAGAGAGTCACTGAGTTCTGTTTCCTTAACATTCGGTTATTATATTTTTGCTTTTGACTCATCTGTACATGTAGTTAAATGACACCAATAAAAGCAACCAATTCGAGATATTTACTCTTGTGCATACAGTATACTACTATTTTTTCTGTTATAAAAGGTAAAATGTTATGCTTTCTGTTTTTCCTCTATTTCAATATTGTGTTCAATACACATAGACTATGAAAAGAGCTTCGATTAGTGCCTCTCAGAAGTATGCATATACATACCTGTACTTATGCCTCACACCCACCTACCCACCTGCTCATCTCCCCCACAAAAACTACAAGCTTTCTTGATGTATCATTGACTTATCTATATATCATCTTCTTCTACCCATCTATGTGTATGGAAAAGGAAGAAGAGAAAGGAGACAATAAAAATAAGATTTTATTATTTACATCAGGTTCAAATATTTAGATGCCATACATCTTGAAATAAAATAGTAAAAAGATCATATTATCTATTCAATGTGAGTAATTTAAAAATAATAATTGTGCTACCTCCCTCATTTTACCATGTCCTGAAGACTTTGTGAGAAATGGATCTTCTTAATTTACATAACAATAAAGCTTACAAGTGAGGGCCTTTTTCATCCTCAAAGCCTTTTATAAATGGCTACAGATATTGCCTTAGCATTAATTTAATCTGTGGAAGCACCCACTAGAGAGCAGCCATTACTCCTGATTTATGTCAATTTTATTAGCTCGAGTTATGAGAACAGATATAACAAGCTCTGGAACTAGCCTCCCCAAGCCCTGCACTCTGTTAGTAAAACCTCAATTTATCTGTTTCTATAAACTTGGTATCTAGTCTCTTTGGAAATCTTAATTTAACGAGCTACAGGAACTGCGAGCAATGATGGGAGAGAAGAAATTGTTTCCTGGGCATCTGTCCATCAGCTCTCTGGCCAAGTTGAAAGCAATGTATCTTAAACAGTGTGTGTGTGTGTGTGTGTGTGTGTGTGTGTGTGTGTGTGTGTATGTGTGTGTGTGTGTGTGTGTGTGTTAAGCAATGTATCTTAAAGCAACATGTGTGTGTGTGTTTGTACGCGTGTGTGTGTGTTACCAGCGATTAATCTTAGGGGTGTTCTACCCCTAAGCTATACCCCCAGCCCTATTTCATTATTTTAGTTTGAAATAAGATCTCACTGAGTTGCTGAGGCTGGCCTGTAGTCCTCTTGTTTCAGCCTTCCAAGGGGTAGAATTACAGGCATGCATCATCACTTCTAGCTTGGACTTCTTCTTTAGGGGTTCTGGACCATTTTCATATAGGAACCATATATATCAGCAAAGATAAATAGTCATGTTACATTTCATGTAGGCATTTCTAATATTTTTATTGACCTACTTTAAATTTCATCTTGCTTCCCTCTTCCCAATAAGCAAGAACAATTAAGTCGCAGAGGACCTTCCCTGCCTCTTGTTTCTCCACAGATTATTTCCGATACCACTATGGTGTCTGAATTCAGATCGCCCGTGTTCCAGTGCTAGGCCCTGCTTTCATAGCGATGTGGTTAGAGATTGGCTCATTATAATCTTTCAGTATCCTCTAGTTTCACATTTAAAAAGGATGACTACCAACACTGATTCTTACTTGGTGATATTACAGAGAGAAAGAGAACATATTTAGTACTTAGCACTTAGTAGGCTTTCAATCAATACTAATGCTTCATGCATATTATTAGAATGAATACAGCTATATCTAGAAAGGTATTATTTTCCTAAAATAGTAGCTGGTATTCAATACCAATTCCCTAAATACTTAGAGAATGAAAAGTTTAAGATAAACACACCTGCCATTTGTGTTGACAGCCCTCGGTAGCCCCCGTGTTGTCATTAAGTTGTGTGCATAGTGTAAGGAGGTGAGGGCCATATGCAGTGGGCTCATATGCACATCTCTGACCCCTTTTGCTACTTTCTTTCTGCTAGACCCCTTTCTGCCATTACTCCAGGTGAGCCCATGCTTTGCTGGAGAGTCTTCCCCTTTTCTTCCTAGCTACTTTCTTTCTGCTAGACCCCTTTCTGCCATTACTCCAGGTGAGCCCATGCTTTGCTGGAGAGTCTTCCCCTTTTCTTCCTAGCATGCTTCCTCTGATAGAGGGCATCTGCCTCTTCTGTATGCCAAGCTGTGTCTCTTTCCTTTTGAACCAACTCAACTATAATCTCACTGGAGAAAAAAAAAACCACTCACTTCTGCTGGGGATGGTCCTTTTCTCTTCCTTGTGGCCCTGGGATAGGGATAGGGATACCTACATTTTCTTTATGGAATGTTTTACATCATCTGCAATTCCCCACTGCTGAGGGATCCTTGTATGAATGCCCAGTCAGCTTAGCTGTTCTCCACAATGACTTTTAAAATGACTTTTTACACTTTGGCCACTAAGTTTTCTGGTGTTCACAAGTTTGCACCAGTCAGTTTTGACACATCTTTCACAATCAAAAGAGATGCTGCCAGAAAGAAGCATCTGCCTTTTCCCAGAAACCTATAAACCTACAGCGTTTCATTCCTTCTCAGCACACATTCCACACTGAGCTTCCAAATAGAATTAGTTCTCCAAGCCATTTACCAAAATGTTTTGGAGAATCATGACTTGTGATGCTAATGCTCTAAACCCACAAGTAAGTGTCCATTTTACTTAAAAATAAATGTGTTCCCCATCATGATAATGACATTATATATGAAGATAAGCCATCTTTTGTTTAGCAGACAATGGACAAGCCAGTCTAAATAGTATAAAAGCATGGCATCTGTGCAGAATCTGAATGGTTGGGAAAGAAGAGAAAAAGAAGGATGCATTCCCTAAGGATGCTGGTTCCTGCTCAGAGATTCTAGGGAATTGTAGCTTGCCTGTTAGTCTTTTACTCTTGAAATGTAAAGAAGCATTTAAAAATAAATTTAGGAATTTGATTAACTCAGTATGACATACCTTCTCTTATGTGTTTCCAGTAGTTATAATTCTTTTAAGCACAGTATCATTTTTAGACTTTTATAGGTATATTGTAGTTATACATCTTAGTGTGATTAAAAGCCGTGCAAACAAACTTTCACACATGTCTTGGAGTTTTTCCTCCAGGTCCCACCCCACTACCCATATTTTCCCATTCTTAATAATGATATTGGTAGTGATACTTTCATACATGGGCATAGCATGATTTGAACTGTTTCTATTATTAAGTCTTCCCTTCTCCTATCTCTTCCACTATTCTACTGGCCACTTTTTGCAATTAAATAGCATATACTTAATACCAACTGTGCAGATAAGAAATCTGATACCATGAGAAATCAAACTTTTAGTATATGGGTGAGGCTGGTCTTCAGTCTGTATATACTTAACCAGGAGTGTACATTCTTAAACAATATTATGTCATTTTTTGCTTAAAATTTTAATTCTAGCAAAAAGTCTTAGTGACATTTTAACAATTTGACAATTAAAAAAATTAATAAAATCCTCTTAAGCTGATTTAAACACAAAGGGCTGAAACTGCAAGGAGATAGGGGCACCCTACTTGAAATTCAGGGGAAGAATGCTTCATGGCTTCAGGAAAGAGTTTGAACCAAGGACTGAAGTGGCACCAGAAGCATCCAGATCCCTCTGAGTATTCCGCTACTGACATCTCTTATACTTTTTTTTTTTTTCTGTAGTACTTAGGGTTCTAAAGATAGCCCCAGCTATTTAAATCCCATAGTTATTCAATCAAACAATGACTTAGATATTGCTGTGAAGGAACTTTGCAGAAGGTCTGGCACTAAAAAAATGAGGAGACTATGCTGAATTACCAGTTAGTCCTAGCTGAATCACTGAATCTTGGTGAGCAGATTATTTTTCAGGCGATGCTAAAGAGAGAGCAATAAAGAAATGAAGCAGATTAAGTGAGAAAGAATTAATGTGGTGAGGACTTGCCTTACCTTGGCCGGCTTTGAAGATGGATGAAGACCACGATTCAAGGAATGTGAGTGGATGTTGGAAGTAGAGAACCATCCTTGGATGTTGGCCAGCAAGTAAACAAACAGAAAGTTCAGTCCTGTAATCATATGGAATTGAATTCTTCCTACCACCTTAATGAGCTTGGATGTGAATATATGCCCAGAACCTCTAGAAAGAAACACAGACTAGCTAAGACCTTGATATTCGCCCAATGGGACCCTTATCTGACTTCTCACATTTAGAGATGTAAAATCATAATTTTGTACTATGTTAAATCTACAAATGCATGGTAATGTGTTACAGTGAGAATAGACAAATAATTTTATTGTTATCCTCTTAATTTTTCTTCTCTCCCCATGTAAATTATGCATAATTTTCTCTCTGTACACGAGGTCCCTCCCTTTCTTTTATACATATTCCATCTTGGCAGCTCCTCAATTTTGCTTGTAGTTCTGAGTCACACGAACTGTTTCATCTTGTCTGGAACCTACGATTACTAAAGCCTCTTTTCATACCCCAGTTCCACATTTCTAAGAGAGGAAAAATCAAATTTTGTCATCCCATTTGCTGAGTTAAATCCCCCTTGTCAGATTAGCTTTATCCATTCTGTCAATTGGGACGGTGCTAAGGAATGTTGACGTTTCTTTCCAGGACTTTGAAGAGCAGGTTCCCTAAGGAACTACCACAAAGTTGGAGTTACGGGGGAATGGATAGAAGCAAATCTCTCAGAGATCCTTAGGAATCATGGCCTGGAAAGATTAAAACAGACAACAATGTGGGATAGATCAAAGTTCTGAGAAAACAGTATATGGAAAGAACTAAGAATCTAATATTTATTTTCTCAAGCACATGTATTTAGGTTTACACATGTGGTTATAAATCCAGGAAGGAACAGTAGACCATCACTAATTCAGACATGGGTTAATCATATGAGTATGTGCATGTCATGTGAGCTTGCACAAAATACATGTATGGCTATATATATATATATATATATATATATATATGTGTGTGTTTAATTTTGCTGTCCATAATTTTTCCATTTTTCAACCATGTAGGCTCAGCTAAATAAAATGGCAAGTGGAATAATTAAAAGCACAAGCAGGCAAGATTAAGTTCTGCAAAGATTAGTTCTGGCATAGATTTTATTTAATGTTATAGAGTTGTAACCTGGGGAAATAAAAGTGCATTCATTTGAGAAAGTATATTGACAAAATAAGAATAAGAATGCAGCAAATTTCAAAATGCAAAAGTGGTTCTGGGAAATTGTGTACTTAAGCATTCTGTGCAATTCCAATCAACATGGGCTTCATAAATCCAAATGTCTCGCTCTATTATTTAAAGCTGCACCTTTCAATGCAGTTAGCGGGCTGGGAAATGCATGAGGCTAGAATAACTTGTGCCGCATGGTCAAAAGCTGAGCAAACACTGAGTCTGTTTTTAAAACAATCTTGTCAACATCTATTAAAAACTCTACTACACTTTGATGTCTAACTTCCAGGAACTCATTCCTGGGCATTCTTGAACAGTTTTCTCTTAGCAAGGTGCATGGCTTATTAAACAGAGCCTTCTAAGATTCCAAGCACCAAATGATCCTCATTAATGCATCTACATATAAGCTTCAATGGAACCACGATATGAAAAAGACAAGTCATGTTACCTAGTATTTATTTATTTTTTTATTTTTATTATTATTATTATTATTATTATTATTATTATTATTATTATTATTTTGCGGGTCTGGGGATGGAACCCAGGGGTATTTGACCTCCAAGCCACATCCCCTGCCCTATTTTTTTATTCTTTATTTTGAAACTGGGTCTCACTAGCTTGTGGAGAGCCTCACTAAGTAGCTGAGGCTGTCCGCGAACCATGATCTTCCTGTCTCAGCCTCCCGAATGCTGGGATTATTAGCGTGCACCACCACACCCGGCTAGTACCTAGTATTTTAAAAACACAAAATTAATTTAACAAATATTTACTTGGTATGGACTATGTGTAAAGGATCGTCCTTAGGTTTTGTGGTACATAAATATACAAGTTCAAATTTAATTTTTGTTCTGATGGAGCTGTGAAAGCTGAAGAAAATGAGTTCCAGATAGCAGCTCACATGAAATTGCGTGGCATACTTCTATGGGGCTAAAAACCGGGGCTTATTTCTCCACATTCCTCCTGCAGAAGTGTTTCAAAGATGTGAAATAAACATCAAAAATAGAAATATAAAATAGAATTATTCTCACACTACTTCAAAGCTACTGCTTTCCTGCCATATTTGTTAAGAAATTAACTCTCTAAAAAGTATTTTTGCCACTCCTGATAATATGAAAATTAAACTGAATTGCTTTGTACATAAAAAGCAACAACTATCAGTTTTTGAACTCTTAAAATCTGTCCAAAGAATTACCCTCATGTGAACTTGAGATCCATTGGACCAATACCTACCAAATAACTTGACCTAGAATTCACTGTTGATATTTCCCAGACTGAACTTACTACATCCCTACTTTAGTCTGTTCTGAAAATAGTCCTCTCATGTTCAGCACACTTCTCTGTTAAACAGTGCAGTCAAGACACATAGCATATCTTTATTTTTAGTTACTTAGGAGGTCCCAGTCATCACCAATGATGAATTACATGTCCTTAGCTTTCAAAACTAATGTCTTCATCGTAGTTCAAGTTGTTATATAACCACACTTGTAACTGAGTATCTTAATTTTGAAATTCAGCTACCTTGAATGATATAAAGTTATATGAAGGCAGTCTAAGAATTCATATGCTTTCAATTTAGTATTTCCTTTTTGGAACACTTGTCATATCCCGAATCACAAATTCTATTCACCTCTCTGGAATTATCTTAACTTAACTTGTCTTTATAAAAATTACTATCTGATTTACAGAATGAACACTGTGTGACTGTACTCTCTGTTCCCATATGTCTCTGGATATGTGTAAATGGTGATTGCTGTCTTTATTTTCTTCCTTCTCATCTAGACAATTGGAAATCTGTGGAGAAGCACATGTCTGTTTTATGTTCATATCACAGATGGCTAGCTAGCATAATGCTTGGAGCAGAGTACATACTCAATACAGATTTGGTAAGGTGGATTCGTCACATTTTTTTATTATTGGTGTGTTGTAGTCATACATTATGATGAAGTCGAGATTGATGAGGGGCATACATGCACACAGCACTCGTGGGTCCTCCTCCAGTTCTCAACTCATGCCCTATCCATCCTACCTTTCCATTCATGACATTGTGACTCACATTGATAAATCTGTATTTGTGCCTCATGTTCATTGCTGTGTTTCCCTCTTCAAGTCTTCCTCCCCTCTCCGGTCTTCCACTAAGATTTCTCCTGCTTTGTCTGGAGTCTCTCCTGTGTTCCAATTTCTCCCTAGCTTCCACATATGAGAGAAAAAAATCAAACCTTTCACTTTTTGTGACTAATCTCACTTAGTATAATAATCTTCAGTTTCATCCATTTACCTGCACATGATGCCATTTTGTTATTTTTTATGGCTAAATACAATTCCATTGTGTTTGTACCATATATATATATATATATATATATATATATATATATATATATATTAATCTATTTATCTACCTGAGTATCTCTGAGGATAGCAGAAGACCTATAATCTATAGCACACAAGAAAAACTCCTGGCAAAATAGTAAAATTTGAAAATAAAACAGTAGTAGATGGTTAGCATATTTTAAAAATAAATCAGTTTAAAGAAAAAATAACTAAATATACATTATATAATATTTGCATTCATGTACATGTTTGTGCATCAAAATAACAAGAAATATACTATCGCATGTGTCAAAATTATAGTATATCCACATATATGTCTGCCCTATCAAATTTCAGAGCTGTAAAATAGACTTTTTGTTTGAATTTTAAATTTGCCATATTTGAACATTGTTGTTTCTCCATTATATAAGTAAAAACAAAATTAAAATAAAAAAGCAAGTGTTTCCTTCCTGCTTCAATGGAAGGTTAAAAATAATCACATTTGTCTAAAAACAGATAAAGTCTAAATTTTAATGTTTTTGAATTCATATTCCACAAAATCTTGTGACATGACTTCCTGTCTTTAAGAAGTCACTCTATGAGCCAGATATATGATGCTTTGTTATCTTTCCAAAATAATTAAAACAGTGATACATGCATATTCATGTTTATAGTAGAACAATTCATAACAGTCAAGATATGGTACTAACCTACATATCTATCAACAGATGAGTTGATTTAAAAATGTGCCATGACACAAAAAAGTTTTACTCAAAACTTCTTCATAAAGAAGAAAAAGGTTATGCGATTTGCAGAAAAATGAATGGTATTAAAGAATACCATGCTGAGATAAGCCAAACTCAGAAAATCAAAAGCTTCATGTTTTTCTTCTACATGTAGAAACTAAAGAGAAAAACAAAAGATAGTAAAGGAGATTCAGGAAAATTAGGAGAGAGATCAGTAGAATGGTATGGAGGTTGAGAGGGTAGAAAAGAAAGACCAAGAAGGCTTGTGGGAGAAAACTGATTAAATAATGCTGTGAGTGTATCTGAATGTGTCACTCCCAAACGGCCATACATGAACAGGGAGGACAGGAGAAAACAAGAGACGGGGAAGGAAGGAAACTGAGTAGTGGTATGAGCACTATGAATAAATTGCTATGAATCTCACTATCACATGCAGTTTCAAGGCATCAATGAAATTATATAAATATAAGTTACAATTGTAACTCAAACAGGGTTCCTTCCTCAAAGTCATGTCTACATAGAAGCTCAGAAGTCCTTTATTTGTGCATGTAATTAAGGTAAAAATCTGAAAAAGAAGGAGAAGTCATTCTAAGACAATTTAGGGTAGATCCTACATCTAAATAAGACTGTTGTATTAAGAGACAGTAAAGAATATGGAGACAAAGCAAAGAAAGTGGTATGAAGAGAGAGGCACAGATGGAATCAGGCAGCCATAGGCCAAGGAACCCTGAGGCCCCGGGACACTGGACAAGCTGAGGACTGATCTCTCCCTGTACTTTTCAGAAGAGGAGTGGCACAGTCAGCACTTCACTTTTGGACTTTTCGCTTCTAGAACTGTAAACAAATGCACATCTGCATTTTTAAGCCATCTAGTTTGTGCTAATTTGTTATAGTAACCAGAGAAAACTAATACTGTTGGTACTTTCTGAGCTCCTAGGACACACCGATGGTGCTGAACAAGGTCTTCAATTTAGCCTTTGTCATATTCCACTTGGCTCTTCCCTCCACGACCACATCAAGTGGGTTATCTCATGAACGGACATGGTGCCAGATGATTCCAAGAGGAGCGCAAGGATTCCACCTTCCATTTCAAGGGATGAGTTTTTTTTTTCTCTCATGGAGCATGTTCTCCAGGATGGGAGGAGCCATTGCTGTTAGGAGGCCCTGGAGACCAAAAAAATAAAAAATAAAAAGAGAGAGCAGGGCGTATGTGACTCTACTTCATCTGCTCTCCCCAGTCTTTATTAAGTGACTCTAGCGAGATCTTCTTGAGTATTCATTCTCTGTTGGCATTCTCCAGGTTCTGTGCTGAACAAGAAAGACGATACTCATGCTCTCACTCTTCAGGTCTGAAATATATCCACTTATCACTGGGGAAGAGTACTGGGGACAGAGAGAACAGCTTCATTTTTCCTCTGAAGAAGCTCAGATCCTCTCTGCAGAGAGGCACTGGAGCTCTGGGGATTTCTAATTCCACACGCAGAGCTGAATGTGGGCCTCTGCTTTCCCCATGTTCCTCCAGCATTCTCATCACCTTGCTCCACTTCAGGGGATATCCACATATGTCCCTTCTTGGTCATTTTTCTTTGCATCACTACCTGTGTCTACATCTTCAAAGAGGTCCTTTTGTGGTGTCATCTATAGTCTACCCTCTCTGCCGTCTCTTATCATGTCATCCTCTTTCATTTCTTCCCAGTACCTTTCATTATTATTATCATTATGCTATATATTTGTTGGTTTTTATTTTCATCTTTATCTCTGTTTCCTCTAATTAAAACTCCATAGGGGCAGTGACGTTATATTTTTCTCTGTTATACCCCTAGAACCTTGAACACCTGCTCAGAGAAAGTGCTCAATTGATGAATAAAGGAAGGTAAGAATTGATCAGCCAATGTGACTTCAGACAAATCCAGGGCCATCTTCTGTAATTAATGGCAGTAACCTTTATGCATTCCTAGGTCTAGCTGGTAATTTTCCCATAAATGATGGCCAAAAATTCTAGGAAGAATTTTGATATAATATTTGTAAGCAGTAGCTTTCAAATAATATAATCAAATTGATCTTCCATTATGGGAGTCTATAATTGTTAAACACATTTACATGAGGTAATGCAGGAAATTTTAAGCAACCTAATATGATCAGCTAGACTTTGTCTTGGACATTTTCTTCTCAATCAAGGACTTCAAAACAGAATAAAAAGAAATTACATTACCACTAGGAAGTATTTTATGAGAGCTGAACACATCCTAGGCATTTTACCTATGTGTATAAATACTTGTAGATATAGGCAAACCCCTCTACTTTACATCTAACTCAGAGAAAAAGAAAATAAATCTGCTTAATATTATATACAGCTCACAATAAGTGAAGGAATGACAACCAGCTCTAACTTGCTATCTCTGTCTGTTTCTCCTCCTCTTCCTCCTCCTCCTTTCTCTTCTCCTCCTCTTCCTCCTCCTCCTTCTCCATGTTCTATCTCTTCCTCTTCCCCTTCTTGTGTGTTACTAGGGATTTAGGGGCATTCATTATATTTCTGAGATACACCTGACATCCATTTTTTATCTTTTGTTTTCCAAACAAGGTCTTGCTATGTTACTGAAAGTAACATACATTTGTGATGCTGCCCTTGAACCTTCATTTCTCCTGTTTCAGCCTCCCAAGTACTGGGATTACAGACATGTGCCACCATGTCTGGCTTCACTTCTCTGCTTATAAAATCATTAACTATATCTCAGAATCTTGCAAACCTATCTTAAGAAACCTGCACGTTATTATCAAACCAAAAAATATGAGTCTTCCTAGAGCTGACCTAAAGACAATGACCAAGTTCCTAAAGACACTTAATAAACTTGACGCTATCAGATACAGTAGCCCAACAGCAAGGCAAGTAGCCTCTTCCCATGAGACAAAAAAAAAAAATCCCAGACTTTAAAGAAACTAGGCATTGATAAACTCACCAACTGTAAAACAAACAAAAATAAGTGAGTGAAATCAACTTTGCCTCTCATTTTCCTTGGGACAGCTTTGAACTATCCTATCTAGGAAGTGGATTTTGACTCAGTGTAGGCAGACACTAATCTTTCCTTGACCTAGTGACATTTGGAAGACACTGTTGAGAGTTCTTTGTGGAGACAAATCTGCTCTTGGTATTTCCCATGAATGGACTGTCCTATTAAAAAGGCTTCCTGTTCACCTTGTTAGGAAAACTTCCAGACTTGGGGATGGGAGCAGACAGATATAAAAGCCTGTACTCTTGTGGTGTGTGTGGGGGATAGTGGGTCTCTGGTAGCTTGTTATTTGATTTGATGTGGTAGTTTCCATATGAGCTGCATGAGGAGCACATTTTAAAAGGCTAAGCATGCAGGGGAAGACCAGGATGAAAGGCAGGCAGTTGGGGGGAGGGACCTTTGGTAAGGACTCTAACGACCTGGGCAGATAGAATAAGCCTTTCCATTCTATGGTTCCAACAACACAGGGGTTGAATAAGACAGGAAGAACTGAATTTTACGTCAAGGTCACGTGATGAAGTGAGGTTGTACGTATTTTCTTAGCTTTGCCGTCTTCCCTGCCATAGAACACCTCTTTGGAGTAAATTCCTCAGAGACTTTGGCAAATGAGGGATTATGGAGAAGGCAAGGTCCTGCTCCCATTGGGCTCTCTGGCCTTATTCTTAATAAGACCTCACAGGCTTTGCTTGCAGGCAGCCATGCAAGGTCTCTGGGAGAGATCCAGCTGTGCCTCTTGAAGCTGGAGCTCTGTAAATCCATATAGCTATTAATCTTTCCCAAAACTCCTTCCAATGTTGGAAATATGAGCAAGTCTATTTTATAATATTGTTGTAAATATTAAATAAACTAACGCCGGGCGTGGTGGCGCACGCTTGTAATCCCGGCGCTTGGGAGGCAGAGACAGGAGGATCGCGCTGGTTCGGAGCCAGCCTCGCTGGCTTAAGAGACTCTGTTTCCACATAAAAATGTTAAAAAATAGGTCTGGGAGTGTAGCCCGTGGGAGTGTATACCGGAGGTAGAAGGGCTTCCAGGAACCCCAGTACCACCAAAAAAAAAAAAAAAAAAAAAAAAAAAAATGCACATGAAAGTTGAAATCAGATTGGAACATACAGCAGGTACTCAGACCTTGTAGGGTTGATTATTATCAACAGTGCTGTTCTTGAAAGATGCTAGAAAGGCAGCATCTGGGCCAGGAATCTTTAAGGAAATGTGTAAGAGGCTGACTCTGGTTACAGGTGAGATACCCAGTGGCCAAACAGCACACAGAGATGCCATCCAGAGGAGAACAAACAGCAAACAGAAACTTTATTCTTCAGACCCAGTCCTTATATAGGATTGTGCAAAAATGCCACATGCCAACTTCAGGATGTGCACATGTGTGATGACACTTTGCTTGGTAATTGCACACGTGTGTTACACATTATATAGTGATTGTACACAACTATATGCAATGTGCAAATGTGAGATGAGTGTACACCTGCTATTACATGGGATGTGAATTCATCCCCAACTGTGTGGAGACCAAATGCATCCAGAATAGTGCAGGGGCCACATGCACCCAGGACTGTGTGGAATATGTGTGTGTGTGCAGCTGTGCATAGTCATGCAATCACTGCCAGCCAGTGTTCTCTATAGGTCCCCACACTTAACTCCCCACAGGGTGGCGGTGCACAAATTGACACAGAGAGCATTACACTGGGCCCCAAAACCAAAACAGCCCTTCAGAATGTACTTAAAGCTTTCCAAACATGTTGAGCAAAGGCTTCTATCTCTGGCTCTGCATATATAGTAGATGCTTCACACCTGGAATAAACAAACTTTATATTCTTGTGTCAATCTTCCATCAATTTAACTGGTCAAAAACTAGTTTAACTGTTATATACAAAAATATACTACCTTTACAAGCTGTAAGCTATAGTAACACCTACTAACCAGCCCCACCCATTTCCACAGCATATCCCAACAAATGGGGTGTATCATTACTATTTTGGTGTAACAAATTCTTTTGTATTTCACAGAATTGTTTATCCAAATCTGGGCTGCTGTGGTTCCAAATTAACAAAGTAGTCCAGTTATCTTCAGTAGTAGGGTGATTCATCATGGGAAGCCTTTGTCTCCCTCCACTAAGAGCTCAGTGCAAACCCAGTAATGGGAAGTATTGTATAGTCTTTTAAAGGTAGCCATATAAGAAGGCAGATTATTCCCTCTGTTAACCTGGAAGGTAGGACAGGACAGAAAGGAAAACCATTATAGGTAAGTTCTTCTCATCCAGGAGGATGCACAAAAGAGGGCATGAAAGGATCCTCTGGTCACACCTGGGAGTCTTCTGAGATTCTCATCACCTTCAAGGTGGGAGGCATTTCTGTCATTATCTTGGGAGTCTTCTGAGATCCTATCACCTTCAAAGCGTGGGGCGTCTGGCATTGCCTTGGGAGTCTTCTAAATTACCTATTACCTTTAAATTCAGAGCATTCCTGCTATTTGTTAACTTATCTAACGGGGCCTGCCCTCCCTTTCTCATAGTGGCCTGGTGCTTCTTCCACTTCTGTGGGTTCTGAGGGAGCTTCTCCAGAGGGGTGCTGGGTGTACTCACTACATCCTGCCAAGTAGGCCAATTATCAGGGCCCAAGTCAAGGAGCAAATATGATTTCAAGTGGTGAGATTCCCAGCTTCCCCCCAAAAAATCAGCAAGTGGAGATGCCATTTGGAGGGGACAAACCACAAAGAGCAACTTTAGTCTGCAGATTATTTTGTTGTATAGGGTCCTGCACAAGATGATGCCTGTGCACATAGGCAGGGCATGCACATGTGTACTGCACTTTGTTTAGTCACTGTACATGCCTGCTACGTTGCTTAATTAGTGCACATCACTATCTTCAATGTTCATGTGCAAGATGTGTGCACTATTAGACCAGAGGTGCACACACTAGGACTGTGTAGGAACTATGCAGAAATACTATTATTAGGGGATTGGGGCACATGTGGGATGTCTGCAGCTGTTTGCATGGCTGTGTGGGGTCATCCAATCACCAACAGCCTGCTTTCCCTGGGGGTCTCCACACACTGGGATAGGTTTCTTTCCCTGTTTCCAAAAAAAAAAAAAAAAAATCCAGTCTCTAGTTAATATAATGACTCTAAAGTAGCTTTCTGAAACTGGAGGTTCCTTTGGAAACTTGTCATTAATCCCAGAATAGTAATGTTGGAGGATAGTGAGAAAACAGTGTCAGAGAGATTTTTCTTTTTATTTATTTTTAAATTGGCTGTTTCCATAAGAAAGCACCCTAATACAGGCAGAGGCAGGTTTGCAAACCTTTCTCCTGAAAGGCCTCCTCAGCCAAATCTGACTCATTAAACCTTCCTCTAATTTTCAATTCTTACCAATGTCCACTGGACTGTGTAACCTATAAGTTACTTTATTCTTTCTTCAAACAATTCATATGGTCTAGTCTATAATATCAAGCATATATATTTCAGACATAAACTGTTTCTGCTTCCAGAAATGCCTTCTCTTTGCTCACAGGGCAGTCTCCTAACGGCCCCTTCAACTCAACCTTCTCTTCTCCAATATTGTCCAACTCTCTAAATCTTTGAAAAAAGTTATATTCCATTTTGTGATCTCACAGAACCCCAAATTCTCACTTCTTTCTTCATGTTACAGCCACAACACAGCTTTCAGAGCAGCTCAAAGTACTGACTTATCTGCACTGAGCTGGGAATATTCCTCAAATGCTCTTCTCTGTAAGGATCCTAGTGATCAGTCATTCTAAGGAAATCGACTGAATAAATGATCACTACACACAACTTATTGAGCATTAATCACCAAATGAATTAGGATTTATTGCTCATTGTGCCAGAATCTATTTAAACAAAAAGATGTTTATTTTTCTCCCATAAAGAAGGAGTTCAGACTTGGATGATCTGGGGCTAACATGGTAAACCCAGTTAGTGAGTCAGTGATCCCAGACTCCATCTAGTTTTAAAATTTTCTATCCTTGGAACATGGTTACCTATAGACATATGAGTAATGAAGTTCCATTGTCTCCACATTCCATATAACTAGAAAGACAAAAATGTCCAGAATGGTTTCTGCCTTCCAGCTACATTGCTCTTACCCCATAAGAGTTTAATAGAAAACTTCTTTTTTTTTTGGTTTCTTTTTACATGCTACTGGCCACCAATATCTGTAAGAGAAGTTGAAAAACGTATATGCTGTTCCAGACTTTTTCTTTTATTTAGTGATTTAAAAGAAGCATGGATGCTATGTACATATATAAAATTATCAATTACAATCTCAATTATGTGTACAGGGAAGGGGAAGTAGATGATGGGATCTAGAGGGAAATACACCATCTGTTTTATGCATGCATATTCCTATCACTTTATACCTCAGTACTATGTGTAACTACAATGCACCAATAACAGTATGAAAATAGCTTATTAAAGAAAAGAATAAAGCATTGGCACCAGGCAGGTAAACAACCACATATATATGCCTGCCTGTGGACTTCAGTTCACCTAGAAAATTATTGTGACAGGTTTATCTGGTCTACCTAGTAAAGTCTGGGATACACATATCTTTTTAATGTGTCCTGGAATACAAAAATACGTCCAAGAGAGCATACAGCCTATTGATATAAAAGAGAATAGCACATTTCTTGTTATCATACACTATGAAGTACACACTGGAGATAACAGACAGGATTGGGGCCTCCAAATCAGGCACTGTGGGTCAGGGAAGTACGTAAAGAGGTAGTCCTGGGCATATGTTTTGTAAGATGCAGAGCCAGCCCAGGTGAAGGGTTGAGAATGGGAATGCAGGCTAAGTTTGTAGAATCCTAGTAGCATTGTACTTTATTCCCCGAAGTGTATATATTGAAATCATATATTGAAAATATCTCTCACCTTTTGCATGTCCAGACATGCTCTCAACATTAACTCAGATAAAAATGTCAGTGTCATCTCTATATTTGTGTTACAACATATCTGACTGCTTGGGCCACCAGGGGACACAGATGGCTTACATAGTAATTGTGGACAAGATGGGAAAGAAGACAAGAAAATGGGTGAAACAGTCATCACTTCCGGTTACAGCATTGAGGGAAATTAGTGTAGAACCTTGACAAGGAAGCATCATGGTGGAATGCAGCAGGATCAGGACAGGCCTCCCCTGTTTGGAGCCTGTCAGGGTCTGGTCCCCTCTGCTGGGCTTGGCATAGAGATCTTCATGCTGTGCCCTTCTGGGGAAGTACCCAATGAGGTAGTGAACCTGCATTTTCTAAATTTTAGTTATCCACATGTAGTATCTTTAAAACACATTAGCAATTACTTAACACATTTTCTGCTAATTAAAGCTGGCTTGGTCTGCTTCACATTTTTTTTTTAACTTGGTGCCTCCTCAATTAGACATTCTAATGGAATCACATTCTCTTTTATTTAATCCTTGTCTAATACACAATAGTATAAGTATGCAATTACCTAAATTATCTATGGATCACCTAAAACCCTCTTTGGAAGTTAAAGCCATCAGGTCTCTATTTTCTGGATTCTGCATGGGGTCTACTTCAAGGGATATGCTGCTTCTGTGGTCCAGTGGATTATGGCTTAGGAAGGCTTGTTTTGGATGTACAAAGGCCACTAAGGAGCTCTAACCACAGTGTGAACAGGGATGGGATCCTGATCCCTGTGGAGCCCAGCTGGGAGCCCAGGAGGCAAACAAGCTTGTTGGAATAAACACCAAACAGCAGGGTCTGCACATCTGTATTTATAAAAAGGGCAAAACAATATTGCCCGTTCCCATCTATGGTGCGCAGTAAATCAAGATAATTTCAGCCTTTGTTTCTTTTCATTTAATACTTTATAAATTTTTTGTAGACTTTGAGCACTAGAAAATGTATGGCTTCTGGCCACAGGCCATTGTCATTCTTTTGGACAGAATCAAGAGTCAAGTCAGAGTCCAAAAAGGGACTGTGCATTTAATGCTGCAGAATCCTGTGCTACTTTCCTATTCAGTCTGGACCCAGCCAGAAGGAAGGAAGCAACTGAGAACAGAGACCCGGGGACCTATGTTGATATGCTTACATGCCAATAAACAGCAAAGAAAGAGAGAAAGAAGGGAAGAGAGAGAGAGAATCAGAAAGACAGAAGAAAGGAAGAAGAAATACTAGAAGGAAAGGAAAGGAAAGGAAAGGAAAGGAAAGGAAAGGAAAGGAAAGGAAAGGAAAGGAAGGAAGAATAGATGGAAAAAATAAAGAAATAAAAAATTTTGAAAGAGCACTTAAGAAATGCTTTCTTGGTCTTTTGTCTCTCTTATGTAAAAATATGTATATATACAACCACATCGACACATACATATATATGTGTGTGTGTGAGTGTGAGTGTGTGTGTGTGTGTGTGTGTGAGAGAGAGAGAGAGAGAGAGAGAGAGAGAGAGAGAGAGAGAGAGAGAGAGATAGAGAGAGAGAGAAACTAATGTGCCGAGCAACTAACTCCAAAAATTATAAAAACTTGTCCTAAATTGACCAATATTCTTTTAGTTGTATCTTCAACTCCTCCCTTCAAAGTATCTTATAGCCTTAAATCCCAAGCCTAATGGCATTTCATTCTATAAATATATAATTTAAAATGTTTTTTCCCAATTCCCACCCCATTCCCTCCCCATCCCTCCTTCCTTTGCTTGGCTTAGTGGTTGGCTCCAATATGTTTATACATTGTGTGTTTTAGAGAATTTCCTTCTTCACCCCTCCCATCCTCTCATTTAGGCTGTCTTTTAAATAAAAATTCTTGTAATCATAAATATCACTTTTGTCCATAAAACTTCAACCTATCATTGAAAAATTCCCATTAGTGCTCTTATCTATTCTTTGGCCCCAAATGTTTATTTAAACATTTGGTTATTTGAATTAGAATATAAATAAGGCACATATGCTGTCATTAGTTTTTATGCTTCTTTGTTATCCTTTTATGAGATTTCTCTCTCAATAGTCCAATCTTTTTGCAATTATTTTGTATAAGAAACTGGGAAGTCTGTAATGTACAGATGCCCCTGGTGTAGAGTGTTCATTGCAGCATGGTGACATCACCTATTATTTTCAACTCTCCAATATATTTACTAAGAAAAGGATAAATTGACCTAGATTATGAATTGACAAAGGAGATTCATGTTTGCTTGAATTTTATAAAAGGACTTTAAAAGTGGTTTCTTGTAGTTTCCATAAAAGTCTCATAGTATCTAATTATCTTTTATTCTGTGATGTTAATAACTATTGTCAGTCTTTCATTAATTAATTAGGGTTTTCATAATGCTGTTATTCTATTTTTATAATTCCTTCTTTATTAACTGCGATACTTCTAAGGAGACTAATTTTCCAGGGGAACTTAACTGCATCTGCATTTCTCAGTACTGAAACCATCATAGGTGCCAAAGCCTTCCTGATAGGACTCTCTTCTGAAGCCTGGTAGATTTGATTAGTCATGATTGTACACCTTATTTTATAAGGTTTCCAGCATTATTTTTCCAATTACTATCCAGTTTAAAATTTTTTCTCAAAAAAAAATGTTCTCAATGTTTTTTTTTCCTCATCAAAAGATGTCCTCAATTATTCATTTTAGATTTGTTGTTTCCTCTTTTTACTTCAACTTTATGGCTCTCTGTTCTCTATTCCCCTTCCACTCATTTTCTCAGTAAGACTTCAGAATTATACCCCCATGCATAAGAAGGAAAGTAAAGAAGAGTGTGAACAAAAATTATATGCAGAGGATGAATTACTGAGTAATAAACCATATGTTATTAGCATCTGCTTATTCCACTTTACTGTGGAAAAAAAAATCATCCATATAAAGGTCTAAGTTGTTACTTCTTGCCTGAGGGAGGAAGTTTGAGAACCTCTGTGTTTTAAAATCTTTTCAGATTAACCTGGTGACTGTGAAAGGTTATTTCTCAGTCAGTTTTATAGCAAAGCTGCCCATAGAAAGAGTCTCAGGGCCAGGAAGGAAGATGGCAGCAAAGATAAAAGGATGTGTGAAGCTTCTTAGCACCCTCCAGCTTGAGCAGTGTGATGGCGTGAGTGTGAGGGTTTAAGATAAACTATAGGTGCCATTGCGTGTCTTAGTCAGTCTACACCTAAACTGGTGTTTCCTACAGTACAACACAATCTTCTTTTTATAATTCCACATCTCTTTCCTTACACTGTAGTGCACAATGCTACATAACCTATATATGTTATGTATCTTTTACAAAGTAAAAACTTCTGAAAACTCTCACAGTTGCATTTGTCTTTAAGACGGCAGTATGATAGCAAGTATTTCACAGGATCATCACACTTTCATGTCAACTATTTACAAATTTGTGAGCTTAGGAGAGCTAAGCTGAATGTGAAGAGGGAGAGAGATGTGGGGGAAATTTGGAAAAGTATAGAATGTGGTTGGGTGCTGTGTGTGGATTCTATATACCTACTAGAGAATGTGGTCGGGTGCTGTGTGGGGATTCTATATACAAGACTAGAGAATGTGGTTGGGTGCTGTGTGGGGATTCTATATACATGACTAGAGAATGTGGTTGGGTGCTGTGTGGGGATTCTATATACCTACTAGAGAATGTGGTCAGGTGCTGTGTTGGTATTCTATATACATGACTAGAGAATGTGGCCGGGTGCTGTGTGGGGATTCTATATACATGACTAGAGAATGTGGTCAGGTGCTGTGTGGGGATTCTATATACATGACTAGAGAATGTGGCCGGGTGCTGTGTGGGGATTCTATATACCTACTAGAGAATGTGGTCAGGTGCTGTGTTGGTATTCTATATACATGACTAGAGAATGTGGTTGGGTGCTGTGTGGCAATTCTATATACCTACTAGAGAATGTGGTCAGGTGCTGTGTGGGGATTCTATATACCTACTAGAGAATGTGGTCAGATGCTGTGTGGGGATTCTATATACAAGACTAGAGAATGTGGTTGGGTGCTGTGTGGGGATTCTATATACATGACTAGAGAATGTGGTTGGGTGCTGTGTGGGGATTCTATATACCTACTAGAGAATGTGGTCAGGTGCTGTGTTGGTATTCTATATACATGACTAGAGAATGTGGTTGGGTGCTGTGTGGGGATTCTATATACATGACTAGAGAATGTGGTCAGGTGCTGTGTGGGGATTCTATATACCTACTAGAGAATGTGGTCAGATGCTGTGTGGGGATTCTACATACAAGACTAGAGAATGTGGTTGGGTGCTGTGTGGGGATTCTATATACATGACTAGAGAATGTGGTTGGGTGCTGTGTGGGGATTCTATATACCTACTAGAGAATGTGGTCAGGTGCTGTGTTGGTATTCTATATACATGACTAGAGAATGTGGTTGGGTGCTGTGTGGGGATTCTATATACATGACTAGAGAATGTGGTCAGGTGCTGTGTGGGGATTCTATATACATGACTATTTTTGTTTCTCTTTAATAGTTGCATTGACTAGATAAAATAGGTGATATCTGATTCACTTTGAAAAACTTAAGCAGGAAAACTTAGCAGCTAATAAAATTTTATGTAGTATATCAGCTTGCGAGTCAAGAAACTGGATTCTTCTGATACATTTCTAGTCTGGGTCTAGCTCTTGGGATTTTTATTCTACTGATTTATCTGATATATGGGTTTCCTCCTGCATACACTTTCGCCCCAGGAACTTATCATCTGTTCCTTAATTTGTCAGTTTAAATTTCTTTAGACACCAAACTCTGACGTGAAGTCACAAATAAAATAAATAGATAATATCATAAAAATGATCAAGACATCTAAGCTCCTGCTAGACCTGCAATTCACTTAATTATGCAAATGCAAAATTACCCCCTCAGCACTGTATATCCCAGGATCATTTTATGTATGACATACCACAGAGGCAGGCCTATGGGCAGCATTCAGATTGCAAATGTTTCTTTTCCCAGTAACTGAATGTGTACTCTTTTACCAAAAGCCCTTACTGGATGAATTTAAACAATGATAGATTAATTGATTACTTTTTACTAAACATATATATGGAGTGCTCGAACTTTGCCAGACATTGAGCCAAATACTGTATAATAAAAATTCTGTCTGTGCTTGCTGAAAGTCTTCAAGGGGTTGGCATGCCAGAAAGACAGTTGATGAGTGCTAATGTACAGGCCAAGTAATATGACATTTAGAGGAGAAAGACACATTCCAGGTGGGAAAGTAAAAATAAATTTAATAACTCTAATTTATTTTTCATACATTCTGTGCTACCTTGTGAGCCAAGTGCTTTAGATAAATGGATTCATTGAATATGTCCAGTAATCTTATGATAGAAGCATCATTTACCATTCATAGAGCACATAGTTTTTGAATGCCCAGTGTGCTAGCAGCTGGGTATGCTTGTTTATATGGTGAATCATGTGGAGAAATGAGAGCTTCAAAACTTCCCCAAAGCTTGCCCATAGCTACAGTTAGCCACACCCATTGACAACAAGCATATCTCTTTCTCCAAAATAGTAAGACACACAGGTATTTTTGTGAAAGGAGCAGTTTTTCTGAGATTACAAGAGGAAGAGCAGCTCAAATTGAATTTAAGAAATGTTAAATGTCTACCAGAGGCAGGCAGCAGGTCTCTGCTCCAAGGGGTCAGAGGCCAGGAGGTAGTGTATTGGAGATAAATGTACAACATTGTGAAGGATTGGGGGTGTCAGCATAAATATCACTCATTAATGTATTGAAAAGAACCAAGATAAATTCTCAGAATTCCTCTTCTTTGTGTTTAGGGAGGAAGAATACAGGGCTTAGCAGGCATAAAGAACTAAAGAGTCAAGCTGTATTGATGGGCCACATGAGACTGGTAATGTAAGATCCCCTCATATGCAGCATTTATTGTGGGAATGTGATAGAAAGTGCTTCAGAGTTTATTGGAATGGAAAGTTCCACAGACCAAGCATGACTGAACACCAGAGACTGAAAAGCAGGTGTTGGCAGACCTCTGCCTGCTGGATAATCTGGCCAACTCCCTGCTTCTGTGAATAAGGCTTTACTGGAACCCAGCCATGCCTAATTGTTTATGAGTTATCTATGGCCTCTTTCATGCTACCACAGCAGAACTGAGCAGTTGCAAAAAAAAGACCATGATGGCCACAAAGAAAAATGCCTTTATTTTCTGCTCCTTCACACAATAAAATGTTTTCAAGTCCTTATTAGGCATTTGTATCAATAGTTTTAGAGATGTAGTGAAGATTTTGTTTTAGTGCACCTGTTTTGTTGTCCTTGCACTTATTTTTGTTTGGTGGGTTTTGAGTTTGAGTTTTAGCAGGACTGAATATATTATAAGAAACAGGCTTACTTAAAAAGACAGCTAGGGAGGATACCATCAGAATATATGAAGAGAATCACCACTGATCGTAAAGAGCTGACATACATACTTCTCAGAGGAAGACTATATTGTCTACCACATGCTTTTAAAGCCTGTTTGTTTACTTGTTTGTTTTCTGTTTGGTTGGTTTTCCAGTGCTTGGATGCAGCCCAGGGCCTCATACATGCAAGGCTTGTGTTCTACCACTGAGCCATATCTCCACTCAGCACACACATTTTATCCTTATGATGATGTAGTCAGAGGAACACTGATAATACTGATTCATAGCATAATCAAAGTCCTAAGGTCGATCTGTGTTGGTCCATAAAAGTGTAGGATTGCATCATGATTAAGAAGATCTGAGCCAGCATCTTGGAGAAAGAAGCATCACGAAGGAGGATGGAGGATGGATAAGGTTTTCACAAGCATAGATTTGGGAATGGTCATTGCTTTATGGACAGAAGAAAATGGAAGCATGCGGTTCTTTTTTCACAAATGCCATAACTGTTTATTTAGAAAATATCAATAAAAACTCAAAAATAATAAGATAGTATAGCAAAATTTTAGAACATGAGATTAATATACAAATGTTCATCATTTTCCTGTGTATCTGCCTTAAACAACTGGATTCAAAGTTTAAAAAACAGGACTACGTGTATAACACTAAAGACAAAAAGAGAAATGGATACATATATCTCCAACAAAATCAGCATGAAATAAACTATGAATCTCTAATGAAGAAAATCAAGTAATTTATTAGGTAGAGAAATATGTTATAATAATGGATAAGAAGATTTAGGGTTAAGATGTTGGTTTTACTGAGTCTAAAGTACATATTCAACACAATTTAGACCATAACTAACAAGTTGAGCTTATGCATGTAATCCCAGCTACTGAGAAGGCTGAAGCAAGAGACCAGGAAAGCTAAGCCAGAAGAATCACAAGTTCAGGCAAATTATTGCATCCCAGTAAGACTTTGTCTCAAAATAAGAAGATGCTGAGCAGTCAGGCATGGTGATAAATGCCTTCCTGCAATCCAAGTACTTGGAAAACTGAGACAGGGAAGTCACAAGTTTAAAGACAGCCTCAACAATTTAGGTAGAATTTTAGCAACCTTGCAAAAATTGTTTTAAACGGACCCATCTGATTCCCCCATACCAACTACATGCATGAATGTTACCCTAAAGCTGGGGACCCCCAACTTCGCTCCTGTTCAGCTCGAAGCAGTTTATGACTGACTTGATGTCCTTATTCCTTTGCTGAGGGGTACATTGATGTGATAGAAATGGGAAAATTAATGGGAATTGAGCTCATGTTAAATGTTTGTACAATTGTAAATATCAAAATGGATTTTCTGTATCTACCTTTGGCCTGACAGGTGTCAGGAAGTTACTAGACAAAGGGAGGAATGTACCAGTATTGGAATGGCCTAGGAAGATTTGGGGAAGCTCTGATTATTAATATATTTCAAAAGAAAATAATTGGTATATTTCAAAATAGTTGTGTCAAAATAGTGGCAGACATGGGTAAAGAAAGTACTTGATTTCTGCCTAAAACAGGCAGCTATTCCAATGTAAATTAACCTAGCTCAAACTAATTAACCAGTCAATAGGAGAGGAGAACTAGGCCTTTCATTATCTAAAGACAGATCTTAAGAGAGGAGAACTATGCTTTTATCTAGGGAGGGTGGAGCAGGATTTGACCTTGCCCTTCATGAAAGAAGACACCTTACCACACCTTACTGGGGGAGATACCTTTCAGGGTTAAGGGGAGGTACCCTTCAGGGATGTTCAATAAGTCAGAGTCATGCAAATAAGATGGAGGTCATTGGTATAAAAGACCGAGTCCATGTGTAAGCCCTTTGGTGTATTCATTTCGAGTCACCCCCTCATGCCATTTTGGCATGGGACTGTATTTCTATTCTTTGTATTTCTATCTTTCTAATAAGCTTCTTTAAATCTTCAAAAAATAAATAAATAAACAAAGTAAATGTACTGAGACTATATGGCTTGGAGATAGAGTACCCCTGAGTTCAATCCCCAGTACCACCAGAGGGAATAAATGTAGGTAGAGAAAATACTAACAGTCTTGTGAAAGGAAGTCTGGGTTCTAACTTTGAGTATTTCTTTTTCCTTCAGTAGAATTTGCAATCATTGCAGAATATTTCTTGCCTCTGCCATTTTCCATTGATACCTAGCCTGATCTCCCTCTGGCCTGGAGCAAATTTCCTGTTAATCTTTTTATATGTGAAGATATCTCATGACTAATTCTAATAATTAACGCAACAGGAAAGGGATGATGACGGAGCCATTTTATTCAACCCATCCATCTTGATGGCCCCATTCAGTAACTTACTGACTAAATTAAATCTCAGATTCTTTGGGGATTTGTTGGACGCTGATGGAAAATTGAAAATGCATTTCCACTCCATTAAAGGAATGGTCATTTTCAAAATGAAACTCTTTATGAGAAATAATCAGAATTAGATAAGGATGGAGAGCAAATGTCTGTGATAGATATTTAGATGGTTGAGATATTAAGGGTGATTAATTATCATCTTAAAATATCACAGGCAATACTTGCCTCATCTGTTCGCCTGGATTGACCTCTTCTGCACCCATTTTGCTTCTCGACATTCAAAATGAGCATTCAAATGGGCTCTGCTGGGCTGATGCTTAGCATTTGCGTCTGCCATGAAGAACATACATGGATATGTTCCTCTCTTCTTTATATCTGTCACTGTGAGAGTAAAAGATGGTAGGCACTCTAGTCAGATAGCCCTCAATTTAAAATCTTAAAATTCACTTCTCTCTGGCTCATTTTCCTGGATATTTTAGCAATTTCGTTTGGTGGTGGTAAGGACTAAATGAGAAAATGAATACAAGATAACCTACAGTGTATAACACCAGCAGGAGCTGGATAAATGTCTCCACCCTTCTTGTTCACACAAACTGATGTTATTTCAGAAACAAAGGTAGCAAAGACATGGAGCTATAAGGAGACTATTTTTCTTTTTTTTTTTTTTTGGTTCAGGAAGATGAAAAGTTTTTGTCCTAAGAAGGAGAATTTTTCTATGCAATCCATTTGAAGATCATCAGAAACAATGGGGTGAAGCAATCTGAAGCATACTTTCTTTGTGAGATAATCAGCACCAATTTTCAACAATTATTAATGCTGTGGAATAAAAGGACATGCTTCTTAATGTACCAGGTGCCACTTTAAATATCTAAAACTCACAGCAGCTATAAGGCACAGATGTTATTACAAATAAGGAGAAAAAGTAATTTTGTTGAATGGGTACCAATAGTCAACAGGCACATCATCCAAAACAAATCAGGCCACAGAAAAATAAGTGTGTCATTGTACTCTAATATATGTTCCAAATCCAGTACTTCATTCTAAATAAGGTCCTAGTCAGAAGCTCACAGGATTTCTTAACACAGTAAATCATAAACTGAAGAGCTGATTTTATTAAGTCTGGCAGAATGTACATGAATTTACATGTCCATATAGATGAGATATTTACATGTTCTCTGGTTTCTTTATCTGAGAATGACTGATGAGAATACTATTTAAAAGAGATTCTGAAACTGGAAAAGATAAGACCTCCATCAGCAAGAAAGGCTAGGGTAGAGAGTTGGGCATGAAAGGTGTGTTCAACCCTATGGAGGAATTGAGCGGAGAAATATGTGGATTGCTTCCATCTTTTCCCAGAAGAAAAATCCAGGGACAAAGCTACATAGAAACAGGTCATACATGGAATTTAGAAAATGTTACGAGCAAATGGAATAGCTTTTGAAACAATGGCACACTATGGGGCATTTAACCAGATAGAGAAAACTGGAATCCTGGGAAAGGATGGTGGAAGAGCTCCTGTACTCTAATAGCCTTGGAATTCCAAAGAACCCAGCCACATTCCACACAGCTATTTCCTAAACCAGATGGATGACTGTACTCCAAAGTCTTTGCTACTGAGATTATTGTGCTCCTCTACTACCCTATCCTACTATTTAAAGACAAACTATTCTAAACTACAAATAAGCATTTTTAACAAATAGTCAAATCAGCTTCCTTTTCTCAAAATGATATAAGTGTCTAGAATCATCTCAACCCATCAATGATTCTTGGCAAGTCTATCATTATCAGTTGGATGGTGCTTCAAGGGCTGTGGCACAACCTTCCCAGGAGAAGCAGATGAGCACAGTCCCTGAGCTAACATGAAGCACATGTGTGTGGAGATGCTTGCAAGCAGACAGCAGTTTCCTGAAGAATAGAGCACAGAGGTTCCAAAGAGAGAACACACTTAATAAGGCATGTTTTGCTGCCTTGTCTCTGCTGAGGAATAATTACCCATTTGGATCTCTTTCAAGATAACAAAGTAAAACTAGTTCTGAAACTGGAAAAGGCCAAAAGGAAAGACATTTTCCTTTCTACTTAGAGGGGAAGAGTGCAGCAGCTGCCTGCAGGGTGACCACCATATCTCCAGGATGTGCTTCTTCGTCTGCCACTTCTGTTTTTTGTGCCTCTCAACTCAATTCCCTCATCTTTCTCCACAAAGGTCTCTAGACCTTCATTTCCAGAAAGGTCTCAGCTCTTATTATCTCTAGCACCATGTACAAATCTATCCAAATGACTGCAACTGACAGTAAAATCACATATGGCCAAGAGCTCCACCAAGAAGTAATAGTGGGGATCATCTAAGAAAATTAACACAAAACAAACAAAGCAAAAAGCAAAACCCAAAATGTGTGTCTGCAACTATATTACATGTATTCAGAGGTGAAATTTCTTCAAGACAGTGAAGTGGTGTTAACCAGGTCAGACTAATTGAATCAATTTTCTTTTATGCCTCTGTAGCAACTCCTCAGTCTTCCAGAGTAATCAGACCACTGGCAATTGACTTTAAACCATCATATGAGTGTGGTGTATGTTGATCATATTGTTGGTAATAATGGTCAAACAATAAATGTTAAGCTTCTTCAAAAGACGTTATTGAGTGAAGTATCATTCCTATATACTATAATGTTGAGTTACCATTAACATGTTATGATTATATAATTTGAAGCTACTTATAAAATTGCAAGGTATGTTATTCATGGGATAAAGAAAATATGCAACTATTACTATGGCATAACAATAAGATCCTTTTTATTTATTTTCTTCCAACTTCTTCTTAATATTGTTATATTGACTCCTTGATTTCAGACGCTGTTCAAACACTTAATATATATTTGAGAACATTTTTTATTATTTATTTCTACTTTCATAGTCTCTCCTCCATGGGTTTCTGCTCTATTTTCTGACCTTAAAATACTGATATTTTCAGAAAACCATCTCTATGTTAAGTGTGTTTTTCCATTCTCTCAAAGACCTCAAACCCATTCTTCTGAAATAAAGTGTCATCTTTGTACTAGTGACTATAAATGTTTGTCATTTCTTTTAGAAAAAGTTTCATTATTTGCAGGCTTTACTTTGAACTTTGACAGAAACTAGACATAAGAACAAATAGAAAACTACTTGGCAAGGCATGTGATTCTCTTCATGTCTGGACTCTCTAAAATTTAGAGGAAATTTTGTGAAATAATTACCACAATATAAAATTATTTGTATTCATCCACAAATAATGAGTTTCCCAATTTGAGTTTTGTCAAGCATCCTATTCTTCCTCTTTTTTCACCATTTTAACTCATTCTCATACTTCTCAATTCTTAAGTTTCCAAACACACAAATAATTCTTGTTAAATCATGATGGAGGAACAACTGAACACAGATTAGGAATGAGAAAAGTTCTTTTCTAGATGGGGAAATGAATAGCATAGATCCCAAATGTGTTATAGCTATTAAATTATTTCTTCTTTGATATAAATTGAACTTGTCTGAAATTTCAGTGTTGCTGGTGTTGGTATTGAAAGATGTGGAAATTTCAAAGTGGTTAGGTCATGAAGGTTCCTCCTTTGGAAGTAGAATTAAGGCCTTACAAAACCAGAATTTGCAACTATCTTTCCCTTTTACATTCTGCCCTGTGAGAATATTCTGAGAAAAAGGCAGCAATTGGGTGATATGTGCATATATGCCTCCACCATCTTGTACTACATTAAGATGTATGACTACAATGCACCAACAAAAAGTTAAAGAAAGAAAAAGAAAAGAAAAAGAAAAAAAAGAAGGCCACAGTAGGGTGCCATTTTGGTAGGGAGGAACAGCCTTCACTAGACACTCATCCTGCCATCCCTTGATCTGGGGTTTCTCTGCTTTCAGAACTGTGAGAAGTAAAATGTATGTTCTTCTTAAATTAGCACTAAACAGATTGAGACAATCCCTTAATAGCCCTCTGCAGCAAGTCTTATTATGAACCACATTTGAAATATAAGAAAACTGGAAGAAAGGAAAGAAATCTCTGGTCACAAAGCCACTATGCTGCAGGACCAGGGATCAGTGTCAGGCTTTTGACAAGCAGTACTTTGTTTCTTAAGTAGACACAACAACATGAAATCCAGAAAAAAAAAATAAAACAAAATCACTACCCACATTCATCTGAAGTCATCAACAATTTTTATTCTTTTTAAAATTATTTTGTTTCTACCTTTAAATCACAATATATTATATATTTTTAATAAATTTACTCATATCTGTTTCATTAGTTGATATTTCCTCTTCTTTACTGTGGTGATATCAAACACTTTGACTATTACCCACTTAAGTTACTATAAGATCTCATAATGATTTCCTCTACAGTTTTCCTAACTTTGATGTAGAATGAAAAAGTAACTCTGTGGTGATATGGGAAAGAACAAATGGGATTCAGAGCCTTAGAAAATCAGTAATTATACCAGAACAAAATGATCAGCCAAATTACACCTAACTGCAATCTACCATATATATTAATGACTACCAGAATAGCAGCAATCAAAATCCTCGACCAACCCAAGACAGAGCAGATGACAGATGACGCACTCCAGAACAAAATTATAATAATCCCAATTATCTCTGATTATGTATGCACAGTAGGAAGTTTGCAATGCTTCAGACAAAGTGTTGCATGGCAACCAACTTTTTTTGTTAGAATGCTAAATTAGTCTTCAGGAAATTTCACATTTGCAGTGATTTTAGTCTAAAAATATCAAATATTAGTCACCTTTAAAAGTGAATTTTGGGACATTGCTAGAATGGCCATAAACATCTTAAGATATGAGTTGTTGGGATTGTCTGTTGTTTTCCTATCAAAAATACAAATACAGTGCATATCTTTGGACTTCACATTAGCGCATAGGTATATTTGCTCTCTTGGTCTACTGACAACATTGAAGTTCCTATTATTAAGATAATGATTTTAGAGTGAACACACAGCTTATCTATAGCCTACTCTTGTCTGATCTGATCTACCTAGACAGGAATATGTATGAGATGACTCACCCTCATACTTGATTTTGGTTGAGATTTGACTCTAAAGACATGTCAGCTTAGCCATGGCCTCTTTCTGACCACCAGGACATATTTGCTCTCAGAATAGACAGCAAGTGATTAAGAGGATCAACGTGTGGCTCTGTTTGGACCATGATGTGGGTTGGAGAGGTAAAAGAATATAATTCATGGAAGAAGGAGGATTTTTACATCCCATAACCAGAATTGTGAGGGCTCAGACTCTACAAAACAACTTACCAATATTTATACAAACTCAAACTCTACACCCAGACTGTTCAAGCCCAAATTCTAACTATCCAGGCAACATTATTCTAGTGGCTTAGCCTTTGTGCCTAAGAATTCTTATTGGTAATCACAGAATTAGTGGCACACGCTATACACTGTTGCTGTGAGGGTTCAATGGCGACTGTACAGCTGGATAATAAAAGTGGCTTCTCACAAAGTAGTACCAGGTGATTATGTCTAGAAAAGAGAAGGTTATTCAGCAAGGAACAGAAGATGGAATGCCATGGAGACATTTGCTGTTGGCAATGTAGGTCACAATTTCATGGGATAATGAGTGCATGAGAGATGGTGAAAGCCTGCATAACATCGCATGCCACATATAATATGGAATATGAAATCCTATTTATGTTTGGATTGTTTATATTTTTATGAGACTTTCATAACTGCTTAAGTATAATCCACCACACAGTTCTTGTTTTGTGTGTGCAGTACTGGGGAGGATGGAACCCAGGGGCATTCTACCTCCAAGTGACACCCCCAGCCCTATTTTTAATTCTTTATTTTGAAACAGGGTCTCACTGAGTTGCACAGGGCCTCTCTAAATAGCTGAGGCTGTCCGTGAACCCTAATCCTCCAGTCTCAGTCTCCCAAATGTTGGAATTACAAGTGTGCACCACCACACCTACCTAGATTATTCTTGGCAAGGTGGACAAACTAAAATGATTTCAAAAAGAAAACCAAACAAACCCAAACAAAAAGAGCAAGCGTCAGAAATGTCTGTTAACAAGCCCTGGTTTAAAAGGGTCACCAATGCTGAGTCAGAATTTAACCATTTTCAGATACCAAATAATTGATCACTGTACCACATCAAGGCAAATTATATGGTTTCCACAAAAACCACAGAAATCTATCATTAAAAGAAAAACATTATGCCATTTTCAGAAAAATGGATGAAATTAGAGAATATTATAAATGATGCCAGCCAGACTCAGAGAACCAAAGTTCATATATTTTTTCTCATATGTGAGAGCTACAGGGAAAATAGAAAACATAAGGAATTTCAGATCAATGAAGAGAGAGTCTAGTGTAATAGTTGAAGGGAATTGGGAGATGGAGCTGAGGAGAGGAAAAGGAGACTAAGGAATGAAAGAGCTCAAATAATATTATGCTCATATATGAACATATCACCACCAATCCCACTAACATGTACTGGGTAGGAGGTGGGAGGGATGTGATACAGAAGGAAATACACCAAGTGTTGTATGCTCATATGTTTGTGCTGCTTTGACTCCCACTATGATCAATAATTATAACATACCAATAAAGGTATTTTTAAAACCCATGAAAGGTAAAAAGGAGACTATAAATGCTTTAGAACAATAATTAGGTTGTGGGGAAAGCCTTGTTTTAATACATCTTGGTTTAATATAGTTTTGTCTGCATTGACACAGTATTAGGTATTGCTATCATTGTATATGCTTTGTGCTATTATTTTAAAAATAATTAAATGATAAGCATATGAACAAATTATAAATTATAATATATAATAATATATAAAACCTAATTTAATGATTTCTGACTTTAATCAGAATGGCAATTTAAAATGACTGTTAAATAAAAATTATATTTTTGAATCTTGATTTGTGTTTACTTAAAGTTTACATGAGGAAAAAAAGGCTCAATCAAGAAAAAGATACAGATAAAACAAAGAATAGTTCAAATATTTAGCCAGTCATTGTGGCACATGCTATAATTCCAGTGTTTGGGAGGCTGAAACAGTAGGATTGCAGTTTTGAGGACAGCCTCAGCAAATTAGAAAGACCCTAAACAACTTAGTGAATTTCTATTTCAAAATAAATAAAAAGGGCTGGGATGTTCTCAGAGATATAACTTCACTGGGTTCAACCCTGTACAAAAACAAACCAACAAAACCCCTATATCAAATATTTAAAGATAGAAGAGATAAAATAAATTTCTAGCCAGGAGTTTTGGATTAAATATCTATTTAATAGTTTAAGAAAGTTTTTCATCTCTTTATTATTTGTTCTCTCAATCAATTACTTATTTAGTGCACATTTACTGAGAACTATCTGCTAGGCATTAGTCTGGTATACTACTAATAATTGAATCTATATAGATGACTTTCGCAATAGTAATATGTTACAATTTACATTAAGAGCATATTCATAGCATATATAATGTGGTAGTCATGGAACAGGTATAAAATAGTTATAGATATTATTATCTAAATTTTATCAAGAAGAAACATTCCCAGTGATAAAGGACATTCCAATGTATTATTGTTGACTTAATCTCAGAAGTAGGACTTGAATTCAGTCCAGTGGGTTTTTTGGATATGTTTGTGGTTGGCTTCCAAATTGTCATGTTGAATTGTCGTAATATTCAAACACTGTCTTCATTTATAGTGTTTGTTTTCTTTCATTTCCTTCTTTCCTCTTGCCCTTCCATTTCTCCTCTCTCACAAACATTCATTGATCACTTTCTTTGTTTCAGGATCTTTATTAGATATTCATTTTCACTCAGTGAGCCAGTGTTTGTTAGGAATTAATTGAAATATTGCTATCTATCAATTTCTACTCAGAAAATATAATATAAATTCAGAAAGTGTTATAAATCCATTTATCTTCTAGAACATTAAATAAAAGAAAATATAGAGCAGCAGTTTAGGGGCCAAAATTTCTTATGCTTTTCTCAATAATGTTAGTGCATAATAGGAGATGCATCTGGGGAAATAGTTTGTATTGTGTTAAAGTCCATTTCAAAAATAATGAGTGATGATATAAAAATTCTTATATTTTTACTTCAGTGTTTACTACTTTTATTTGATTTTGTTTTCTTATTGACAAATAATAGCACATTATTTTTTTAATTGGGGAAAAACAGAAAAGCTCAAAGAAGAATTATGATTTGTATGTGCACAAAATAGATAACTTGTTGCTCTGCTAGGCTCTGCTTTTCTGATGTTTATCTGAGAATTTAAGGACTTTATATTTTTACATTTTTACAGATTTAATACCATAAATAACCCATATTTCTAAATCATTCTTTTCTGATTATTATAGTATGAATTTAGCTTTCACACACACACAAAAAAAATATTTTTAAAATGAAATATTAGAATCCACAGCTCCTTTGTTGCAATGAACTGCCTTAGATACTGCTGGTCTTCCATTCTAGTTGTTGTGTCTCAGCCATATGTTCTCTACCACCATTAAATTACCCTGGACACGTTTTTGCTCTCTTTGAATATCTACCTTATCTAGATATTACAGACAAAGAATTGAATTGATGTAATTATAACAGATGTGTTTATTTTTAATTATTTTATTTCTACTGGTTCCCCAGAACTTTTTTTTTAACTAGTGCACTGTAATCATACATTTTGATGACGTTCAGGAAGATAGAGGCACACATGCACACAGCACTCCTTGAGTCCTCCCCCAACTCTCACCCCATTCTTGTTTCTTGCCCTCCTTCCTCTGCTCAGCACATGGGTTGATTTTGATAGGCTCTTGTATGTACACTATTACTGAAGTGTTTTCCTACTTCCCCCTCCCATCTGCCTCAGCTAAGCTGCCTTCTTCAGTTATCTAAGATGTTCCCTCATTTTACTGAAGTCCTTCCTATTTTCTCCTGAGCTTCCACACAATATAATTTTAAGCGGAAGTATTCTGTATTTTTCTAACTTTCCATCAGGGTAAAATATTTCCTACTGCCACATTAGGTCCTGTATGTGGAGAAATACAAGACTTTGTATATCCCAATGGCACTTAAAAATCAGAAGGTACAGCATCCTTCTGCAACCAACCTCTCCAGATTCATCAGGATTTTGCCTTTTGCTCAGAATTTTTAATTTTAGCATATACGTATGTTAAAAATAGCTATGACTCTAAATATATGTGTATGTACTTTTGCTTGTTGATTTATCTACTTACTGCTCAAAAAGGCAAAAGCCCTCCCTGTACAGCCCTGGTCTTCGGTTATATTAGTTATTGTTTTCACAGAGCTCAACACAATGCCCAGCATGTTGGATATAATATCTAATGCATGTTTACTGAATACATGAAGGAGGGAAGGAAGGATGGAAAGAACAAAGGAAGGAAGAAAGGAGGAAAGAGAAAAAAGAAAGAAAGATTAGAGAGAGATAGAAATATTAGTTTTAAACTTCATATTTAAGAATCTGTAGGTGACACATGAAGTGCTTCTCTCTGCAACTTGAGTACACCTCCTGTTCAGGACTCTGAGATCATGTCCATGCTAAAGTATCAGGGGCAAGTGTAACTCTTTCTGTGTGTTTGAAATACATTTTTTTATGGTACTGGGTTCCTGGAAGTCCTTATGCCTCCAGGATACACTCCCAGACCTATCTGATGCTTTTTTATTTTTGGGAACAGAATCTCTTAAGCCAGCGAGGCTGGCTTCAAACCTGCGAGATCCTCCTGTCTCTGCCTCCAGAGCGCAGGGATTACAAGTGTGTGCTATGATGCCCGGCATTTTTTAAATAAATTAAATCTTTAAAACAATTGTTTTGTGAGAATAGATTGGAGGACAGAAAGCTAGTGCCTTGAATTTTCTTTTAAATTCTATCAAGGGTATATAAATAATAAAAAGTAATATTCATGTATTGCTTCTAAATTACTGAAGGATAATTTTAAAATTCAAGTGTATTTTTACACATAGATATAATTCTTATGTAGTACAAAAATGCTTTCATTTATTTAAAATAGGCATAAATAGGGATAATCAGTCATTTGTGTTTTATGAAGATTTCTGGTGGAGATGTGAAGAGTGCTGAATCACAGCCATGACAGAGACCATTAAGTTCCTCATTTTCTACCTGTACAATAAGAGTTTGGGTTCTGTGTCTTTGCCTCTCTTCTTCAAGTCAAATCTACATGTCTCAGAGTTTCTTTACATTTGTTCAGAGACTCTCAGCAGAGCAAAAGAGATTATTGTTCCCCTGGAGCATATCAATAGACTCTATTCACAACTGGGAAATAGGACAGCATAAGACAATACCAGCGGTAAGTGCCAGGTATACACTACACTTCCAGCCTTTGGTATGAAAATTGGCCATACAGGCTAAGTGAACATTAATGTCAAGTGTGAGACTAAAGTGGTCTGAATGAGTCCAAGTAAATGTCAGAATGCTTTAACATAGTGTATCTTGACTCCATTGCCCTGGATTCAATAGTTGTCTTTCTTCATGTGGCTGTCATAGAGATGAGCCAGCTCCATTTATATTATTTAACCCATCATTTTCCCTTCTCCTTCATATTTTTAATTTTTTTCATTACTTTTTCTATATCCACTGACCATTCAGTTTTCGAAACCATACTGATATCAGATCCTACATTTGGACTACCAAACTAAGTGGTAAATCTTCAAAGCAAATACACATTCGAAGAGATTGAAAGTATCTCACCATGGAATGGGTTGTGGAAGACAGATAGGATTTTATCAGACAGAGGAGTCAAGGGAAGGACTTATTTACAGAAAGAACATCAGGAAGCCATTGGGAATGGTATAGATGAGAAAATCACAGGACTGAAGGAGGCTGTATTGCCAAATGGCATTTGATGTTGGTATTTGTTTGGAAGGTTGATTGAGGGCATTTCATAGATAAGAGATTGATTATGACCAACAAAAAGAAGGTTTTTTTGAATTTTTAAAATAGAATTTAATCGAACAGATGGAAGATGTCTTTGAGATGCTATTTGATCCTTAGCTTCTATGAAGGAGTAACCCAACAGAGTATTTGAGAAAAAAAAAAAAAAAAAAGGCCTGTAGGTAGAATGAACTGGGTATGGAACCGTCCTGTAGTCATAAAGTTAAAGAAGTATTGTTGGTTAGATCTTAGGGAGTATATGGAATTCCAGGAGACATAAAGGTTTCAAATTGATTGTCAATATAATAATAGCAATGAAGATTATGTTGAGAAGTATGATGATAACAAGAGGATAATGATAATTCATATTTATAAAGTCTTTGTGCCTGAAGCACTTTCCAATTGACCCATTTGGTGGTCATGACTATCCTATGGGATGGATATTGCCCTGACTTTCACTTCACAGATGTGTAACCTGGCCTCCTCCAAATCACACAGGTAATAATGTGAAGTAAGTGAGTGTTTTATGCAATAAAAGCCTAATCTGATTTAGTTTAATGAAGTTTATCTTCAACTATCATGTTGTGAAAATATTAGAAAAAGACAAACATGAATTGTTAGAACATATTATAATCACCCAGGAGGAACAAAATGATATTTATACCAGCATTTTATTAGGAAATAAGAAGATAAGAATGGATTTGAAATGTGTTTCTGAGATGAAATTGACAATATGTTTTAAAGGATTAAATATAGAAGATAACAAATGGAGACAATTAAAGATAATTTGGGTATTTTTCTCTTGAGCAATTAGAAGTAGGATGCTTTTCCTGAGCCTGAGAATACCAAGATAGAAACCAACCAGGGCTATAGAAAACAAGAGTTCAAATGTAGATCTGTTACTCTTTGTACTATGGTCCACAGGAAGATGGTTCCTTTATCAACAGAAAGTAGTTGAAGAGATTGGCTGATCAAGAACATGATGTTGGACACTCTTGTGTATAGAACAGAGGTAGATGCTGATACAGATGATAGATAAGTGTATTTGTAGCTGGACACATTAGATGCAGTGACCCAGAATGTGTTATGTGTAGTGCTCCCAATATTCATATTCTCTCTCTCTCTCTCTCTCTCTCTCTCTCTCTCTCTCTCTCTCTCTCTCTCCTATCTCTGCTAGTGTTTCTGTCTCTAATGCATGCACAAGTGTGCATTCATACACACACACAGACACACACACTTGGAATTATTTATGATACATTTAATTTAGGAGAAGGCTGTGAAGTTTGGGTGAACTGAGAAGAGCTCAGGAGAGACCTAAGACCTGCATATGTTGCTGTCTAGCAGGAAAAGGAAAACCACAAGATTTTCCCTTAGCAATAAAGCAATATTCTTAGTTATCAGCATATCTTGCCCTCCTTGGGAAGGTGTCACACTCAGCAGAATTATGAAACGCAAGGACTTAGTGTTCAGAGATATTCAGAACGTGGATCCAGGTGGATGTCACCAAGGCTCTGTTCTGAATCTGGGAGGTCACTACAAGTTTTATAAGTCTATCAGAGAGGCCTTTCCTAAATATAGCTGATTTTGTGAATCTCCATTGCACATTTCCTCCCTTTTCCTCTCCTAGGAAGACATTCTTATCATTGCATTGACGTTTCTTATAGTCTGGGCAGACTGTAATGTTTATAAGGATGGATTGTCATGGCTGTCTTCTAGCTTATAGCAGACAGTTTGGTCCATGGAAATACTTACAAAGCATAGATTTTTGAAAGAATATAACCTCTGACTCAAATACAATATCCAATAAGAGTATGGGACACGATAACTGTGAAGGCTCATCCTGTCATTCATTTGAATACATTCATAATCCAACTAAATATTGGTAGAATTAATGTGAAGTTTCAAATTTATTGTCTGTATGAGTTTCCTATAACTGTAATAACAAAGCAAGATTTTTTTTCTCTCAAAGTCCTGCTGGCTATAAGTGTGAAAACAAGGTGCTGGCAGGGTTGGTTTCTTCAAAAGATCAAAAGAGAGTTTGTTTAATGCTTTTCTTCTTTAGTCTGGTTATGCCTGCACTTGTATCTGTTCTTGGCTTTAGACATATCAGTCAGAGGTTTGCCATTGCCTTCACATGCCACTCCCTCATGTGTCTCTGTTACCTCTGTGTCCAATTTTTTTCTCAGAATACTAGTCATTGTATTCGGACATAGTCTAATTGGTATGGCCTCATCCTAACTTGACTACATCAACAAAAATACTATGTACAAATGAAATCACATTCTCAGGTACTAAGACGGGAACTTCAACATGCTCTTTTGGGTAGGACATGATTGAAACTACAATATCGTTCTTTTTAATGGCTCCAGATGATACAGGGCAGAGCCTTAGAAATGGAGAAGCACTTTATTGAGATGTTTCCCTTTTCTCTTCTCTTTTATGAAGTATATATCTCACTCTGCTTGCTCCACACTAAAATGCAAAGCTAGGTCTTAGCAAAAATTCATCTCCTTAAAACACCTCTAGAATTTTATTCGTGGGCCATGTCTGTCTAGGTACCATAATTAAAACTCCAGTCTCTGTTCTCTGCCTTGATGGAATCAAACACCTTCCCTTACTGAGGGCTTTTCAGACATTTGGACTTTCCCGGGCATCCCTGAAAGATATCCAGCTCTAAGCAGCAAGAGAGGGAGCCCGTAAATCCCACAAAGCCTTTGAACCCAATTCTTGCCTCTGTTCTTATTAAGACAGCAAGTCTCATTACAGCAGTTTTAAATAGATGCATTTTAGATCTCACCCAAACATAGCTCTTTATTATGCAAATGAGTGCAATAGACTTTTTTTGTTTGTTTATGTTTCAGGCAAATTAAAGAGTATTTTGGCATGAACCACATTTTCCAGCAGTCCTATGCTGTGGATTAATCACACATAATAGACAGGCAGTGCATGGGGTAGAGCAGCCTCCTACCAATCACTTCCCATTATTTAAGACCCTGTAAACACACTGCCTCATATTACTATAGTATGCTCTGGAAGAGAGAGAAGTGGAAGGGAAAAACCGAGGGGATGTTAGGGCATGGAAAGAGAAACAGAAGCATCCGTGATAGATGATAAGACAGTATAAGAAGTGTGTATAGCAGGTTTGAAGAAATTTAGTAGCTCAAAAATGTATTTGGCAAGTAGTGCCAGCCCGTGTAGCTTGTCTCTATAACATGAGAGAGAATGCAGAGATCTGACAGGGGTAACCAATGGGAGCAGTGCACTGGAGCCACTAGTGTTGGCTCTTTGGAGAACAGAAAAAGGAATGAGTCCCCTCATGTTAGATCCTGAAGTGTAGGGGTCAGTTTGGCTTTCAATGCAGGAGATATTTATATATATTTTGCAAGATGAATAAAAATATTTCTGTCTGCTGGCCAAGAAAAGACCCAATGTGTCCCATATTTACTACTGAGCACTGGACTCAGCACAACTATATGTTGTCCAATTATTGATAAGAGCCATTTGAGTTCAGCATACTCTCCAGATGAGACACGGGCACTTATGTGACATTTATCCAAAGCCCCACAGTGTGTAGGTCACAAAAGCAATGCAAAGGCTTCCAGGTACAATGAACTCGCTAGAGCTCACTTCCAGGTCTAGACTGGGCCTCCTCTCTACTGCGCTGCCTTGGCTGTCCTAGTGCTTACAGGCTTTCCTGGGAGAAATCCAGGCCAGCAATCCATGAATCTAAGGCCTCAATTGCCTTCCCTGCAGAACCAATACCCTCCCAAGTTGACCACATCTAGAACCAGCAATGAACTTTATGAGCCACATTTGAATTGAAAGTTATTTACTATTAAAATTTTATACAGAATGTTTTGTTTCATGTAATACTCATTAAATTATGAAGCCTACTATGAGTAGATTTAAAGCAATCCAGACTGACTTACAAATGGAAATAGATTAAATTTAGAATCGACATATATTACTCTAACTCCTTTCTTCCTCTGTATCTCTCCCTTCTGCTCCCATCTTACTCCCCACAAATCAGAATCCAAAATATAGAAAATACAGTAATCATTGTTTTAATCTTGTCTAGTAGAAAAGTCTGTTCCTAGTCCACCATTAATACTCCTTACTAAACACATGCTGGGGAACCACTCACTTATATTCTTTAGGCTTTATGATAGCTCTAGCCCCTACAGTCTCTTAGGAGCATGGGGGAAACTGTGGTAGGAAATTTACTGCCTCGAATTTAGTAGACTTTATACAAATATTTAGTTAATATTTTATATTGAATTGATAACCCAATAATTACATACCTCAGTAATCCCCACAACCAGTCTTTAAACCAAGAATTATTGTCTTCATTTTACAGATTGATAAATAGGAACTGAAAGAGGTAAAGTGATATTGACTGAAGATCAAATCTTATGACTCTAGGCACAGTAGCTCTTCCATGACTCCTTGGCTGCTCCCTTGTTGTATGAATGGGTTATTTTTCCAGTACTAGGGATTAAACTCAGGGACATTCTACCTCCGAGCTGCACCCCTAGACCTTTTAGTTTTTCTTTTTTAATTTTAAACAGGGTTTGGCTAAGTTGATGAGTCTCGCAGAGACTGGTTCTGAACTTGTAGTCCTCCTGTCTCAGCCTCCTGAGTAATGGAATTACAGGTCTCCACCACCATATCCAGCATTGTCCTCATATTCTTTTATTTATTTATTTATTCACTTATTTATGTATTTGTTTATTTATTTTTCTTGGTGCTTTGTGGTCATACATCTTATGTGCAAGCATAAAATGCACATACAAGCATACATGCACATATCACTCAACAAAGTAAAAAAAAGCAAAAACTCTCCATTTCAAAATTTCCAAATTTGAAGTGTCCATTTCCAATTTTTATTTCAATCTTGGGCATTTTATTTGACAAGAGGATGGTTTAGCCTTCCTCTCTTGGAGGGGAAGATCTTTAAGTTTTTATTAGTAACTATAGAGTCAGACATCATAGAAATTCAGAAGATGATAGGCAGCATGGGTAACTTACTGCTTCTATGAATACAATATTGAAATGTTTGACCTGTTTTATTTTCTTCACCCTGATGAAATTTTGGATTGCAGCTTCACTTAGAAACTAAATTAACTGTAAACCTCTGTCCTGTTCAAAAATAATTTGGACTCTGGATGGACTATTTCCCTTTTCTGCCTCATCAAATTTTTGGCAACAAAATGTGATCCTGGAAGCATCTGCCGCCTCATCAGTTTGGGAATCCACATGAATTAACTATTAAAGGCTTGTTTTTCTACTGAACTGGGGGGGGGCAGCCATAGATAACTTTATTTCCTATTTGTTTATTAATCACTCAATAAACTGTTAGTGTGATAGAAACTAGGATTTAAAATTGCAAATAGTATTTTCTGGTATGGAAGTTAAAAGATGTGGCTTCGAAAGTCATGCTACAAGGAAAGCTCCTTTTTCAAGAGGTATACAGTCACAAAACAGGCGCCACAGCAGCTTCTCACCAACTCTACTGTGTTGCCTTCCCATCGTTATAACGAAATATCTGAGGAAACCAACTTATAGGAGGAAAGACTGATTTGGGCTCATGATTTCAGAGACTTCATTCTGTCCTCAAACACTTGGCCCCATCGCCAAGCCTGGGGTTAGGGGGCTGTGCCTTGGCAGGGAGCATGTGGAACCCAAGGCTGCTCACCTCAGCTCAGACAGCAATGGGGCAAAGAGGTATAGAGAAAGGGAGAGAGAGAGAGAGAGAGAGAGAGAGAGAGAGAGAGAGAGAGAGAGAGAGAGAGAGGAAGAAATATCTCATAGGAAGGGCAGGAACAAAATATCCTTCAAAAGCATACCCAATGACCTACATCCTCCAACCAAGCCCACCTCCTAAAGTTTCCACTGCCTCCCAATAGCACCAGCACGTGAGGACAGGTCTTCAACACAGGGGCCTCTGGGAGATGCTCCAGAACCAAGCCATGACACCCACTGTATGTCTTTTTAAGCAGGACACATAGGGATTATTGCTTGAACATTTGAAATAAAGATAAATGGACATTCCAAATACCATAGAAGTTGGAGGATCAATCACATAGTCCACAAGAAGAAAAGTCCATCATATTATTCCCAAATAACCACTAAACAACAACTCAATCCAAGTTTTGTCCTGTGCTCCAAAAATAATGGAAATGTAAATGAGATATTCTCAATATATCTCATTTGAGTATTCTCAATAATCTCACTGGAAATAAAATATTCTCTGATTTCAAACAGCTTAAAATCAAGAAAGAAGATAAAATATATATGTGTGTATACATATATATACACACATACATTATATAAGTGTGTGTGTGTGTCTCTTTTATTTCTGTATACATATGTATATAAATCTTAATGAAACATGTGTGCACTTTCTGAAGATAATAACATAGCAAAATAATGTTAATAAATTTAATTTCTTTGTTAGGATTAAAGTAAATGCTTTATAAAATACACAGTGTGAGGAATAAGCTGAGTAATTAGTAGATTTTGCAAATACAGAGGAAATACTAAAAAAAATGTTAAAAGGCCCTGATATGGGAAAAATTCAATGAATGGTGTATTGCATTCTGGACAGAACCTTTCTCCTCTAACTTTTCTAGTATTTTATGCCCAAGTCTTTTCATTGAATTGGATTCCTGCTGAATCTAAGCCACAGAGATATGCACTTCATCAGAATGCCCAAGGGGTCTGATGTCATTTCCAAAATGTTAAAAAAACCATGGCCTGTATTACTAAAGATATAATAATATTTAAACATCCCTTGAGCCAGAGTATCATTATTTTTTATCATCCAAAAGTCCCATTTATATCACCAATATATGGCATTAATAACCTCATGAACCAGGAACAATTTTTTCTTTCCCTCCAGAGGATGACCTGTGTAGAAAATGAACACATCACACCTCAACGCAGCTCTGTTGGTCCTAGATCCCTGCCTCTGTGAAAGTAATAGTCTTCTCTGAATCCCCATGATTATTAATGACTTCTTTATTTATTTTCAACACATGTTGAATGTTTTAATATTTGTATATATTAATTTTATCCTGCCATGCACACAGTGTTCTGAACCACAGATGGGTTTCTTATTAATTTAACTTACAGTAAGTAATAAGCACTTCAGCTCCTCTTGCTACCTATGGTGATGAGATGAAAGCCAAATGCCAAAATATTTTGCAGGTGTGTTTGCTTTCAAAGAGAAAGATGAAGAGAGATGGAATTTCACCCTATATATGCCGGACAGACAGATGATCCCTCTCCATAGCAAGGTGAGAAAAAAAAAAGCCCCATTGTGACATAATGGACTGGATCCTGGGTTATCACCTTAATATTTTGCAATATAAATTTGTCCTCTATAATGACTATGTAAGCCTAGGGGTCTGTGTTTAAAGACCTGAAAATGTCTCCAGGGCCTGAGCTTCATACCTTTTTGAAATGCAAACAGCTGGAGACATGACACTTTAATCTTTCTTGTATTTCAGAGCTGAATTTCCCACCTAGTTGGGGTGCAAGTAGTTAGCCCTCTGGGATCAATGTAATTAACTAGGAAAATGGCTTCAGAGCTAATTCTCATGCAATTCTCATGCAAAACATCTTGAGAATAAGTGGAAGCAACAATCTCTTTATCATATCTGCTTCCACACCTCCAGAGGCTAGAACTTCGATAGGAACACTAAGGAACCCGGAGATGTATTTTTTCCACAACAGGCAACACAGTGCTTTCCAAGGGATCTCATTTCATTTTCTAAATGCTGCTAGTGGGAAAAAATGGGGACAGAAGTCCTCATGACCAGCATCAGTGATGTCTCACCACTGGAAAAGAAATTGCACTAACTGATGCATAGATATCTGATTCTTATCCCACCCCTGAGATGAAGACTACTGTCATCTCATTTTAGATTCAAGTAAACTTAAGCATAGATATTGTAATATCCCTGAAAATCCACAGCTAGTATGCCTTTGACTGTCTTGTTCTTGGAGAAGTCAAGTCAGGACACCCTCTGTTCTGATGAGCTGGGACTAATGCATGTCTTCACTCTGCTCTGACACCTTTGTTACTGTGTCTCTCTCTCATCCCATTATGGAGGAAGGGCCTCTAGGCTGTATGTTATATATTCTGTCATGAACTCCAGATCTTCTATGAACATTTTCACTGTCTTCTAGATGCACTCTTGTTTGTAAAGTTTGTTTGGAAAGGGAGTGTTCTCAATTTGATCCAAGAGCTTTTGTGTTAAAATAAGGTGTTGAATTTTCTCCTTCAAGATGATTGAGAGGCATTTCTGGGGAATACAATAAGCAGGTTTGCCTTGTCTAAGGTCACTGACACCCTATAGTGGGAAATGACCTGGAAGGGATCCAGGTAGTGGAAGAGAGGGGAAGTTTGATAATTTGATGGTCGTTGAATCAATGTACATTACTGATGAGAACTTAAAAGAAATGCTTGAAAGTCAAGGTGTCCTTCTGTATTAAGTGGGTCCTAACCTCTTACTCTGATCACCCTAACCTGATTTTATCTTTTGATAAATTAGGCAAATTTAATTTTTGACATTGATACCATTAAGGCCGGGATGTTTTATATTTTATTTGAGCTAAATGTTAACAATTCTAAACTATAGGAGAAATGCATAGAAGAAAATTTTCCTAATCTATGTGTGAAGCCATTTGACAGATGATGGGTCTAGTATTTTTAATAACATTTTCTCTCTCCTATTCAGCTCGGATGGTTATCACATTGCATCAGAAAGAGGAAGATCTCAGAATACTATCAAAATATAGTAATCGGAGAGAAGAGTTCTTCTGGTTCATATAAATCTTTGTCACAGATTTTCACTTTTGAGATCCCATTAAATACTTCTTTGTCCGTCAACATTGTAGAAGCTTTTCAAGCATGCCAATTTCCAATTAGACACATGTATGTATATATACACACACACTCTTTCTCTGACATACACACACTAAAATATTTCCACATTATTCTCTAATACAATTTTATGCAACCATGTGCATGTTGACAATATTTTTATCATTTAGGTAAGCATACATATATAGTCAATGTCTATTCAGACTTGGTTCTTCTCACAAACATGGGGATATTTACTTTATGATATAAACTACAATACATTGCAGTTGTCATGAATAATTGAGGGAAATGTAAGAAGTCTTTCATCCTGTCCCCAAAGGAGAAGACATTTTTAACTACAGGGTAATGACTGACCACATGGCTTCCACAATGAAGAATAGAGTTATAGGTTGATGGAATCCAGTTTGTACAATGGGATTATGAACTTTAGTTTTCTTTTATTTTTAATTTCTTTCTTTTATAAATTCTTTAACACTGAAACAGTAAGATCTTTCCTACAATGGACTTCACTTTTCAGCACATTTCCTATGCGTGTGAAAATAAGATGGAGCTAAAGATTGGGTCAGGACGGAATTCGGTTGGGTGCTTAAAGTAACTTCTCCTATAATCTCAAAGAGAGCTTTTATCTTTTGGTGGAGAGGGTGAGGGGTTATTAAGGATTTAACCAGGAAGTATTCTACCTCCAAGCTACACAACCAGCCTTTTATTTATTTTTTTAAATTTTGAAACAGGTTCCTGCTAAATTGTTGAGTGTGGCCTTGAACTTGGAATGTTAAAATGAGATGGGTCTTTCAAAAGTGGAGCCTAGTAGGTGATGGTTAGTTCATATGATGGTGTTCTCAGAAGGAATTAAGGTAGCCCTTATAGGACTGAGTTAGTTTTTTGGTTGTTTTTTTTGTTTTTTGTTTTTTGTTTTTCTGGTACTGGAGATGGAACTCAGGGGCATTCTGCCCTGGAGCTACACACACAGACCTATTTTTTATTCTTTATTTAGAAACAGGGTCTCACTGAGCTGCAAAGGGCCTCACTAAGTAGCTGAGGCTATCAGCAATCCTCAGGTCTTGGCCTCCAGAATGCTGGGATTACAAACATGCACCACCACTCCCCACTGAGTTATTATTTGCAAATTGTTATTAGAGACCAACTCTGGCCTTTCCTTTCTCTCCAGCTTTCTGTCTCACCAGGTCACCTGTCGTAGGTACTCGTCCTGTAGCCCACCTGCAAGGGAAAGAATGGCAGAACACAGAGCAGATTGCGAGGGCAGGGTAGGCAAAGGCCTAACTAGACACTCATGCACAGCTTTTATTCATTCTAAAGGGAGGAGGTTGAGGTGTGGACACTTCTGCATACCTACAAAGTCTGGGGAGAAATGTATAGTAATGGTACAAGAAGAGTTAGGGATGAAGTCTAACTGAGAAGACCGCAGAACAATTGCAGAGCTGTTGAGGGAGTGGATAGCAATAAAACTGCAGAGGATCTGAGGAAGAAATTGTTTGACAAGGAAGATACTTGGGAATAAGTGCTGGCAAGAACACAGGGACATTTTGCCCTGGAGGAACAGGCTGTTTTCAGTGGGTCCAGCCAATAATCATGGCTTTTCATAACCTTTAGACACATCCAAGGCAAATGTTATCTTGTTGATGGCAGTTACATTCTCCCCATGACCTCTCCTTCCTCAAAAGCTGCCATCACCCTGTGCTGCCATCTACCCTGAGGTCCTCACCATGATCTTAAAACTGAAAACCTATGAGCTCAATAAACTTATTTTCTTTATAAACTACGTTGCCTCAAGTCTTTTGTTAAAGCACCAAAAAATGTGCTAATACAAACCTGACATTAGCTATGATTTCGTCTGAAATGACCTCTACTTTGTTGAAGTACATTTAAGCCATTTTTTTTTAATTTCCCGTAATCTTCACCTCTAGGTATAATAAGATTTTCTCATTTGTTCTTTATTTTTTAATACAATTCTGTATATGTTCTTAGTTAGACATTAAGAAAAACTTGAGAGAAATTGAGCCTCTTTTTGTAGTTAATTATACTTATACAAGTGTAAATGCTATGTAATGCTCTAAGTCCATCTGCTTCTGTGTGTTTTCGTACAACAGTTGAGTCATCTATCAAAAATTCTCTCTCTTGTGTGTTTTTTCAAGGGGCTGAGAACATTTAATAAACCTCATCACTGCCATAAAACAGCAACATTTTTTAAATTATAATTTACTCCTATAAACAGAAGACAAGTGCAAAATAACATAGAGATTTCCAAATAGATACTCAAGATATTTTATCTTCTATAAAAGTGATCAAAAGTTATCTAATTCTGTGGGGGGTCTCAATTTATTAGATACCATTGTATAAAACTCTTATTTGGCAAAGTAATTTTATGTTGGAATAAGACTTTCAAAGTAATGTGAAGTAAAAATAGCATTTAAAATTGAACCAAACATGAGAAGGAGGGAAGGGGGGGATAGAATGGGGTGGAAAGAGAAGGGCCAAATGAGTGATGTGTGCACGTATACGCACTACTCTAGTGTTTCCCAAGCAGCCACAGATAATGGCCAAGGAAGGTGGCAGTGTTTTCTGTTGCAATTCAATAAGTGATCCCCAAATGTAACAGCTCAATACAAAAAGCAATCATTATTCCTTTGACTACAAAATCTGACTCAGTCTTTATGAGGCTGACATAAAATATGTTATCTATAAGCCAGATGTGGTATCACTTGGCTAGAATACCAGAACTTGAGAGGCTGAGACAGTAATGTCACTGATTCATGGCCATGCTCAGCAACTTGGGGCCTTTATAATTCTGTAACTTTGCATAATTCTGTTTCAAAATAAAAAACAAGGCCGGGCGGCGTGGTGGTGCATGTTTGTAATCCCCACGCTTGGGAGGCAGAAACAGGAGGATCTCGCAGGTTCGAAGCCAGCCGTGCTGGTTTAAGAGACCCTGTTTCCAAATAAAAATATAAAAATGGGGTCTGGGAGTGTAGCCCAGAGGTAGAAGGGTTTCCAGGAACCCCAGTACCAACAACAACAGGAAAAAGAAAGAAAGAAAGAAAAAAAAACAAAAAACAAAACCAAAACAAAACATGGAAAAATGCTCAAATGCTCAAACTTGTTCATAATTTCATAATTAGAAAATGCAAATAAGTTGAACTCTAGTGATACATCATCAAATGATAAAGATTTATCATTGTAGCCACTTATGTTAATACCAAACATGTGAGAGACCAGCTGCTCTGGTCTTATTTACGAGGGTGTAAATGGATATAATCCCTAGAGAGAGCAATTTAGTAATATGTGCTAAAATTTTAAAATGTAGACCTAATAATTCCATTTCTAGGAACTTACCCTACAGATACTTCTGCCAAAGAGCAACGATGTGTACAGGGGAAACTTTACTGCACTATTGTTTGTAAAAGCAAAAGTCTTTCATTACCTGAGAGCCTATTATAAAAATTAGGATATGTCCATACAATCAAATCCCTTAAAGTATAGTGGCATTTAACAAGGAAGTATTTATTGAAATAGGACAGTTACCCAAATACCATTAATAAATAATGCAAGATAAAGAAAAAAAACAAAATAAAAAACAAGTCTGGGAGTATAGCTCCGAGATATGATGTCTGGTGGTACTGGGTTCAATTCCCAGCACCACACATAGGCACAAAAAAATGTCAGTTCTGGCTTCCTTCAAAATGTCCACTGTGGCTGATATTGGTTGATGGTTGACAGGAGCTGGAAGTTCTGTGAAACCACATGGCTCTTCAGCTCTTGGAATGGCTTTCAGGTCTGGCTGCAGAGCCCTCCTGTGGCCCCTTGAGCAGCTTCCTAAAGTGACAGGTAACTTTCTTCTTTATAGGTCATCCTACCTCCAAGATGATAAGGCATACAAAACTCTACAGGCTGTGCCATGGTCGGAGGCTTTTGTACTCAGTATCCTTCCATCCCCGTGGACTGAGTCTTGCCCTGCCTAAGTTTGCTTGCTCCTGACATTTCTTTACAATCACATCTTCCACGTGAATTATTCTGTAGAGAACCAAATTAACATGCGTAATGATTTAGTTTACAAATGCACAATTACTACAGTAAGAATATATGTATGAAATTTAAAACAGTAATATTAAAGATGAATTTAAAAGAGAACACATTTATATTTATAGGTAGCTAGGTGTTGAATTTATACAAATATAGGAAATAACAGTCAGGAAAAGTCTGATTGCAAACTACACAGGAAAATCAGCCTGATTGAGTAATAATACATATTATATTATAAAGCTCAAAGAAGCAAACTAAAAAATCAGAAAAATATGTTGAAATAAGTGTGGAGTTTGAGTACATGATAAATTTAAATTCTTAAATTAGAATCAGAATAAGAGAATCTTTAACAATTGGGTTTGAACAACTGAAAAATATTGACAAAAGCTAACATGGCTCACCAGTATAATTTCAAATATATCAAAATGTAATTGTAAAATATAACATTTACAAGTAATAGAATAAACTGAGACGGATTCTTTTATAAATATGGAGTAAGGAAGACTTTTTAAGCCACTTCAAAATATATGATATGAAAATTCATAAATTTAATTTCATTGGTATTAAATAACATTAGATACCAAATGAGAATAATCCACCATAAGAAATGTCATAAAAACAAAAGAAAAATGATTAGTAGTATTTTTTACTCAGATTGAAGTTATCATCTTGATTCCTAATAGCTGGGTGGCAATAAAAATAGATACAATTTAGAATAAACCAATAAGAAGAAATTTTTTTTTTTGTTTAGATGTAAACCGTTCCCCAGAGCAGCCCATATGTTCTTAATACAGAAATGTTCAGAGGTGAAATAACTGAATCAGGGATTTAATCTCATCAGTAGGTAAACCCATTGCTAGGTTAATAATTTGAATAGATCTACAGGGTGGAAACTATACACAGATAGAGTGTGTCAGCAGGAGGAGGCCGGGGAGTTGTCTGGGGAACATGTCAGTCCCTGGTCCCTTCCTCTTTCTCTCCTCTGCTTCTCACCACCGTGAGCAGCTCTTTCTCCTCCGTAATGTTTCTGCCATGGAGCAGGCCAACCATGAATTAGACCTCTGAGACCATAAGCCCATATAAACCTTTTTCGTTTTTGAGTTGTTCTGGTTGGGTATTTTGATCATATAAATAAAAGTGCTAACACAGAAATGCACATGCATGCACATGTGCACGTACACACACACACACACACACACACACACACACACACACACACACATTGGTAGTAAGCATAGGAGGTTATATTTATATTTCCCTACATTAAAAAAATAAATTAAGAGCCATGTGAGGTATTCCACACCTATAATCTCAATACTTGGGAATTAGAGACAAGAGGACCACAGTTTCAAGTAAGCCTCTGCAGTCTAGGGATATTCTCAGCAACTGTGTTTCAAGCTAAACATAAAATAGGGCTGGGTATGTAGTTCAGAGATAGAATGCCTTTGGGTTCAATCTTCAGTAGCACAATAAGTTTAATTTAGTAATTAAAATAAATTGAAATGAACTTTCTATAAGATTTGTGAGAATTCAAACTTTAAAAATACTCTTAAGAGGCAATTAAGAAATTCGTCATACGTAAATACCTAGTAAGACTGAAAAATGGTTTACTAACATGAAGTTTTCCATATTTATCAAAATTTTAATTGCATTGGCCACCAAAATTCTATTTCTGTGTTTTTATTTTCACAAGTACTTGTGTGTGTACTCATATGTACACACTCATGTGCTTGTAATCCCAAAGTATAGTATCCACCTTAAAGTATCTCTACAGAGGACTCATTAAATAAACAGCCATGCAATTCTCAGTGTGTGCCTGTTATAAACAAGTAGTGCAATCGAATGAAGACATTCCTTATAAAAATTATTACAAAATACACAATTAAGTGAAAGAAGCTAAGTCCAGCACTGTATGTATAAATTGCTAACTTCAGCATAAATTTCAAAGGCAAAGAGTATTTGCACTCCTATTGGCTAGTGTTTTCAAAGAGAGAATATACAGGGAAACAACAACAACAACTAATAATGTAGGTGTCTTACAGGCAAGGGATGAAACCACCTTGCTGGAGAGAAATGAGAAAAAGGTGAGAATAAGCCTGCAACTCCGCATCTTCCTGACACTGTTCTGGAATTTTAACCATATTTTTCTAAACCTTATCTCTTTAAAGAAAAAATAAATAGAAGAAGGATAGTCCCCCTCCATCTACCTTTCAGGTGATACCTGTTTATTCACATTTTCATTAAAAATATATTTATCCCACACTAGGGAATTTCATATATATATGAAATATATATATATATATATATATATATATATATATATATATATATATGGAGAGAGAGAGAGAGAGAGAGAGAGAGAGAGAGAGAGAGAGAGAGAGAGAGAGAGAGAGAGAGAGAGAGAGAGAGGAGGCATCTATTGGTGTTATAAAATACCACAGTCTAAATTTATACAATTTTCAATGTCCCAAATATAAATAAAATAAAATAATAAAAAATCCCAATATTGACCCTTAACATTCATTTACATTACTCAAATTATTGATGTAAGTATTTTGGACTCTACCAGAAATCCATCAGACCATAGGAAGCCGAAAAAAGTTTTTTTTCAACAAACATTACTCCTACTGGGGTATATGCTTAGTAATACAAAAAGTAAAACTTCTCTAAACTGGGCAAAGGGAAACTATTCACTACATCATCAAAGGGGCTTTGGCACCCGGAAGGACAAGGGGGAGGGAGTGATCGGCCTCACAGAGGATATATTGTTAGAAAGGGGCCCATCCATAAAAGGAAAGGTGTTCTAAAGGCAGCCGAGAAGACACAGGGTAAGTCCTAGGCAAAGGCTTTGTGTGCAAACATACCTAGGCTTTGAACAACTACATTAGTTAAGGGAACTACCTGTAATTTCATTATATTAAAACAGAATGTATGATCCTAGTTTCTAGTGATGAAAATTTGTAGACCAGGTAAAAAAGTTTAGAATTACCTTTAAGGAGCTAGAAAACTGAACAAATGTATGAACCAGAAAGCAGATAGAATTTTATTGGAGTTTTAAAAAAATAAATTGAATAATTAAAAAAACAGAGAAAGAAAATTAAGTGAAGATTTACCAGCACCTAATTATTAAAAAGCAACAAAAATTGTACATGAGGGGAACCAACTCTAAAGTGAGACAACGAGAGTGCTTAAGCTGAGTGCTTAAGCACGTATTTTGAGCTGGCTTTCCTCCAGGGACATTGCTAAGCATGTGGTCTATCAACAGTGACCAATTCCATTCACGGATTGACCTTCCCTGTGCTACTTTATGGACCATGCTCTAAACGTCACCTCATTTGCTTCTAACTGCATCTCCCCCGCCTTAATCAGGAGTCAGGCAGCAATTTCAAGAAAATGGAAAACCCTTTCATGTAACTCCATGCCTGCATGAACTTCTTAGCATGCTTTTATTAGAAAAATTCATTTGGATAAAAGAGAAAAAATGAGACGCAATAAAAGGTAGTGTTGGGATAAGCACATTGAAGCTGTTATATTTTCTATCCCTTTAGCATTGTCCCAGCATTAATAGATCCCTGACCTCGAAAATTGTGGGCCTCGTTTCTTTCTCATGCTCATTACTGTTGAGAAATCTTCCCCATCAATCATATTGACTTGGGAAGAAACCTTGATAAAGCTTTCTCACCGGCCTTCACAGCAATGTTTCTGTATATGTTAATTTAATTCATTTTTCCCCATGTCCTTTGTTGTTGTGGGATTTGTATTTTTCATTTAAAGTGGAAAATCACCAGGCATGGCAGAGCTACTCTTTCTCAATATTGACACACCACCTGTGGTCATAGCAGTGTTTTTATTTGTTTGTTTGTTTGTTTGTTTGTTTGTTTCCAGTCTGTTTTAGCTGCATCCCCTGGTGCCAAATATTTATAGTTTCTCATTGTCATGCTCATTTTAAAACTTATTTTGTATCTAATCTGATAACTACTGGAAACTCTTTTAAAGTTTATTTTACTGTTTTGAAATCTGTATGAAATGAAATTTTAGACATTCAGAAAATAGAGCTTTAGAAATGTAAAGAATGAGGGGAAATGAGAAAAGGGGAACAAAGAAGAATTAATGTTTAACCTTACCTGGAGATGCATGACTGTTATCATCTTAGACACATGTCAGGCTGCATCAGATGTGAAAAGGGCTATCCATATATCACATAGGTACATATCTAAAAGTTGTAAGTCAATAAAACAAAATGGTGATGCAATATTATTTTTGCAAATATACTTAAACAGTGGCCATGGGATTCAGATCCAAATATTGTAATCTTATGGTCCCAAGAGTTTCTCATCTTGCCATGGCATTGTCCTGATGCCCACACTGACCTATTCTTCAGGAACCTCTGCAAACACATCCCGTCGACAAAGAGCCTCCAAAGCAGCTTTCTCTGGACCACCTGTTAGGGGTGGGTGTGACTGACTGGAACCTCTGAGGTAGGGAATTATAGGATCCTTGCTAAGACATTACTGGGGGAAAAGAAATGAGGGCTGCAGATAGGCACATGTCCTCGGCCCCATGGAAAATTAGGTGGGAAGAGGCAAGGGCTAAGGAAAGTTCAGGAGAGTGTTTTTTGGGGTAAGGAGTCTGATGCATGATAGCATTGCATGATGATGTGGTTTCTTGTAGGCTTTCCAAACACATGTAATTACACAGTCCTGATAACATTAGATATGCATCTGTACACTGTTCAATAAAGACAAAACTCCTGCTTTCTTGCAGAAGCATTTCTGATAGCATTCCATACTTTTATTAAACATTTATGTGGCTGCAAAGACAACCATAGATCAAAATACCTTAATCTGTCTGTTGTAAAATATTTACATATTATCTGGCACAAAAATCAATAAAATACATAGAGTGTGAGAGCTAAACATGAACCTAGTAGTTCACTTGAAGAATGCGGTAAAAGTAAAAACAGAAAGTTTAAGTGGAGAAGATTTTATTTTATACAGCTTTGTCAAAAAGTATTGCTATGAGAGAGTAAGAAAGATATAGATGGAGTTGGGGAGAAACTTGTATCTGAGATTGGCATTTGGTGCCAATTTGGTACGTGTGTGTGTGTGTGTGTGTGTGTGTGTGTGTGTGTGTGTGTGTGTAATGTAATAAAAATATAAATATATCATTAAACCTGCAATCCGTGTAGGTGGGGGTGTTGTAGGAACGTCCTGTGAGGCCACTGAGAAGGTGGGGTGTGATGATATGAAACAGTAGAGGAGAAAAGCTCTTCAACTGATGTTTCCTTCTGTCAGTACTGGTCTCCCTAAATTTTCTTTCAGTCTCCCAGGAGATCCTTACCCTTCTTCAGACTCTGCCCTTGATATTTTATGAGCTCCCCTTGAGTCCCCTGTCCAAGTGAAAGTCTGTTTTCCTTGACAACCATATGCCACCCGTCAGCTTAACTGAGTGCTAGTCATGCTTCTTGTACCTGTAAACCAGTGACTCAAGAAGATAACTTGAGAATTTTCTTCCTCATATTTTTTGAGGAACTTGCTTCACTGGCACTTTCTCATAAACAAAGGCAATAGTTAAAGAAAAAGAATGTTGGTGCAATTAGAAAGCTATAGTATAAATTCACTGACCCATCTCCGTTAAATCTTTTTTCCCTTGGAAAGCAAGTTCTCTGAGTAACTATGAAAGCATGATGTAAACTGATTTAATGTCTTCATCCTCCACAGTCCCATCTTATATGCAATATCTTCTTGGTACTTGAAAGTAGTTTTCTAGCAATCTTTGAACCTTGTAGTGTGGGGATTGCTTAAATATCAGTAAATCACAGGCATGTTTTCATGCATTATTGATTTTCTATTGTCATTTACTACTTAATTATGTTTTGGGAGTTTATTATTTATAATCCCAACTAAGCAACTCAAGAAAGTTGCTACAAATCAACCCAGTGCCTCTCCAAGTAGCTGTCACAATTCTTTATGACCAGCCTGGGAGTTTACATGATCATATCACATTCCTAACTTAATTTCAAAGCATGCCACGGATAAACCACTGCAATGTCAGAGAGGCTAAGTGCTGTGCTTCGAATGCATGCTTGCAGGCATTACAATAATGCATTGTGGAATCATGGGAGGACAATATTCTGTTCTCTAAATGGTGAGTCCGCACAGCCCTAATATTGTTTTAGGCTGCACATCTTAGAAGGACAACTCAATTTGTCTCGTTGAAAAGAAATTACTAGACATAGCTTAACATATTCAATTAAGAATCCAGAAAAACCAAAGGGTCTGGAGATACAAATGCAGATAATGTGATGACTGTGCTGACATTTCTGAATGATTAACAGGAAGGACTGTAGGAAGGGAGTGAGAGAGTGAGGAAGGAAAGGACAGAGGGAAGTGGGGAGAAGGGTGAAATTCAGTCAGCACTCAAGCAGTGACACCAAAACATGGCACCACACAACTTACAGGAAAGTGGATTTATTTACTTAATTCAGTACTGGAGATTTCAGGGGTCTATGCATGTAGAAAGGGTTATATCTGCAGAGCTCAATGCATGGTGATTGGAGGCAGAAAGAGGGAGAGTTAAGTACCCTTCTCTCACATTATGGAGGCTTGAAGTAAGAGGAGAGAGAAGATAGGAGAAAGAATAGAGGAAATAGAGAAAAGAGAGGAGAGAAAGAGAGAGAAGGGAGAGAGAAAAGAAAGAAGAGAAGAGAAGAGAAGAGAAGAGAAGAGAAGAGAAGAGAAGAGAAGAGAAGAGAAGAGAAGAGGAGAGGAGAGAAGAGGAGACAGTTTAAAGACACAGCATGGCCCCTAATTCCACACTCCCAGGCACTCACCTTTGCCAGCCTCTCCCCTCCTGCCTAGATTACCAACTGCTGAGATTACAACCCTCATAATATCATTGTGTCAACTCTATGAGCATCATACATGATCTCCTTCAGAGGGCATTCTATGCCTAACCATAACCAAAAACCTATACTTAATTTTTTTATATTATAGAAATAAATGCTAAATCATTAAATGCAAATTATAAGAACTTTTGCAAGCAACATCACGGTAAGAGAGCTAGTTAATAGAAACGCATAGTGAATATTTTTTCCTCATAAGTTATAGGGTTTCCCCAAATTCTCAATCTTTATTTTTTTTAGATAAGTTCTCTTTATGTTAACCAGCTTTGCTTCAAGTTCTTGAGATCAAAGGATCCTCCTGTTCCAGCTTTCTGAGTATCTGGGAATAGAGGAATGTGATACAGAGCTCATGTATTGCATACTACGATGAAGCATAAAAACATAAAATAAATTTACTTCAGTGACTCAATTTCCACAAGAATGGAAGTTAATAAAGGTATGTCTGTTAATTTATAGTATAGCTGTTTGCTCCAGTATTCTTCTGTAAAAAGTGCTATATAAGAAGCACAAAAAATAATCTTAGAACACTTAATGAAGATTAACATTTCAGAATGTGTTAAATAAGTAAAGAAAGATTTCTAATTTCTGTGATTGTTGCAGTTTGTGTTGTTAATAAGCCAGAGGCAGCCTCCCAACAAAATGTCATTTAACATGGGTTTGTAATTGAAGAAAAGTTTGACTTCTCCTCAATGGAAAATAAATGTGCAAATCCAGAAACACTTCAGAAATGAAAAAACACTGGAGAATATTAAGATGTGCATAGAAAATCAGTTAAAAGTAATGATATATAGCCTTTGACCACTTATTATCCAAAAATAAGTTCTAAGTCTTTAGTTACATTGATTAATACCACTCAAGATGTTTCATTGTCTAGTCTATGATTAATTTTTATCACTCTCATATCACAGATGAGGCAGCTCTGGGACAGTGAGTTTAAGAGATTCATAATAGCAGATCTTGTATAATAAAATACACCCCTTGACTCTAGTATTTCGACTCTGATACACTGTGCTCAAAGTTGGTGCCCATGAGTTCAGAGGCAAAATAGGTAGGTGTAGCTCACAAAGCTCACATTGTGAGATCAATAGGCCTTAAATCTCAGCCATAATGACAAATGCCTGTAACCTCACGCTACAGAAAAATGTGATGAATCATCTGTTTTCCTTTGGGAAGTGTGTACATTGAGTGGAGACAAATTAAACACAAGGACCCACAGTTAGGAGATTTTATAATGTAAGCCAATTGAAATGTATGAGATATAGAAACAGCTAGTTGCCATGGAAGTGACAAGGAAGAACAGATGAAGATATGTTTAGTAGAGAGAGTAGACAGGGTCACTGGGTTGAGGAATAAGTAGGAGAAAAGTTGGTGTGGAATCTACTAGTATTAGTTTCTGCCTAACTTTGCCTTAAGCAGAATGCAGAATGAGGGCCCTAACTGCAAACCTCAATCATGATGCTGAGTCTGCTAACAAATGAATTCCATGTGGGGATGGGCTGTCATCTCTCTTAAGAAATTCACTGGGAATGGAGGAACATTCAGCTAATAAAATTCTATAGGAACATAATTATTCATTACTATTTCATTCACTGTGATATCCCAACTCCCGTACAAATATGTTCAAATCACTATTGACATCAATACCGTTATATAAAAATCAAACATTTGTCAGCCAGGTGTATGCTTGTCATCCCAGTATTTGGGAGGCTGGACAGGAGGATCACAGTTCTAAGACAGCCTCAACTACTACTTATTGAAGCCATTTGCAACTCAGTGAGACCATGTTTCAAAGAAAAAAGAATAATAATTAGGGATGTGGTGTAACTCGAAGGTAGAATGCCTCTGGGTTCCATCCCCAGTACAGCAAAAATAAATAAATAAATAAATAAATAAATAAATAAATAAATAAATAAAATAAAAAGTTATTTATCCTCATTGACTACACCTACTTTACTTTATTTTATTTTCATCTGTGGTAGCTTGGTGTAATGAGAAAATCCATTCTTTTTCTTTTTCTTTCTTTTTTTTTTGATGTTGGGGATTGAACCCAGATGCACTCTACCGCCAAGTTATATCCACAGCCCTATTTTATGTTTATCCTGAAGCAGTGTCTTGCTAAGCTGCTGAGGGTCTGTATTAACTGCTGAGGCTGGCCTAGAACCTACAATGCTAATGTCTCATCCTCCCAGGTACAGTGATTACAGATGTGTGCCATGGCAGTACTTACTGCTTTTTTAACACGAATTTATGCAAAACAAAATGCATAAAATAAGCTCTTGATTATTATCATATTGATGTCTGTGCCTCAGAATTCTAGGGAGATATTTAAAAAATATTCATTCCTTGTCTTGTACCCATACCTTTAAAAATTTTTTCTTTATATAGTCAGGTTATAAGGCCATAGAAATTTGAGAAACCATTAAAGTTGTGTTGTTTTATCCAATGTGAAAAATCCCAACAGAAGCCTAATTGATTTCTTCTCTAAACAAACCCCAAATATGTTTGTTCTTTCTCACATGACACTGAGCATCAGTCCTCCGTTTTCCTTCTAGAATGACTTCCTACAGCATCTCCCTTAAACACAGGTTTTCTTCATGCTTCTGACTTGTGTTTGATTTATTCTTCTCTTTGTAAAACCTGCCTTGTGTTGCATAGCTACAGACGCTCTTGTGATTGTACCCATCACCTTGGTCCAAGGGCTTAGAAAAGTAAACGTCAAGATGGTCCATAGAGCTGTGGGGTGGGGTGCTGGGCATCCTTGCATCAAGGGCAGAGGTCTCCACTCAGCAGACACTTCACACTTCCCGGAGTGCCCTGCCCTTTGAATTTCCTCAGAAAATGGGAAATCCTCTTATAAAAGTCTGCATTTCTACTGTCCCGTATCATTTGTCAGTCTGTACTTGTCAGCCTGTGTTTAGAAACTGGATCACAAAGTAACATGATATTTCAAGAATTCACACAATGTCAGATTGTTTAATAAGACAGATAAGCCAACACAACTATAAGTAATTAATTTGGTGACAAGGTTTTTGAATCACAAGATCGATTTTAAGATGTTTATGGTCAGAGGCAAGTTTTGATTGCCATAAGAGTCCATGGTTTTCAAGGAAGAGGATAACGTAAGTCACTTACAGAAATCTTAGTGTCACAATGATGCATTCAAGGTGTGGTGAGACCCCTGATAACTTCTATATGGTGGCCTTCCCAAAACACAGATTTGGTAATATCATTCTAGTAGAAGTCAAGCACTATAAAGGCAGGAAATATGCCTTGTTTCTTCATTGATGTAGCCCATGTATTCCTATTAACAGCGCCTGGCATGCATTAGACCCTCAATAAACATTTGTTGAACAGTAAATATTCTTGCTTAAAATTCCCCATAATAAGATAAGGCTGACACTAAATAGCCTAGTGTGCATCCTTCTGCCAAACCCGATTCCAACTAATTTAGAAGCCATCCAAGCATATTTTTCTAAATTCCAACCTAATTATAAAGACCACTCGTATTATGCCAAAATTGTCTTTTCTAACATATAAAATAAAATATAGAACATTCTATTTAAGAATATATTGTATTCAATTTACTTCTTATAAAAATATTGAATAGTTCATGCAATATTCAGCTAGGTACATAAGAGTCATAATAGCATCCCTTTACCCCTGAGAAGCTCAGAGTTAAGAAAAGGGACATAGAAATCAGAAATGGTTATAAGGAGAGGAACACAGCCTGCATACATAAAGAGAGAAAAATCCAAACAGGTTAGAAAAGCTGCGCGTGGTGGTGCACGCTTGTAAGCCCCGCGTTTGGGAGGCTGAGACAGGAGGATCGCGCAGGTTGGAAGCCAGCCTCAGGTACTTAGTGAGGCTCTCAGCACCTTAGTGAGACCCTGTTTCCAAATAAAATATAAAACAGGTTTGGGAGTGTAACTTGTAAGTAGAAAGCCCCTGGATCACATCCCCAGTACACACACACACACACACACACACACACACACACACACACCCCTAAATAAATAAAACAGATTTGAACACTAAGATAAAGTTTCCTCCAGGAAGTTGGGTGAGAGACATGAAGAATTTTTTTCTATATAGACCCACAGGCAGGGTCTTCTATGTTATTTGTGGGGTCCAGGACAAATTGAAAATTTAGAATCCCCTGCTAAAAACTAGAAAAGAAAATTTAAAAATTGGTAATAAAATCTAAATCTCTCCTCTTTTATGATGCCTCTTTTAAATGCTCGCATTGTGTGCATTTGCTATTTAATGCCATTTTATCTAGAGAAAAAACAAAATTTTAAATTATTAGCAAGATTATATTGTATAAGAACAAGTTTAATTAAAAATATAAAGGCATTTAACTCATATGAAAAATTGTTTAAAATGCACAGTTGGCATCCTCTGGTTGAATGTCAAAGCAGGTCACAAGCTAAGATAGAACTTCGTCATGAGAAGTGAATATGAAACACAAATCATAGCCTCAAAGGGGATAACAGAAGAATAAAAAGCAAGACTAAGCTGGGAAGGTGTCACAGGGCTATAATCTCAGTAGTAGAGACTAAGTCAGTAGGACTGCAAGTTCATGGCCAGCCTCAGTAATTTAGCAAGACCATTGATAACTTAGTGAGACCCTGTTTCAAAACATTAAATAAATAAATAAATAAATAAATAAATAAATAAATAATAATGTTGGGGGTATGACTCCGAGGTAGACTGAGCAGGGGTTCAATCTCTACTACTAAAGCAAAGCTAAAAAAAAAAAAAAGAAAAAAGAAAAAAACAAGAAGAATGTCAAAGCAGGTCACAAGCAAGTCAGAATGTCAATGTAAACGTGATATTATCACTTAAGAATAAATTAATGAAGAGCAATGAGAAAGTGCTACGGGCCAAGTCTTTTACAACTCCCAGTGTTGTAATATTACAGAATGACCTAAGACCAGAAGATGATCTGAGTTATTAACTGGGACAGAGTACAGAGAGGAGATATTAGGATTAACACCTTTATGAAGCTCGGCCCCTACAGTCACATCCATGGTATGCCAGCATCCACATAGAACTTTTCAGATAATATACCACTTCAAACTCATACCCTCTCAATGGAGTATGTGTTGCATTTTACTGGTGTGTAATTCGAGGCTCAGAGGCTTTCAGGAATGTTAATGAGATCAAGTTTCTAGCAGAGGTACAGGAATAACACCAGTCTCTAACACCCAGCCATGTGGTGATACATTTAGCCAGCACTGTTCTCGCAGGCACAGATGGCTTGGGGGGGCACATCAGGATGCACCCACAGACTGTTTTACTCAGCATTCTCACTATTGTGATGCAGAAAACCCAATTGCCACAATTCAGAGGAATATTTACTTGCTCAAAGCTCTGGAAATTTCAGAGGATGTAGTTCATGTTAGGTTGGTTGAAGCCTATGGAGCTCAGGACATGGTGCGGTGAGGAGAGACAGAGAGAGGGGAGGGAGGGAGGGAGGGAGAGAGAGAGAGGGAGGGAGGGAGAGAGAGAGAGGGAGGGAGGGAGAGAGAGAGAGAGAGAGAGAGAGAGAGAGAGAGAGCGCAAGCATAAGGGCTCTGCTCTCCCATCACAGAGTCTGTAAGCAGAATGAGAGTGTGAGAAGGAGTCTATGGAGACATATATATATATATATATATATATATATATATATATATATATATATATATATATATTCTCCAAGGCCATCACCCTTTGCAATGCTTCCTGTCACATTCTGCCTGCTTACCTTACTGCCCAAAAAATTAAATAGCCCATGAATGGATTTAATTATCCACTGATGAGATAGGAACCCTTGTAATTCACAGTGTTACCTCTGAACACCTGTACATCAGTAATATATGAGTTCTACTCTACATCCAAACCACAACAGAGGCTTGCCCACAGGGTAGTTGGACTTACTTTAGATTTATCTCCAAAATGTTTTGTATTTATTTCTATTTCTCTAGTACCTTCAGAAAAGGTGATGTGAACTGGCTGATTAAAGACCTCAGTGAGAAGACAGTGAAGGAAAGTAACTTCCGCTCCTTAACAAGGATTCTTCCCTGTCAGAGAAGTGATGTGCTCAGCCTAAGGAATAGCAGTCTGACAAAGCTACATGCTGCATGTGAATTCATTGGAATTTAAAGTAGATGCATCTTTGATTTACACCAACACACACACACAAACACACACACACACACACACGCGCACGCACACACTCACGCACAAACACACACACGCACACACACACACGCACACACACACGCACACACACACACAATGTGAGGGTCTGATGATAAGCTCCCTAACAGAAGCCACCAAAAAGGGAAGTGTCTGTTTATCATTCATGTATGTCTTTTCCGTACACGTGAGTCCATTTTATAATACTGGAATCTCGGATTCCAGTTAATAACCAGACAGTATATTACTAATGTTGTCGTTCAGGGTAATTAGTCTCTGCATTTATCCCACAACTGTGTTATACTCTGAAAAGCTGATTTTGTTGGGCTTTAAAAATACAAAAGGTTAAAGACATAAAAGGTAAATCATCTATAAAAGATAAAAAAAAAAGATGAGTGATGCTGTAATTAAGAATGGTGTATTAGGTCTGAGTATCCCTCAGCACCTCAGAATTTATCACACTTTATTATTATTTTTCTTCTTCAAACAACTCTATATGGAAGCATTAAATAGTAGTGGTAGTAATGATAATAACAATGATAATAATAATAATGACAATATCATAATAAGAAAAAGATCAACATTTAATTATAAAAGACCAAAAACCAACCATTATCTGAAATTAACTGCCCCAGGGGTCCCAGGCAATTTCACTGAGCTACTGTTAATATTGGAAATTGGACCTCTTTAACAGTGATTGACAACCTGATTCTAAAGAGTATAATATTTATAGATTATATTACAAATTTTATTACCTCAATTTTCCCAAATACAGAGGGCAAGAGGGTATGGCTTTTATGGTTTCATGATGGAGTGGAGAATAATTTCTATTTCTTTGCACCATTCAATCTCTAAAAAGTAGGCCTTTACCCTATTTTTGCCATATTTATATGCTGTTTTAGTGAGGTGGTTTATTTATCTCTAAGATATTGGACAGTTTCAGAAATGCATAGAAATGGAAACTGCCCCCCCCCAATTTCCAAGTTTGGAATTCCTTGAGAATGTCACCCATATTTGTCTTTATTTCTCTCAAATCTTCTATATAAGTCGGGTTATATAGGACCCTGTCTTGAGACCTTCTGTGTTTTAATTACTTATTTCTTTATGCATTATTCTGGGTATAGCCAGAGAAACAGAAGTAGGGGAAATTTGTCACAAAGAATTAGATTGCACACTGTGGGTCTGAACACTCTCAGCCCAGCTGCATTACCTTTACTGGTGCTTGATTTTGTAGTCCATAGGCAGGGAGTCAGGAAGGGAATATTAGAAGTGACTGCAGCCTCATTACCTCGAGCTAAAATTTCATGAGGATAAACTTAAACCAATGCCTATTCTTGTCGTCTCTGATCTTGGTGACATGGGTACCAGAAAGGAGTCAAGGTCTTTTGTCACAAAGCTAAGAATATATCAGACACAGTAATCTAAAAGTGAATGAGAATACAGAAAACAAAGAGAAATTGCTAGTTCTGAGTCTGCTTTATGCAATGAAGTGAGTAAGTAGATGAGCATAAACATACGTCAGTTATTTTTAAAAATTTTTATTGGTGCATTGTAGTCATACATCTTAATGGGATACAAGATAGTAGAGGAATACATGCACAAATCACTCATTTAGCCCTTCTCCAATTCCATTCCCTCCCCACTCCCTTCTTTTCCCCTTTGGCTTAATGATTGACTTTGATATGTTTGTGAATGTCTTTTAAAACTGCTCATGTTTTTCTTCTGCCTTCCAAATCCTGCATGGAACTCCCAAGTGGCCCATTCTAACTGGAAAAACATAGGAAACAATGTTAAGTGACATGTAGATTAATCTCTGCAGGTTGACACATTACCAAGAAGCTGTTCTACTGTACAGAAAGCCCTCAAAACAGAGTGGCTTGGAATTATATCAACAGTAATTAAAACCATCGTCATTTCTCTTGATTCTGTGGGTTATATGGAAATTATTTTTTTGTGTAGGATAGCATGGCTGGAAGGAGGTGATGTGATATGTCTTTACATGCCCTGGGTCTAAACAAGAAAGAGTAAAACATTACAAGTCTGCAAGATGGTGTAAAAAAATTCTCAAAATTTATTAGCAATAGAGTTGGTACTAGCATCTGTGCACTGAATCTGTGAAACAGATGAAATGAGTAAAGCTGTTGTGCTACAGGAATCTGGTTTCTATCTTTGAGAAAAAAACATGCAGTCCTGTATCACACAACAATGGATAAACATCCTGAGAAGGATGTTTTTAGCTGATATCACAACTGTGTGGACAGGATAGAATATATTTACTGAAACCTAGACAGTGCAGTTCAAATACTCAGCGTGGCCTCTTGAAACTATCAAGAGATGTGGTAACCAGAAATATATAAGGCTGTTGCTGGCATAATGTGGTGTGCTATTTTACATTCCTCACAGACATAGAAAAATCAGTCCTTAAATTTATTTGGAATAACAAAAGGCCCAGAATAGCCAGAGTAGTTCTCAGAAACAAAAAACATGCAGGAAGAATCACAATACCTTACTTTAAACTATACTACAAAGCCATTGTAATAAAAACAGCATGGTACAGACACAAAAACAGATACATAGACCAATGGAGCAGAATAAAAGACCCAGAAACAAGTCCACATACTTTCAGTCAATTGATTTTTGACAAAGGGGCCAAAAACTTATACTGGAAAAAAATAGCCTGTTCAACAAACAGTGTTGGAAAAACTGGTTAACCATATGCTGCAGAAAATTGGAAGTTAATCCTACTTTCTCACACTGCACAAGAGTCAATTCAAGGTGGATCAAATACTTAGAAATTAGAACCAGAGAGCTTAAGGCTCCTTTAAGAGGGCATAGGTCCAACACTGCAACACATAGGCACAGATAAAAACTTTCTTAACAAGACCCCAAAGCACAACAAATCAATACATGAATCAATGTATGGGATTGCATGAAATTTAAGAGCTTCTGTTCAGCAAAGGAAACTGTCAAGAATCTCAATTGAGAGCCAACAGAATGGGAGAAGATATTTGCCAGCTACCCCTCTGATAGAGGACTAATATATAGAATATATAGAGAACTCAAGAAACTTAACACTAAAAAACAAATCATCCAATCAAAAAATGGGTAAGTGAACTAAATAGACACTTCACGAAAGAAGAAATTCAAATAGTAAACGCATGAAAAAAATGCTCAACATCATTGGCAATCAGAGAGATGCAAATCAAAACTACCCTGAGATTTCACCTAACTCCAACTAGAATGGCAATCATTCCAAACACAAACAACAACAGATGCTGGTGAGGATGTGGAGAAGTGGGAACTCTAAAACATTGTTGGTGGGATTGCAAATTAGTGCAAACACTTTGGAAAACAGTATGGAGAATCCTCAGAAGAATGGGAACAAATCTACCATTTGATCCAGCAATACCACTTCTGGGTATCTACCCAAAAGAAAGCAAACCAAACTACCAAACTAATGAATGCATGTGTGTCTATGTTCATAGCTGCACAATTCACCATAGCCAAACTGTGGAACCAGCCAAGATGTCTATCAACAGATGAATGGATTACAAAACTGTGGGATATGTATACAATGCAATTTTACTCAGGCATAAAAAATACAATTGTGGTATTTTCAGGGAAATGGATGGATCCTGAGGACATTATGCTAAGTGATATTAGTCAGTCACAAAAAGTAAGGAATTGGATGTTTTCCCTCATATGTGAAAGCTAGGGTGAATGGGTCATGGGAGGAACTCCAGGTGAAAAAAGAGATCCTATAGAGGAGCAAATAAGACAACTTAATTGTGGGGATAGGAGGAGGGGAGAAGGAAACGCTTCAGAGGGCATGATGTACTTATTCATATTGAAGTCAACCACTAAACCAAGCATGGAAGGGAGGAGTGGGGAGGAAAGGAGGTGGAACTGGGTGGGGGCTGGCTGAGTGATGTGTGCGTTTATGCCTACATAAGTTTATTACCCCATTATGATGTATAAATACAATGCACCAATAAAAAATTAAATAAAAAAGAATATATTTGTGCAAGTAGGAATATGCTATAAATAATGATAAAAATACAGCATAGTAAGTACATAAACCAGTAACATAGCCACTTATCATCACCATTAAGCATTATATACATTATATATATATATATATGCATGTCATATACACACATAGGCCTGTATACATATATTTACACATTAAAGAATATTATTTACATTTATGCATATAATGATTATATGCTAATTACATAAAATAAGAATGTGTTAATTACACAATAATTACACTTTTATGACTGGATATACCAACATCACCACAACCAGATGTGTTGCAGTATGAAACTGCAATGGTTTTGATGTCACTAGAAGTTCCCAGCTCTATTATTACCTCATGGGAACACCATTGTATAAGCAGTCCACCATGTCATGCAGTGGATGGCCACATACAAATATGAGTGTGGAAAATGTGGAAAAGAATGCACTGCTTGGGATTTTATTTGATACCACAAGGAGAGACCAGTAGTCATGATTTCCAAATATTACATGACATTTAAATCAATGAGGACTCCATAGGTAAATGACTGGTTTCATGTTTAAAACAAAAAAGCACAAGATAAGCCTAGGACATCCTGAGCCTGAGCCTGTTTCAGCCTTCCAAGTACTGGGATTACAAGCATGTACCATCATGCTCTTCTCCCATTAGAAACTAAGGAAGCTACTTAGAGCTGAATGTAAGCTATACTGATGCATCTAGACCTTATTCTGCAGCCATATCTCCCACTCCTATCAAGCTGTTTTACACTGAAAGAGCATGTTAAGTATACAGGAAATAGTTTAAAGCCCCAATCACAGCCATATGCAGAAAAAATTGAAAATGAATTGAATTATAATCAAATAAATTATCATAGAAATGTTATGATATAGAATTTTAAAATCCAGAAGTTTATACAATTACTTAAAAGGTGGGATGAGGTTCTGAGGGATTCATGTTTATAGGATAATAACAATTTATTAATAAAGAAAAAGTCATAAAATTGGAAAATCATATGATCTTAGTTATGTATCACCCCACTGTGGTTATCCATGTTCTTCTGTTTCAGACAACTGATTTATCTATGTGACATAAATAGCAGAGATGCATTCTATTTTGAACCAGAAGACTCTGATCTAAGGGACAATTCTGCCGAGTGCTGGCCCCATAAATTTTTCTTAGATAGATAATTTCCTTGAGCTTAGATTTCCTATATATAAACAACTACTGGTAATTGCTTATTTCACTAATGTTGACTGTTTGAAATGAAAGGATGGGTGTAGAAATTTTATATCACACTAGGTAAATATAGTTGACTGTTTATAAGGACCACAAGCACCAGAAAATTAAGGATTAGTCCATGAATAAAGTTTCACAATCACCTGAGAACCCAGAAGAGACGAGCACAAAGGAATTAGAAATGTTTGGCTTTTATTCTTGCTTTCTTTCCTCCCTTGCTTTTTTTTTCTTCATTTTCTATTCAGTTTCATAAACATCCCTGTGCTATATAGCATCATGCAATGTATACCAATGAATCTGAGGATATACGTAAGTGGGTTTTCTTTCTTTTCCCCTTTTCTTTTTCACTATAGCAATCTCTCCTTAGGCACTGTGAAATATATTTTAGGAAAGGATTCTGCTGAGTTCAGACTTTCCACACAGGCAAGGTGGCAGCCTGCAAATCACTCGTCCTCACAGCCACCCAGAAGGTTCTGATTGCCGTCTGTGATAGATGAGCCCCCCGTCACCACGTCCATGCTCGTTTCAAAGAGTCAAGCATTTCTATTTCTTATTTCTTGACCAATGTTTGTTCCTGGTGAGGAAGTTTGGTGGCAGGAGGTTTCTTGGCTTGCCTGTGCTTTTTCTTGTAATCTTTTTATTTCTGACACTTGTTTGTAGTATGAAAATATAGAGATGGCCATGTCAACATCAATATTCAAATTTTTGAGGCTCAAATCTATGCCAGCAGCTAGAGATCAGGCAATTAGGGAACAAAGGTGTCTTTGTTGTGCCTTAATATCTCAGTAATAAGTGAGAGTATAAAATAATTGAGTTCAATCTGTTCTCCTCCAGTGATATGATATAAAATTGTGTTTCAGGGAACACATTGCACCCATATACACTGAGTTGTTGAAAATTAATCTTCTTATTTATGGCACTATTTTAAATGAACAAAGCATCCTTAAGCCTTGATATGCTATTTGAAAATTTAGTTCAATTTCACTAAAACTGATCTATACAAGAGCTCCTATGAAAAATGAATAAAAAATATTTGCATGTCAGCTTTGTAGACGGCATGGAAAGTCAGAGTTCTCTAAATCAAATGCATTTGCCGCAATACTCTTGGAAAAGTAAACTTTTAGAATACACTTCCTTTATCATACTATTTAATTTAAATCTTTATCCTGGCCATTTTTGTCTTCCCATCTGATTTTTTTTCTTTTTTTTGGGGGGGGGGTGCGGGGAGTTGAACTATTGAACATTCTATCTCTGAGATGTACCCTCAGACCCCTTTTCATTTTTTAAATTTTTAATCAAGAATCTAAGTTTCTGAGGATGTTGCTAAGTTGCTGAGGCTGATTTAGAATCTGTGAACCTCCTGTCTCAGCCTCCCAAGTACTGGGATTACAAGCATGTACCATCATGCCCACCTCCTATTTAAAACTAAGGGAAGTTACTTAGAGCTGAATTTCTGCTATCCTGAGGCATCGCTCGACCTTTTTCTGAAGCCATATCTCTCACTCCTATCAAGCTATTTTACACTGATATCTCTACTTATTTTCTATTTCTAAATTTCCTATTAATACAATCTGCTTTATCTATAATTAATCCAAACTTATTATAAGTCAAGCACCATACTTTTCTCTTTTAATTTTTTTGTGTGTGGTACTGGGGTTTGGGGAAGCCCTTCTACCTCCGGGCTACACTCCCAGACATATTTTTTATATTTTTATTTGGAAATAGGGTCTCTTAAGCCAGCATGGCTGGCTTCGAACCTGTGGGGTCCTCCTGTGTCCACCTCCCAAGCACAGGGATTACAAGCATGTGCAACCACACCTGACTTTTTAAATTTTTTATTGGTACACTGTAGTTATATGCCTTAATGGAGTACAACATAGTAGAGGCATACATGCACACATCACTTTAAGAATCTTAATTCTTATAACTACTCTACAGTGAATAGACAGCATCCTCTGCAGGCAAGAAATCAGAATGATCCATGGCAGAGCAGGAATTCGGACACAGGTTGACTTTGACTGCTGTGTAGGAGCTATATTCCAGTCCTTGCAATATATTTCTTCAGAAATGTCACCTGTGGAGAAAAAGGATCTGGCATAGACATATCAGTTCTGGTTATAATATTTAAAAGTTAGGGTTCTAGAAAAAGGGGCTATTTTATAAAATCAAGGTGGTCATCTATAAAAAGAAAATACATTTATTTGTTCTTAATATTATTTGTATAATTAGCATTATCATTTGTACCTCTGTCAAGATGATTTTATGAAGAATCCATAGTGTTTTCCCTTGTTATTATTTTCTTTGTAGACCTTCCTCGATTTGAGCATTGATTAATTTTGCATTTTGTTTTTGAACCCGCTAACAACTGTGACTTGCATTCTGAATAAATCATGGTCATTGTCTTGGCCTGGAAGCAGAGAAGGTTTTTAGAAGAGATAGTACAAGTACAAAAATTATCTTAATATTTTGGATAAAAGTAGATCTGTGTTGATTAGATGATGACTTACTACTGAGGGGAGAAGAGACCAGGAAGATAAAACTTACTGTAGAATATACTGAGTGACATCCTATGAACTGTAAGAGTTCAACTTTCAACTGTGAGAAATATGCAATTAGGGAAAACTTTTAAGCAGGCATTGTGTGATAGGTGTGTCCTCCAACTGCTCTGACATTTCACGTAGTCTGCAGGCAGGTTTGAGTTATGGGAGGTGGTGACATATGATAAATGCCTGAAGTCTTGAGTCTACCAAGAGAAAGATGAGAGTAACTTACACTGATCAAATGCTTGAATCCGGAAGATATAGACAACAGAAGAGTTAGCTCCAAAAGGTCAGCAGTAAGTCACATCAGCAAAGCACATCATCTCATAGACTGAGCTGGATGTATACTGTTTATCCATGGTGTCTTACATGTCAAGAAGTCAGAGCTATAGGTACACATTCTCAATTATGAAATTGACTTGAAGGGGTCTGGACGCTGTCAGCTATGTGCAAGTTGCAAGTCAGGAGTCGTAATGAGGGATTAAAAGAGGGAGGAGAATGAAGAATTGGGGAATGAGACGGGTGCTTGATCATAGCATTTCCTTAAAAAATCACTGTTAAATGTATTACACATATTCTATTTGTAGACAATGCTCAACACTGTGGCTCAGTGATAAGCAAGACATTTGCATGGATGCTCTTATGAAACTGTCAATCTAATGAGGACAAAAATTTTAAACAGTAACAAACACACCAGTATTCATTTTAAGAAGATAAATTATGTGTGCTTATCATGTGTCAGACATACATAAAATCTGGATTCAGACCCCGAGCCAGTGGTCAGACCTCCAATGACCGCTTTGAGCTATCTCACCCACCCCATATTGCATACAAAAGGTTAAAATTGTACACGTGGCATTGCATGTACAGGCTGATATAAGTGACCACAGCAGTGTAAAGAACAGGCAAGAGCGAGGTGCCAGGGAGATGGCATCACTAGACTTCCTGCACAACACTTTCTGTCCTTAGCCACATGTTTTTTACCTTTGCCCTCATGTTGAACTATGAGTTGAGGCTAGAATGCATATGGGGCAGGAATATGGTAAGGTACAGGTGTTAGGATGGCAACCTCATAGGATCTGGGTAGCCTGACAGTTTTATAAAACTTTGGAAATAAATTAATTTGACATGAAGGAGTGGCTGACATTTATATCAACTCTAGATTTGTATTTCCTGGTGAGTCCAGGTGGAAAATTGTGTAAAATGTAAGACTCCATTGAGCAGCCAGATGCTGCATCTAAACTGAGATTCTGTGGGTCAATAAATAACCTGGACCCATAAAGTATATGGTGGTAAGGGGAGAGACTGTAATTTCTTTTAGAAAATAGGAAACCAGCTGGCTGGTTTTCCCTTTAATAAAAGAAAAAATCTTATTTTTTTCTTTCCTGAAAGAGTCAAATATCAACAGACCAGTTCAGTTGAAAGTATTGAGCTTATTATTCTTATCAATCAAATGCCACGAGCACAGACCTTCGACTTTCTGGGTCACTGATCTAATAAGGGTATAGAATCTTTTTGTTTCTCTGAGGAGCATTTAGCACGTTTGCGGGGTCTATGTATCTAGCAGAAATTTTGTGTTAACGGGAGTGTATTTGAAAAGTATGGCTCTCCAAATCTCAGATGAATGGAAAGGGTTTGCCTAATATTTTTATTTTTCTTCATGTTTTCCTGGTGGAGTCAGTTCTCTGTCCCATTCCCCTTTCTGTAACCTCACTATAGTCTCCATGATTCTTCTCTGTTACCATCCTGTTTATAAAGAACTTTTGGCTTTAGTGTTTGAGTCCAGATCCTGTGGGGATTATTGGAGGAGGAAGAGCAAATGAGCTTAGAAGTAGTAAAGATAGTGCAACAGAGACATGTGAAACAGATGGAGGTATCACTACCTTCCAGGAAGAAAGCTTTAGATTCATATTCAGTGTTTTTGATTTCTAGTTCTTGCTTATCTATTAGTTACTGTGTGATCTGGGGAAAATCATATTCCCTACATTTAAAAAGTAGCATTTGCTGGGCGTGGTGGCACAAGCTTGTAATCCCCACACTTGGGAGGCAGAGACAGGAGGATCATGCAGGTTCAAAGCTGGCTTAAGAGACCCTGTTTTCAATTTTTTTTAAAAAAAAGTATAAAAAAAATAGGTCTGGGAGTGTAGTCCAGAGGTAAAAGGGCTTCCAGGAACCCCAGTACCACCAAAAAATAAAAATAAAAATAAAAAGTAAAAAATAAAAAGTAATTTAAAATGGCATTTGCACTTTTGGTGAATGTTAATGAAAGCAAAATAAAAGACTTAAAAAGACTTTTTGGTAAAACAGAAAAATGAAAGTAAAACTAATATTGGTAAAAGAAGCCTCAGTAGGTGGAATTTGACACCTGGTGACATTGGTACCTGTGCTCATGTGTCAAACAGTAGGTATACCTAATGGGCTGGTAGACCTAAGAAAGGGATATTGAGTTAGAAAGGTAAATGTGTGAATTGATAGTGTTCATTCAGATTTGTTTTTAGTTTTCATTTAGGCTTGTAGCCACAAAGGACAAAATGTAGATAAAGACAGATAAACTTAAGAAAGAAACTATTTTGTTCTCAGCAAAAATTAGAAAGTAAATATAAAGTGATTTTTGTGCACATTAGAAAATAAATCCAATTTTCCTTCTAGCCCTCTCCAAGCTTACAACAACTCCAAAAATAATAAGTTAAGAATTTATTTTAGAATTAAGATAATCTAAATCAAGAATAGGAAAAATTTATATATAAAGCCAATGTTTAATCTACTCAACTCTAAATTTTTAATATGTACGTGGTTAGACAAAAAGGCAATTGAAGAAACATATTAATAAAACTTTTAATACAAACATAGAGAAGGCTATATTTGACCAAAGATCAGTTTGACAATCCCAATCTCATGTCCACACGTGTAAATTTCTTTATCAAACTTCAGAAAGATTTGACAGTGTAGCACATGGTCCCTCTCAACTGGACAATTAGATCTTTAAGACTATTGAAATAACTTTCCACTCACCTCATATGTCAGCCTCAATATTGATACTTCGATCATAAAGACATTCCTGGATATGACCTTTGTCTAATAGAGTAAATTTCAATAAGGTTAAAAATTGTGCAATTGTTTACAGGAATATTTGTATTGGTGATAGCATACTCAGCTTGGACTAAAGAAACATAAAAAGTTAATAATTAAACAAAATACCACGCACAAATTCAAGTTAATTGAATTTATATTGGCAGGAAAAAGTTTGTGAGGCTACTTAGCCACCAACACTGGGAAATTCTTACGGAGTCAGAGAGATGTGTCAAGACCCCAAAGAACTAATGTCAAGACCTGAAGATTCAAGTGAAGGTACAGGATTGGATATTACTGAAAGAACTGGTAACATCTCCCAACCAAGTTTCAAAATTGCTATGAAACAGTAACAATGATATATTTTGCATTTTCTCACATTTTAGTCAATTGTATATATTGGAGTTTTTTTTATCCTTGAATCATCATCATTTATTAGTGCTGTTGGGGGTAGATGTATGTCTATGTAATTTGCAATTCACCAAAATAAAAGAAACTGGGTTTAAAAACTCTGCCTGAGGAGCTTCCCCTGGAAAGCCTCACCCAAATCTGCACCTGATTTAAGCAGTGAAGCTCCTGTATTTTGAGCTCATGACATCCCCGCATGAGAGTTTACATAAAATAGTGGATAAATATGTATGTATGTCTCCACCATCTTATATTCCATTAAGATGTATGACTACAATGCACCAACAAAAAAATTAAAAGTAAAAAAGATACTTCCTATGCATCCCCAAATTTCCTTTAATAAATTACTCATAATTTTATAAAAATAAAATAAAATATCTGTAACATCTGAGACCACTGCTACAGAAGAGGCACTATAGAGTTGCTCAGGTTAGTCAAATTGATACTATTCTTCTAGACACAGCTAGGAAGGCCCCAGACCTTTTCTATGCCACTGAGGTTTGTGGGACCTTGTTATGCAGTAACACAGAACTGACACAAAGGTTACATAAACTCTATTTTCCCACTTAGTATGATTTTTCATATATTTTGCCACAAAAGATATTAATATGTCCCTTTATAAGTTGATGTTCTAGGTTTCACCCAGTGAATTACCTAACAAAGTCTTTATGAACCATACAGTTTTTTCTGAACCTGAGAAAAATTCTTATCCTAAACCCATTTGGCTTCATGGAATTGGAATAAGATATTAAGAGCATGTGTTGTATTCATCATGTTGTATTTTATTCTATGACTGATTATCTCGTGTTTTCTAAAGTCTAATAGAGACTAGAAAATACCCACTTGCTCCCTAAAATAATTCCTGAGAACAGTATGAAATACTTGGAAGAGACATGTATGTAGGTATTCAGCACAGTATAAACCTACACTTTTGTACATTAAAATCTCATGAGCAAACATTGATAAACAGACAACGGTCAGGGGTTATATGTCTGCCTTAATATCACTTTCTCTAGCACAGTAGAATAAAATATTACCAAAATATCATTAAAATCTAACTGTGAACAGAGAAAATTTAAAAAGCAAGTACTAACAATAAGCACATGGATTAAAGACAATTTGCTGGGAGGATCTTAGAGAAGTTGTGACCTATTCTGTGCCATATAGATTTTAGAGGTATGTCTAAGCTGCAGCATTAGGCAGGGGCTAGGCACATCCAGACAAAATACAACTACATTCTATTACCACAGGTATTGCTTTATACCTGGTCAAATAGAAAGTAATACATGTAAGAAAGTAATCATTCTATAAAAAGTAAAAACTGGATAAAAGTAATTAACATCTGTATTTATATACAATACAGTGGTTTTAAGATCACCTGGAGTGGTGGGACAAAATGGTATAAAATGAAGAATTAGGGCAAAGTCCCACAAGAAAAAAAATGAATGCTGGGATTCCATCTATAACTTTCTAAGACATGAAGTCTCTAGATCACTGTACTTATAAAAATTCATGATAACAAAATGCAATGATGCCAGTAATGTATTCAGGCAGAAAATCTGGATATACAAACATAATAGGATACAGACAGAGAGGGGAGAAGGAAAGGGAGAAATATTTTCTCTTATATTTTTATAGAAACTAGAATTCCCAGTGTACCATTAAATTGCTGCAATTATTGGATTCTTGAGGACTTCTGTGAGAAAAATAGACTCAAATAAAAGCACTGCTTCCTTACTCATGTGTGTAGATTGAAATTTATATTTTTCGTTCTGTATGAATAATTTTAAGAGGGGGCATTTTCACCTTGAGAAGGAAAAAGTTAGGTAGATAAAATAAAGCCACTTTCACCATATTATCTTTCCCTGCATAACTTAAAGGCTTTGTTATTGTCTATAGCATGGAGATTAATTCTAGAGATTAAGTGAATTTTCTATAGTAACGCATGCAGGGAGTGGTTGATACAAATTCTCAAACCAAGGCTTTAATTAAACATTTCATTTTATGTGAACTCTGAAAAATTATTTTCTGGGGGAATAAATTTACGTTATTTCTACAGCTAAATTAATTATGATCACTTCTAAAGAATTAAAAAGTGCTGGCTTTTACGTTATTGCTAGATAATAGTATCAAGTCTTACAAACTTACTGATAGGGTGGCATGTACCATCTTCACTGTCATAGTCTACACCCACTCAATTCTGTGAACAATTGGTCTGACTGTGGTTTAGAGGGAAAGCCTTACTTCCTAATGCCACAAATCAAGCTTACAACTTTCCATGCTATTGAGAGAATATTGGTCTCTGAAGAGAAGGGCTCTAAAACTCTGCTGTTGGTAGCCGACAGTTTGTAGCCTGAAAACATTTATTTCCTAACATCAACACAAATGACTTGATGTGGAAACCTGATTTATTCTTCCTTGTAAGATTGAAAGAAACAACTCAGGGGAACAGCTATAGTCCCCTCCTTGACTGCCATGCCAAGGTGAAAAAGTCAAGATAAGGCAGAAGCACTCTTCTGCTCTTTCTGTAACTCCAAAGGAACAGCAAGTTTCTTCAGAGCAAAAGTTCAAGTTACAAATAACTAAAATAGACAGTACAGAAGAAAACAAGTGGGTATCTATTTTAGATAGAGAATACATTTTATGATGAAAAGTTTTTTTTGAGAAAGAGGTATTTTGTCTTAAAGGAAAGTTGATTACTCATGATTGCATCAATAAAATTTGGGAGGACAGGAAAGGTGCGTTTTGAGTATGTTTTATGACCCCTACAGTCTACTGGGATATATGGCTTCATCTCAGGGATGCATGGAGAGGTGGTGGTGCCTATGAGAGGAGTGATCTTGGAGAACATCCTTAGGACATTGAAGTATTTCTCCTACAACTCTTTAATAGATCAGGCAGAATAGTTGTTAAAAAAAAAAAAGCAAGGCTGAGCCTGTTCAGTCCCTTCTCTTTGCTTCTTTTTGGTGTGTGACCCTTGCTTCCTTCCATTGTATGCCACTATCTGACCCTCACCAGGGGCCAAAGCCAGGGGAACCCCTCCCTTCACCTGATCTTGGATTTGAATTTCCAAGATTATAAGCTAAATGTATCTTCCTTTACTTTATAAGTAGCTGGTGTTGTTATTCTGTTGTGGTAACTCAAGATTAATACATAAAACGGATCTCTACACATCTGTACAATTTTGTTTTGTGTTTATCATTGACATAACCAACACAACGGTTGAAAACATATTTTTTGAAACTACAACCCATGGATGAGCTGCAAAAATGTCTTCAAGTAGCGTCTTTCAGTAATAGAAGTATGATTGATGTGAAAAGGTAGAAAACAGAGTCACAGGTTGTAGTTCCAAATAACCTGGGACTGTGTGATGGTTTAGTAAGTGGTAAAAGAAATGAATGCAGTTACACAAAGTAATGGCACCCCTGAGTGATAATAAGTAGTTCTGAGCTGAGTGTGGTGGTGCACACCTATTATAACAGCACTTGGGTGGCTAAGAAAGAAGGATCATGGGTTCAAGGCCAGCCAGCCTCAGCAAATTAGCAAGATCCTCTTTCAAAATACAACATAAAAAGAGCTGTGGATGTAGTTCAGAGATAGAATTCCCCTAGATTCAATCCCCAGTACAAAAAAAGAAAGAAATAAAAAAGAAAAATTTGCAAAGTAAAAGATAAAAGAGTTCTGGACTGAGTTTAAACTAAAATATGATAAGTAAGTATTATAATATTTCATAGTCAAGAGAATTTGCTTACAGAAAATTATGAACACACTAGGAAATAGAACATCTTTATTGCTTCTTTTGACATGCTTTCTCTGCTCAATCATAATATAAAATACTGCTTTTGGGCATCCAATAAAATGTGCTGTTTTTTAACTTGAACTATATTTCACATACAATAGTGTTTAATGTGTGGAATTTGGTGTGTTTTTATATGTAATGATTTTTGTGAAGTCATTACCACAATCAAAATTACAAAAATAACTATTACTCCCACGAGTTTTCTCATGACCTCTTAGAGTACCTCCTCTGTCAAATAATTGCTTCTCCACAGTTGCATTTGATTTCTGCCATTATAAATAAGTTTTGAATCTTTTGTTTTGTTGTGGGTTTTTTTTTTTGGTGTTACTGGGGTTCCTAGAAACCCTTCTACTCTCGGGTTACACTCCAAGACCTATTTTATACTTTTTATTTGGAAGTAGGGTCTCTTAAGTCAGCGTGGCTGGCTTCGAACCTGCGCCATCCTCCTGTCTCCACCTCCCAAGTGCGGGGATTACAAGAGTGTGCCACCACACCAGGCTATAAGTAAGTTTTGAATTGACTACAGTTTAGTGTAAGTGAATCAGAGCAATATAATCCATATCATTTATTTCAATTGGAATAATTATTTTGAGACCCATTGATGTCATAGTAGTATTTGAAGTAGTAACAATAGTTCATTTACGTTCATTGCAGAATAATATTTCTTGATAAAAAGCAAAATAGCAGAGTTCACTTGCTCATTCATCAGGTAATGGATAATTATATCATCTGTAATCATTAAATGAAGCCTCTGTGGTTAATCATATGATAGTATTTTTATAAAGTATACATACGTTTTCACTGGCTAAATTTTTAGGATTAAAATGAGTCAATCACATATTAGACATATGTTTATATTTTAAAGATCTGTCAAACTTGTTCTTTAAAGTTGTAACACAGAAGTGGAAGGTTTCCAGTGGCTTCACACCTGGTATTATACTTTTTATTATTAATTAATTAATTAATTTTTGGCAGTACTGGGGTTAGAACTGGAGAATTCCAGGCTATGCCCCAGCCCTATTTTTTATTGTTATTTTTTATTTTGAAACAGGGACTCACTGAGTTGCAAAGAGACTCACTAAGTACTAGCTGAAGCTGTCATCGAACCACAATCTTCCTGTCTCAGCTTCCCAAATGCTGGGATTACAAGTGTATGTCGCCATGCCTGGCTTCCTTGTTTTTAAGTTTATAACTACTAATTAATGGATAGTGGTGATTCGCTGCAGTGCGTGTGTGTGTGTGTGTGTGTGTGTGTGTGTGTGTGTGTGTGTGTGTTCACTAATGATGTTAAGTGTTCTTTATGTTATTGACATATATATTTGTTGTTTTTCAAATGTCTTTTCCAAATTTTCTGTGAATGTTATTCAGTCTTTCTTTTCTAATTATTGAGTTTTGAAAGAAATATTTATATCTTCTACAAAGAAATTCTTATTCAGCTGTGTTTTTTCAAATATGTAAATCTGTGGGCTGCTTTTCTATATCTTTAGAATGTGAGCATTTAATGCTAACAAAATGCCAAAAAATAAATTTTCACCTCTAATATTGTAGCAGCATCTTCATCATAATTGAAGTTATCTCAGTTTACATAAAATTACAACTGGAATATTTAGCATTTTTATCTAACTCTAAATGTCAATATTTAGTATTTAGTAAAGACATCATGATTATTGGGACACCGTTTGAGTCCCAGTCTCCTTTATATCTTTAACTTAAAATTTACCTCTTCCCAAAGGTTGCCTTTAACTGTTCATAGAACCTGTCATTGGTGTTCCTCTGATCGCCTATGGCCCTCACTGGTGGCAACTCCGAGCCGGACAGAGCTGGAGTGTGTGCGGGAATCTTAACAAGGATAGCAGAATGGGTCTCACAAGAATAGCCACAAACATTGCAGTAAAACGTGTTCATGCTTCCCTCGATGCAAAAGAGAATGACTGCATAGCACATTATACCAAATAGAATTGCACAATTTATTCTTCTAATAGCTTAGACTGAAAAGCTCAAGCATTGGGAATGTGGAACCCAGAGTATGGTGAATATTTTTAAAATGTTTAAAGACATTTTTCTTTCTTGGATTTGCATAAAAGAAAAGTACATGTAGATCATTCAGCACCAAAGCTTGCAGCCATCGCTGGAGAATATGTTCCAGTAACAATGGACGCACATTGGTAAATGGACTTTTTATTTTTATTATCGAATTATACAACCTAAATTATACATTCCTTCTCAGCGAGCACTACACTTCAAAAGACCAATTTTATAGTTGTCAAGAATATATGTAAAGAGAAGCCAAATATTAAATAGTCTTTGCTTGCCTTTACTATTTAAATAGGACAAAAGAAATAACAGATTGGGTAATTGATTGGAGTAATGGACTCTGCTACTTATTTAACTATTAAGAAAAGAAAAATTTTCACATGTAAAAGAAGAAACTTTAACTTCATGGTTTTCCATTGGAAATATTAAAGAGTTGTCATTTTAATATATCTTATCTCTTCCTTACATTTCTTATTTTTGGAAAATATGGAGCAAGTCTGAGCTCAAATCATTACATAGTATGAGCTTGAAATAAGGTTAAAATGGAATGTGTCTTAAATTTATTTTCAGAGCTCTTTCAAAATCAAATTTGGTATACCAATTAGCTAAAAGGTACTCATTCCTGCACACGTGAAATTAGAGCGCAGATTATCATTCTTTTTACAAGAAAGATGAAAAGCAGTGAGATAAGAGTACACAATATTTTCTTCACTCATTCTGTTACTCAAGTTTCTCTGGAGAAACAGAAACATTATATATATATATATATATATATATATATATATATATATATATATATATTAGGAGAATTACTGCACATAATTCTAGAGGCCAGACAAAAAAAATTAATGGGCCAACTGCAAGCTGGATAACCTACAATCTGGATCCAAGGCTTGAGGAATGGAAGCTGATGTGTAATTGCCCATTCAAAGCTGAAGGCCTGAGGAAAAACCCTGGGTTTGGGGTAGGGAAAATGTCCATTCATGAAGTATTTATTTAATTTGGATACTAATGGATTAAATAATGCCCACACACATTAGTAAGAGGGAATTTACTCATCCATTTGTTAAAATGCTAATCTCTTATGAAAACACAGACACCTACAGAAATAGTGTTTTCGGAGAGAGAGAATGAGAAGAAAAAGAGAGAAAGTGAAAGGAAGAACTCATTAAGGAAATAAATATCTGGGGCTGTGCAAATCAAAATATGTCCTTTTAATTAAAATTATTTCAAGCCTGATGAAACTAAACATATTGATAACAGGGCTAAAATTTGTAACATAAAAAATGTAAAGCATCGATAATTGTTAAAAATTATATACTATGTCGTTTAGAAATTGTAAAACCGAAAATAGTACAGCATCCAAGCAGTTATAAAACCACTTTAATAATTTTAAAATCATTATATAATAGATCATATATCAGTATTATGTTAAATAATAGTCATTTTGATTTAAATTATAAAATTTATTTTGTAACTATTAATTAAAATGTCTCAAAATAAATATAATGGGGGAAATTATTGGATGGAGGAGAATGAGAGCCATCTATATAAACACTGGATATAAAAGACAGATAACACCACTGATAACGTATGCCTTCTTGATCCATCTCCCCCTCTGTTTACATCCACCATGTATTCTATACAATGCCTAAAGTTCACATTCAGATGGAAGTGTGGAGTCTATTCAATGGTTTCTTTTCTTACACATTTAAGAAAATGAACTGATGATAAAATGAGATTCTTTGAAAATGGAAGCAGTTTATTGGTTGTTTTAGGAATGGGTTTATTTTCAATGGCATTTAATTTCTTGCACTTCAAAAATCGAAACATCTTATCCAATGAATAGGTCACATGAAACAAGCCAATGAATAATTCTGATTATGGCTCTCAGAGGAAGTATTTAAAAGAAGTTTATAATTTAGCCCCATGTGGTTACAGAAGTGTAACCCTCACTCAACCACACCTGAATTCACCCCCATGGGTAAGAGCTTCTTCCGCCACTTCAGTTTCAAATAGCCCCTCATGAGGAATTGTCACATTCTTTTTTCTAATTGTTTTGTTGTTTCAGAATTACAAGTATCTTCATTAGACATTCTGAATAGAAGTATCAAGTCATTAAATAAAGTAAAATATTAAAGACCATAGAGAGTGAGTCAGCACGTTTATATGTTTTTAAGTAAACTATCCCAATGATAAAAGCAGCATTCATGTTTTATTTCTAATTGTGAATCAGATGGATGTAGCTTAACAAAAATAGAGTGAGTCCAACCATAAGCAGTTTGCTATTTTTCTTATATTCCTCAGAAAATAAACTGTGAATGGACAGTCAGACCTGTGTGTGTGTGTGTGTGTGTGTGTGTGTGTGTGTGTGTGTATGTGTGTGTGTGTGTTCATGTGTGCTTGAATTCTGGGCTCACTAAAGATAATTGGAAGCCAATTCAATTTATTTATTTATTAATCTTATAATTATTTCCCAAATATATATCCAGTGGCTGTTCTGCTTACACATTTAAGTAGTATTAAAGAAAAATGGTAAATAAGACATATATCCTAACCTTCAAGCTTTAAGCCAATGTGGTAGGATCTATGATTGCAGGCAGAGAGAATACCTGGTAAAGGCAATCGCTGGCCCTGGCACGCGGTTTATGGGCATGACGTAGTTAGTTGGCAGATCCTGGAAACATAGGAGGGAAACACTGCAGACAGTGCAACCTGGTCTGCACTGCAGAGGTGAGGGAGAAGTCAGGAGTGGTTGCCTTGTGCTCGACATTAAACATATGTGCATTATGTGTGGGTCTTTTATTAATTGGCATACATGTCAAATGACGAAGTGATGAACAACCTCGTGCTGGACTCACACTCCATTTGCTTTGGTGGACACTCAAAGGGCGTGGAACACGGAGAGCATGAAAGACACCGTTGAAGAAAAAACGAAGACATGCATATCAATGCCATGCCTGCAGAGTTACAGGCACATTCATGAACACTGTTATGCATGAATGTCTAGGAATTTAAACAACATTCTGTAATTAATGAATAAGAAAATAAATCGATATACAGGGTAAAATTCTGGAACTAATAAGAACGAAACACTACGGCCTCAGGAAAATAATATAAAATATCAATCAGTTGTCCATATATCAACATTAAACAAATAGAATTTTAATGTAAAAACACATACAGTTTACATTAGCACTCCAAAAAAGGAAATACTTAGGTATAAATCCAACAAAATATACACAAGTCCTATAAAATGAAAAATAACAAAAATCTGATGAATGATTACAAAATCTCAACAAATGGAGAGCTATTTTATATATGTAGGTTGGAAAACTTAATATTTTCCTGACTTGCTCATTCCAACTTGACCTATATAGGAAGTCTGCTAGAATTTCCATCAACTGATTTCTAGTGCTTAAAATATATATATATATATATTTTAACAAATTGATTCTAAAATATATTATGGATACACAAAATATCAAGAATATCCAAGGTAATATTAATGGAGAAAACAAACTTGGATCACTGACATCATCCAACTTTAAGACTTACTATAAAATCACAGTAATCAAGAGTGTGATGTTCATACAAAGTGTAAAAATGTAAACCCGTTGAAAAAAATAGAAATACCAGAAATAGGTTCAAATAAATAAATGTACCAAATTGATCATTGTCACAGGAACACAGAAAATACAAGAAAGCCAAAGTGTCATTTAAACAAATGGTGCTGAAACAACTGGATACCACATACAAAAATAAAAGTAAATGCAAACAAAAAGATGTTGCCCTTTTTAAAATAGTTAAATTTGGCCATGGTGATGTGTACATGAAATTCTAACGTGGAAATCTGAGACAAGAGAATTACATGTTTGAGGCCGGCCTCAGAATCTTCATGAGACCCTCAGCATTTTAGTGAGTTTATGTACTAAAATAAAGAATAAACAGTCCTGGGTATCAGGATTGGATGTAAAATGTCCCTGGGCTCAATCTCCAGTAACAAAACAAATTTTTAAAAAGGCTTAGAATGCCAGGCGTGGTGGCTCATGCTTGTTATCCCTGCACTTGGGAGGCTGAGACAGGAGGATCACACAGGTTCACAGCCAGCCTCAGCTACTTAGTCAGGTCCTTTGCAACTCAGTGAGACCCTATTTCAAAATAAAGAATAAAAAAAGTGGAATAATAAAAAACCTCAAAATGCCTCTGAGTTACATTCCTAGTTAAAAAAAATTTAAAGAAACTGCTCTGTTGAAGACTTTGGAAAGAAAATGGAAAGACATGACATAATCCTAGTGAACATACTCATAATGTATATCCAAACATACTCATAATGTATATCCAAGAAGAATGTTGTTTCAAATATACAAAGAACTTTTAAAAGCAAACAATAAGAAAATAACACAAAAATCAAGTAAAGAACTTAGCAGAATCTCACCAAATATAGTACGAAGATGAAAGAAAAGTACCGCACTGATGTTCTATGTCATATATCATCCAGGAAATGTAAACAAAAATGACGATGAGATATTACTATCACATCTATTATAATGGACAAAATACAAAACTTTGACAGCATCAATTGTCCATAAGGCTGTGTATCAACAGGAAACCTTATTCATTAATAGTAAAAAAAAAATACAAAATGGTCTAACTACTTTAAAAGACAGATTGGGAGTTTCAACATTAACCATACTTTTACTGATGATCCTACCGCAACACCCCTTGGTATTTATCAAAATGTTTGGAAAAGTTATATCCACACACATTTATTCACACGTTTGTTTACAGTAGCTCTTCATAATTGTCCAAACATGGAAATAATCCAAGTATGCTTCTTTGAATGCATGTTTAACATTCTATGATACAAACAATGAAATATTTTCAGCAATAAAAACAATGAATTACCAAGTCATGAAAAGACATGAAAGAACCTTAAATACATATTATTAAGCAAGAGAAGCTAGACTGAAAAGCTATTTACCATATCATTCCAACTATAGGAAAAGAATGAGTTATTTCAAAAATTTAAAATTAGTGACTGAAAGGAGAAAGAAGACAGAGATGAATAGGCAGAGCACAGAGAGGTTTATTGTATGACGGTATAATGATGGATACATGACCCCTTTGTCAAAAATCAAATGGCTGTAAGTGTGTGGATTTGTTTCTGAATCTTCTGTTTTGCTCCACTGGTCTATGTGCCTGTTTTTGTGTCAATACCTTGCTTATTTTATCACTATGGCATTGTAGTATAGTTTAAAGTCAGGTATTGTGATGCGTCATGGTTCTTGTTGCTGGGAAATTCTTTGGGTATTCTGTTTTTGTTGTTGTTTTTGTTGTTGTTGTTTCAAATGAATTTAATGACTGATTTTTCTATGTCTGTGAGGAATGACCTTGGTAATTTAATGGGCATTGCATTGAATCTGTAGGTCAATTTTGGAAGAATGGCCATTTTGATGCAAGGGAGAAAAATGACCATGGGAGGAACTCTAGACAAATAAGGAGAAACCATAGATGAGCAGATAAGGTGATCTAACTGAAGGAGATAGGAAGGGGGAAGAGGGAATTCTCTAATGTACATGATGTACACTCACAACCATATAAAAGTCAATCACTAAGCCAAGAATGAAAAGAAGGGAGGAGGAGGGAACAGGGTAGGAATTGGGGAGGGGCTAAATGAGTGATGTGTGCATGTATACTTCTACCATCTTGTACTCCATTAATGTGTGACCAAAATCACCAATATAATATTAAAAAGTATAGAATGCAGAGAAAATAAAGCTCAGAGAACATGCTCTTAATTGTAAATGCTTACACACACACACACACACACACACACACACACACACACACAATACAAACACATAAATAAAGCTCTCACAACAGGAGTCTGGACCTCCATTTAAGAAATTACAAAAACAAATCAATTAAACTCAATGGATAAAGAAGGATAGAAATGATACAAATTTGTGTGGAAATAAAAATAGAAATAAAAACTAACAGGAAAACAGTCAACAAAACCAAAATTTGATTTTTTGAAATCAAAATTGAAGTTCTTCAATATATAAGCATTTATCAATACAATTTATAATTTTAATTGAATAAGGAAAAGAAGAACAAAATACGTGTTCATCTTAATAAACATAGAAAAAAATCATGAAAATTCATGCCCCATTCTGAACAAAATACCTCAACAAATTAAGACTATAAAAAAAAATATTTACCCTAAGAAGAACATTTATGAGATGCCTATAACCTCATCCTACTTTATGAGGAAAGAGAACTTTCCTTTTAAGATGATGAAAATGACAAGAAAGTAAATGTAAAGAGGTGCAGCCACTTTGAAAATGTTTGGCTGATTTCTCAGTAGGTCAAATGGAAATGGCCATGTCATTTAGCAATCCCCACAACTAGGTATGTCAAAGAAAAACAAAAGTCTGTGTCCACACACAACTTATATATGAATGCTTATAGTGGCATTATTCATAATACCTCTAAATGGACACAAACCGATTGTATATCAAGTAAATAGATAAACAAGATTATTCAATTAGAAAGAGGAATGAGGTATTGACACACGATTCCATGTGGATGAATCCCAAAAACATTATGAAAAGTCAAATATTCAGTATATAAAGGCCACATATTACATAACTCCATTTATATATGGACACTAGAGTGATCAAATCTACAAAAGAATATGTGAAAGAAGTACAAAAGAATGTAGAGTAGCATTTCTTAGGGTTTGGGATAGAAAAGGATTGGAACACAGGACATATATTTTTGTGGATATCATGAGGAAAATATTCTGTGATTAGTAGTGATGGAGACAGGTGAATCCACTGACTCATACACTTTATAATGATTGACATTAAGCTATGTTAATTATGTTTCAGTCTAAAAACAAAATAAATGTCAATATATCCAGCAGTCAATAAGTTAAACATTTGACAGTGAGGGGAAAAATAAATACATATCTGGAATGGATATTCATCAAGTGTCAGTAGTACCATATATAAGATGTGTGTAGAGACAAAATCTGTGCTAGATGAGAAAGCACATGTTGAAATTTTGTGTAAATAGGAAAATATACAATGAGGAATGAATTGAAGATCTCATGTAATTTTGACAAAAATCTATCTTAGTCAACTAGCACAATTACTGTTTCATCTCAATAAATCACCTAATCCTGAGAAGAGTCAATCATCACCCCAAGCTGAGAAGTCCAGGTGAAATGAACTCACAATAAGTTCAGTTCACATATTTCTTGGGGGACAAAGATATCCACTTTGGAAAAATAACCTGCTCATAATAATAGTTTTCCCCATTGCATACCATGAATTTATAAACAGTGCATTTTTTCTAATAGATGTAGATGTTTACTAAGATCAGAAATATGAATTACCCCTGCTTCTGTTCTACTCCAGTCCCATGCAAACCCTGCTCATTGTATGAAATCCACAGAAGAATCAGTAATTGGCATGAGCTGTAACACTGGGGAGTGATTTGAAACACCACATTTTATTCTCGAATTTTATGCTAGTGTCTATTTTTGCAATACCTTGAAAAACCTCATTTTATGAGGCTTTCAAAACAGCAATTCAGCTGGTGATTTAAAAGTGGGATTTTGACTCATCTGACATAAAGTGTAGTTGATACCGATACACTGGGAGAAGTATCCATAAAGGAAGATTTGACTCTCACTGGCTCCTTAACACTCCATCTTTGATACTGAGGGCATCAGTTCTTCATTCGCATTTTATTATTTCAATTTTTTCAGCATGCCACATTTTATAGCATTAATTATAACCCAAGCAGAAGTTTATATAGTACATATGTCTCTCTCTGACAGACATTTTCTGTTCCTATTCAAATATGCGTGTTGGTAAAATTGACATGGTTGCTAGCAAATTAACTCCTCTCTCCGTTATGGTTTGGTTTGTCCTTCATGGCTTATTAAAATATCTCTCAGGTTTATGCGGAGACTAGAAAGAGTTTGATTTAATGTATTTATGCCTATTATTTTAAATCATCTTTCTTCAAATACTAAAAATGTTTTAATTTGAATCTGTTGCATTTTAAGTATGGAAGCAAACTCAACAAAGAGAAACAAAGCAATTTTCTAGACCTTGGTTACAAATCTTCAGATTACAATGAAATTATAGAAGTGGTTTCAGACCACATGGCAATACTGGTGGCTCGAGGAGCGTGCACTTGCCCCTGTGTTACCCTGAAGCTCTTCCTGAGATTACACGGTATGTATGATGGACACTAGGCCTGGCCTAAGAAGCCCAGTATGTTATCTGAGATGAACCACCTCTATGTACATAGCTCAGAGCTTCACAGTTAAGTACCCTGAATCTTAGTTTTCATGAATAAAATGAAGATAATGGTATACTTTTCTTGTTTTTCTTTAACTTTTTTTTCCACAAGATTCCTTTGAAGAAAAGAGACATCGTTTAAAGAAATAGAAAAATTTTCTATATGACCAATAAAAATTCATCACTCTGTGTGTGTGTGTGTGTGTGTGTGTGTGTGTGTGTGTGTGTGTGTGTGTGTCTGGATGCCCTAAATACTGACACAGGAACTTTTACTAGGAAGGAAAAAAAGCAAAGAACATGATTATAGATTATCAAATTTTTATCCTCAAAGAAGAAAGAGGAAAAAGAGAGGAGAGAAGGATGAAAAATGGGAAAGGAGAGGAGAAAGCAAAAAAGAAGAAAGAAAAGAAGGGAGGGAGGGTGAAAGTAAGGAAGTATAAAACATCTTAAAGCCAAATGCTCCTTGTGGAGGCTTCCCATTGCCTCCTGTGAGAGAGAAAATACTGATGGGGGCTGACCAGTTGACTTAGTTTCCTTCAGAAGCACCAAAATCTAAGAAGGGGCTTCTGTGCATCTAGTTGTGTCTTTGAACCATCGTGGAGTCTTCCAGGGCAGGACCTACAGAAATTAGCTCTGTGAAGGCACAGTTTGAGAACAAGATCATTGAAGGAAGGTGATTCTTAGAAGAGTCACCTTCTAAACTTTAACTCACCCATCTGTGGCCACGTCACAAGAGTGTCTATCATCCTAGTGTCCCCTTCTTGCTTTCTGGAATATCTCTACTCCCAGCCTTCGGATGTTTAGCACAACAGATACTGGTTCAGTTTCTGGAGTCAAGCTGTGTGAGTTCAACTCCAAGCTCTGCTATGCCTCAGTGCTGCAACCTAGCCTATTGTGGTAGCACATGCCTGTAATCTTAGTACTGGAGAAGCCTAGACAGGAAGATCACAGGTTTAAAAAGGCCAGGCTTGGAAACTCAGTGAGAACTTGTCTCAATATTAAAAAAAAGAAATTTAAAATGGGCCTGGGAGTATAGCTCAGAAAATGTCTGGGTCTAATCCCTAGTACTACAAAAAAAAAAAATGGTTCAACCTTCTAAGAGTGTCCCTGTCTCCACTTCTTTCGTGAATAAAATAGGAATAGCACTTCTCTATTGCAGGGTTATTTTGAGTGAGAAGAATGAACTCATAAACCGGGGCTTCAAGTGGATAGTCCATATACTAGATAGGTCAGTAACATGTGCTTTTATGAGAAACCTGCACATCAGAAAGTCTAAGTGTCACTGTCCAGTATTATCACCCACTTCTACTGCCAACCAGCTAAGCGGTTGTGGGATAACCCCACTTCTCTCTTTACTCCTGTGGCAATAACAATGAGAATAAGGCCGCTACTTCACAATGTTTTCACTAGGAAATTCACTAGAACAGGCCAGCCATACATGTAGTGAATATCCATTAAATATTAGAGACCTCCCCAGCCATTGCAAGGCAGAGAAAATGACTTAGTTTGCTTGTAAATATGTCAGTTTCCCTTATCTGAGAAATGATAGAAATTACATTTTGTACCAGGTGAAATTAAATAAGTGAGAAAGAAGCTTTTCTTAAATTGAAACAAGGAACATTGTCCTCTCTTCTGAAGCCCAGCACTTTTCATATTTTTTTTTTAAAGTCACCCTCCCTAAGTTGCTGAGGGCCCTACTAAATTGGTGACACTGGCCTTCAACTGCCTATTTTCCTCTCTCAGTCTCACAAGTACTGAGATTATGGGCATGCAATACCACTCCTGGCACGCATAAAGATTTTGAAGAGGGCTTGGCACAGGTGCCTAGGTGGACATCTGGGTGATGTTAGCTACTATTGTCCTGTGACAAAGGGAAAGGATGCTGCTGCTCATGATGAGTGATCATAATGCATCTGGATGCTAAGAGTGCTCACAAGGCAAGCACTGCTGCTGTCCCGCAGCCCAAGCTTCTCATATTAGTCCAGGAGTAACTGATAGAAGACTGAGGAAAGGAACACTCACCACCCCACCATAAAGCCTTCCTGGGACCAAGAGAGTGTAAAATTCCTAACAAAGAATTCTGATACAAAGCTTTATCAAAATCACTCCATTGTATTTTCAAATTCACAGAATTCATAGACTATCTCAAGTATACTCATAGAGGTAGACTGCATGAAAGCACTGGTGAAAAGGTAGAAAACATTTTCATTATGGAAAAGCAACTTATTTTCATCTGAACATTTACAAAACAGTGCATTCATTTCTTGTCTCTCCAAATGCATATTTGTTTGGCTTCTGATGTGTCTAACTCCACTAGGGTCTGGATAGTGTAATTCACAAGTAAGGCCTCTCTGCTTTCAGAAAGATTAATATGTAGTAAAAGTATAAAAAAGTAAATGGTAATATTAAATATTATATAAGTCAGAAGTACTTTTTGGAGTATAAATATAATCAGAGTTATATAACCAGGATTAGGATAAATGCAAAAGCAAGGTGGTCCAACTACACGGTAGCATGTCTCAGCTGTTTAATACTCTTTTGAACTCTTTCAAATCAACATAGAACCCAACTAAGTGTAGTTGTGCAATATATTCTTTGAACCTATATTTTTAGTAGAAACACAAAACATCTGATAACCTGAAGTACATGGGCTTATCAATTCTGAATTCTGTGAGGGTAGTGAGAACTGGGGAAACTATTAGAAAATTGCACATTTTCAAGACAATTCTATGATTTCATTGGACAAAGACATAAAAGAAGCAAGCCTGTGAAGAATGATTTAAAACTGTAATTCCTATATGTGGGGAGCAGAGGCAGAAGGATCACAGGTTCAAACTCAGCCCCATCAGCAATCTAAGAAAAAGTTGTTTTAATATAAAGTATAGAATATTCTGGAGATATATCTCAGAGGTAGGAGGTCTCAATTCCCAGTATAAAAAGAGAATATCTTATGTCTAAATAGGAGGCATGAGGATTGATTTCAAAAATGATTCAGAAATTTAGAAAGAAAACAAAATGTCTTTTCAAGAAATCACAATAACAAATGATGGCTTAATAGTAACCTAGGTGTTGAGTCATTGTTTTTAGTAAAACGCACATAAAATTATAAAATGAGATAAATTAGAAATTAAATTTTCAATTAAAAAAGAGGATAATGTCTGAAAGATTTATGCAAATTAAATATCCTAGTAGATATTGAGCCATTCAGCATATAAGGGTAGAGTTTAGAGAAAATAAAGATAGAAAACCCTATATTTTAAACTTTTGACTATATGTATATGAAAATACCACTCAATGACCCCAAGAACTTTTGATGAACAAGACGCAAGGTCAGGACTAGAATGATAGAGCCCAGCACTATGTTCCTTTCCATGCAGAACTCTCAGCTTCTGAGTCCTCCCCATCAGTGCTACATGCAGAGAGAGAAAGTAGACCACATTCTAGTTTTACTGAAAATGAAGACGAGTGGGCCTTAGAGATGATTTAGCTGGAAACACTGGACTTGGAACCGGGTAAACATAGGCTGCTAGTTTTACTTTATACCACAGACATTCTATTTGGCTTAATTCAGTGCATTGCAAACTCTATTTCTTAAGGGTGAATGTGAACCAGACTCCTCAGTACTTTTTTTAATTTTTATTTATTTTTATTTTTATGTGGATCATGATAAAAATGGCATACATTCAGATTGTGCTTGGTGCCCTCCCTGACCCCTCTTCCCCTTCAGTACTTTAGATCGAAGGAATTTGCTGACTCCTAACTAGATTGAGACATGTCTCTCTGGTGGTATCTGCATTACTATGACTTTTTTGAGGGATGAACATATGGCCAGAGCCTTGATTAATCTAAATTATTTTTTAGACTTGTCCCAATTGTACTTAGGATTAAGAACCTTTATTTGTTTCTAGCTATGAAGTATAAAGCTTGAACCTGAAACTGATAAAGAGAGAGAGAGAGAGAGAGAGAGAGAGAGAGAGAGAGAGAGAGAGAGAGAGAGAGAGAGAGAATGGTAAAGCTCATGTAAAAAAAATCATGTAAAGGTGAAAAAAGAAATAATTTCAAGTAACAGAAAATCCTTTTGCCAGTTTTCTAGCTATGTTCCTACCATTTACAGCTTTATTTGCTAAGAAACTTACCACTGTATCTAAGACATTTTGTTTTTTGGTATTTTAAAGACAACTTTGTGCATTGTGTCCTATAGGCGCTAAACAAATAACTTAAATGACTGCATTGACTTTTAATATATGAACAACGTGCTACAATGTCTTTGGCTATTAAATTTATACCATAGCCAGCCATTTAGTGGGCAATAACACCATGCTACATATTATTTTGTATTTCCTATATTATTCCTCATAAAAAATCTTCAAAAAGGACATGATGTTTCTATAATTCAGAGGACAGCATTGATGATTTTAGAAAATAAAGGTCATGTTCATTGAATCTCTGAATCATATAAGGATCTGTATAAAAACACAATTTGTTTCATTAAGTCCTCCAGCTGCATGGAGAGCTTCACAGATCAAGGAAGGAGTTTAGTCTTTATGTTGAAGTTTAATAAAATAATTAAATTGATATTTAATTAAAATACTTTGTAAAAATGGGCATGGTAGAATTTGAGATCAGTTTGAAAGTTGAAACAAATAGGATATTCTTGTTAATATAATATCAATACAAATTAATATAGCTGTATGTCAATGTCTTCAAACCTAGAAGTTTCTTAAAACTCATAGTCTAATTACTTAAATTTGCAAATGAGAGATGTGGGATTCAGAAAGATAAGCTGTTCTTCTAAGGTTATATAGAAAATCACTAATACTGGGAAGTCTAATTTGGTCTCCTGGTTGAGTTGCCCCTTCATTTCATGGATCTCACACTAAGATCTATCTCTGGTGTTAAATCAGGATGCTTTCTTCAATTATTAGATCTTTTTAGACCAATCATCATTGGCCAATTTATGTAATACATTAATATGTCCTTTGTATAACCTTTATGTCTTCAGTATACTTTTAATTAAGGAAGTTATATCCCTTTCATTAATTTTTATTAACAAATGTTTGATTAAACTATGAACTTAGAAAAATGTTTCTCTGTTGGAAGCTGTCATGGTAAGGCTTAATGTTCTTTCAACCAAACAATAGCTAACAGAACAATTATCACTATTTAAAAAAATCTTCAAAACATGCACTGTTCCAGCTTAATGGTTTGAATAGCAGTTTGCTATGAAATTTTAATGGTTAGATTATAACACCCATTTCTAAAATGAATCACAGTTATTACCATTTAAGGTATGGCATAAATTGTAAGTTGTAATTGCTCCCAGACTTTCATAAAGCAATAATATATCTACATCATATCTGGAGCATGCTGCTGACTTAATAAACTGGGGAAAGAAATGTCACAAACCTAAAACAAAAGATGCAATGAAAGAGAAAGATTTCAATAAAGTTCTCTCAGTTGTTCAAAGTAAAATTCAAAATGAAATTAAAATAAAGCTGCAGATGAGGTAGTTTTCAGATGCAAACTCATAATATTTAATGTATCTTTACTTGGATGTTTGAAGACTTTAGTGACAAAGGATATTTGAAGTTGTTTACCTTAATGGATTTTAAATGTGCTCTTAGCTATATAGTTCTCATTAACGAATTATCTACACTTCCAATATGAAAATCTATTCAAATGAATTGTATGTGATTGAATTAAGACTAAAGGTTTCCAACCTGTGTTTCCCCTTCTAACACCCTTCTATCTCCTCTTTTCAAATAGATATGCTCAAATAACCAATAAACAGTGTACCGAGAATATAAAACCAGAAAATGGATGGTAATTTTCCCATGCTTTTAACCTAATTAGTGAAAAATCTGGGAACGGAAGACATATTTCTTGACTGTTATATTATACAGAGCAAATCCCATTATGTCAGCTATTGTTCAATATGTTTGGCGTTTCTCCCGCCTTCTCAATATTATCCCTAAACTTGAATTCTTCTACCTTTGTGAATGAGTTGTTGAAAGCTCAATTATTCTTTTTCCAAATATATGAATTATAGATATATCTAGAACTTGCCAGCAAACTTAATTAGAAAATATTGTGTCACAAAAAACAAACAAGCAAATTTAACATCTAAAGTAAAAATATGTTTAAAAGTTGTCATATCACCTTATGAGCCAATATTTTATAGATGCAGTTAATATTTGCTTATTAAAGTCATACCATTGTCCTGTGTATCTATGCCAAATTTTAGTTTATCTACTTAATTCATTGTCTGCCATATTGCTCAGTCAGATTTCTGCCACAGTATTGTCTCACACAATACTTAGTGTCCCACAACAGCAACTATTAACTGAATCATCAAAGATTTGCAAGTAAGTTGGGGTCAGTCTCTTTCTGCCTGTGACATGAAATGCTCACATGTTTCTTTTAGATCAGAGCATCTTTGAGGCATACTCAATTTTTTGTCAGATAATAGTACATGAACCAAAACAGAATTACACAAAATTTATGAAATGGGACGGGGACAAGTCACACCCATCAACATTATTTGGAAAATGTGAGTTCCATGGCCAAGCCCAGGGTCAAGAAGTAGATGTATATATTTAGCAAATGAATAGCATGTGGTTGCATGACTGGAAATTAGTGAAGATCTGGCAGCAACCTTTTCATTGGTCAGTTAGTTTCTTGTTGGAGCTTAGTGTGTAGTAATAATCAAATATGGTATTAATTTGCCTTCATAGTTTAATGAAAGCTAAATAAATTAAACTAGATAGCTTAAAAAAGCAAAATGATTTAAAATAATAAAGTATGTTTTCATAGTTATAGTAATCTTTAGTATGTTATGAATATACAAAAATATTTCTACTTTGGTCTGGTGTTTAAACTGAGCCATGGATTATGAACAGATGTGACTGAGACTAAGAAGAGAGAGAAGTGAGAATTTTCTGAGAAAATACAAAACAGACAACTAATTAATTAAATAATGAAGTTAAGGAAACTAATACACAACAAGGTATCTAAAGTTTATGAAAATGTAATAATAATCCATGATCCTTGACATACAACAGTTTGGGATTTAATGGAGAAGGAGGAGAGTACAGGATGATCACCAGTAACTACTCTGCAGTAGTAGTTGTGGCCAATGTTCAAGCACACAATTATTATGGATGTTAAGAAGATGCACATACACATTGTAAAATATGTGGGTCTATGATAAATTGGGATTACAGACTTCATACTGTTATATGATTTGGTTTTCCATTTAATTGTTAGGGTCACCAGTCAGACACACCCATGCACCTCAACCTTCAATAATTCAATCCACGTTCACAGGATATCTGACTTTATACCTGAAAACATTGTCTGTATAGAGCCAGTCCTGGAGTTATCACTGCCATATAAATAACCCATAGTTAAGCAAATAGAAAGTATCTGTAAGTTGGATAACATTAAGCAAGTTTTATACTTTCTCCCGAGGTGCTGGAAGATTTTAGTTCACTATCCAGAAGGGTAGAAAATTGCTCAATAAAAATATTTTAATCACCTATTGCTTTCTGGTCAATCTTGCTCTAAAATCTCAGTTACTTTCATAGACCACCTTATAATTAAATTATCTGCATGTGATTTACGTGTCAAAGGGAGCTGCTTCTCAGGTTAGACCACGATATATATATTGAACAACACTGAACAAGATCCATGCGTGTGTGTGTGTGTGTGTGTGCGCGCACACACACACACACACACACACACACTAAAATTTATGAGATTTTTTTTCAGGTCTGAGGAAGGAACCCAGGGGCATTTGACCTCCAAGCTATATTCCCTGCCCTATTTTTTTATATATATACTTTAGTTTGAAACAGGGTCTCACTAAGTTGTGGAGGGCCTCACTAGGTAGCTGAGGCTGTCTGCAAACCGCGATCCTCTGGTCTCAGCCTCCCAAAAGCTGAAATTACAAGCATGCGCCACCACACTGGGCTTATGAGTTATTTTTTATGGTTAAAAGTACACATGATAGCCAGGCGTGGTGTCGCACACTTGTAATCCCCGTGCTTGTGAGGCAGAGGCAGGAGAATCGCGCAGGTTCAAAGCCAGCCTCCCTGGCTGAAGAGACCCTGTTTCCAAATAAAAATAGAAAATAGGTCTGGGAGTGTAGCCTGGAGGTAGAAGGGTTCCATCCCAAGTACCAGAAAAAAAAAAAAAAAAATATATATATATATATATATATATATATATATATATATATACACACACACACACACACACACACACACATACCTGATATCTGTACTTCTTAATAAGTTGATATGGCCAATAGAATAGTCTAACTTTATGTAGATTGTTTCATCTCTAGGACTTTTTCTCTTTAGTGTTGGAAAATCTGTACCCATTGTACACATTGTACATCAACAATCCATCTCATCTCCATTCAGTCCCTACCAACCACCATTCTTCTTTCTTCTTGTATGAGTTTGAATACAATGGACACTTTCTATCAGTGAAAATATTACATTATATGTACTGCAAGTGGCTTATTTCACTTATAATGGAATAAACCTTATGGTAACAGCATTACATTCCTTTAAAAGGCTAAACAGTGTATTCATTCATTTATCTGTCCATAAACATTTAGGGTTTTTTCCAACTTTATACTATTGTGGATGTTGTTGCAATCAACAGGAGTCAGCAGTTACCTCTTTTAGAACCGTGTGTGTGTGTGTGTGTGTGTGTGTGTGTGTGTGTGTGTTACGGAGGCCTGAAACCAGAGGCAGTCTCCCTTCAATCTATACTACCAGCCTGATTTTATTTTTTTGGAACAGGGTCTTACTAGGCTGAGGACCTCACTACTTGCTGAGGCTGTCTAAAACTTATATTAATTAATTTACATAAATAATCACAAGTGAAATTACTGTACAATGATATTTCTATTTTTTAATTTTTTCAGGAACCTATGTTCTATTTTCCATTTTATTTCCACTATTTTACCTATCCATCAACAATTTGCAGAAGTTGGAATTACTCCATATCCTTATCGACATTTGTTCGTTTTTGTCACTTTTTATAGTACCCATCATAACATATTTTAGATAATATCACATCATTGTTTTAATTTTCCTTTACCTGATGATAAAAAATGTTGCAAATATTTTTATATACACATGCTGGTTGGCTGCATGTTTTCTTTGAAGAAATATCTAAGACTTTTGCTCATTTTTAAATCAGGATATTTGTGGTCACCACTGATTAGAGAGGTTCCTTATATAGTGTGTCATTTAAATGCTTGTTATGTGACTTACGAACATTTATCTGACTCCATAGGCTGTCTTTTAATGTGTTTTCTTGCTGCACAAATATTTTAGTTTTATATACTTCCATTTGTCTATTTTTCGTTTTTTTGCCTGTGAGTTTTGGTGCCTTTTATAAGACATAATTTTCAAGACCAATGTTATGATGCTTTTCCAATATGTTTTTCTATTGTTTTATAGCTTCTAGTTTCTCATTTAATGTTTTAATCAATTTTTAGTTTATTTTTGTGCATGATGTAATGTTGCAATCCAACTTCATTCTTTTGCCTGTATATTTTGAGTTTTCCTAACCCATTATTTGTGAAGAATGAATATTTGTCTATTGTGTAGTTGTGTCCCTTTATCAAATGTGATTTGGGTATCTATGCATCAATTTTATTCTGTTCTATAAATATCTATGTATATACCTATATAAATATGTATACAGGTATATATATAATATATATTTATATATTTTATATATTATTATATATATTTATATTATATATATATTAATTTTTTTTGCAGGTCTGGGGATGGAACCCAGAGGCATTTGACTTCCAAGCTACACCCCCTGACCAATTTTTTTATTCTTTATTTTGAAACAGGGTCTCAGTGAGATGTGGAGGGCCACACTAAGTAGCTGAGGCTATCTGCGAACCATGATTCTCCAGTCTGAGCCTCCCAAATGCTGGGATTACAAGTGTGCGCCAGGACGCCCGGCTATACATATATATATTTTATACAAATACTATTCTGTTTTTATTTTACTTTAATTTTGTAATATGTTTTAATGTCAAAAAGTAAAAGGCTCCCAGCTTTACTCTTATATTTCTAGGTTTTTAACTATTTAGGGTCTTTGAGGTACCTATAATTTTAAAGATTATGTATTCAATTTATCCAAAACTATATTGAGAATTTGATTAAGACTTTATATTAAATGGATAAGTCTATTAGTTACTTTGGATAGTATGGACATTTTAACAATATTAACCATTTCAATCAATGAATATGCAATGTCTTACTTCATTTATTTGAGTACAAGATGGATCAAATACTTGGAAATCAGACCAGAAAGCTTGCAGATCCTTGAAGAGGGTATAGGTCCAACACTTCAACTTGTAGACACAACTTTCTCATCAAGACCACAAAGGCACAGAACATTAAAAGGCAGATCAAGCTGGGTATCTTGGCGCACGCTTGTAATCCTGACATTTGGGACGTTAAGATAGGAGGATCACTGTTCGCAAACAGCCTTGGCTATTTAGCAAGGCTCTTGGCAACTCAGTAAGATCCTGTTTCAAACATAAAGAATAAAAAAATAAGGCTGGGGAGTAGCTCAGTGGTAGAATGTCCCTGAATTCAATCCCCAGTACTGCAAAAAAAATAAAAAATGTGGATCAAGGATCAATACTTGGGATTGCATGAAACTGAAGAACTCTGTACAGCAAAGGAAACTATCAAGAACCTCAACTGAGAACCAACAGAATTGGAGATTTTTGCCAACTACTCAAATAGTGGACTAATATTTAGAACATACAGATAATTCAAGAAACCCACTACTAAGAAAACAAATAATCCAATTAAAATTTGGGGAAGCCAGGCATGGTGGCACATGCTTGTAATCCCTGTGCTTGGGAGGCGGAGACAAGAGGATCACTTAGGTTCGAAGCCAGCCTCACTGGCTTAAGAGACCCTGTTTCCAAATAAAAATAAAAATAACATAAAATAGGTCTGGGAGTGTAGCCCAGAGATAGAAGGTTTTCCAGGAACCCCAGTATCACACACACAAAAAAAAGATGGGCAAGTGAACTAAATAGATACTTCACAAAAGAAGAAACTCAAATGGTCAATAAATGTATGAAAAAATGTGCAACATTATTAGTAATCAGAGAGATGCAGATCAAAACCAGCTAGAGATTCATCTTACTGCAATTAGAATGACAATCTCATTCAGAATACAAACAACAAATGCTGGTGAGCATGTGGGAAGTGGGAACTCTAATGCATTGTTGGTGGGATTGCAAATTAGTGTAAACAGTTTGGAAAACAGTATGTAGGATCTTCCAAATAATAAAAATGAGCCTACCATATGACCTAGCAATATGACTTCTGAATATTTTTCAAAAAAAATGGAAACCAAGCTACCAAACTAATACGTGATGCATGTGTATCTATGTAGCTCCAGAATTCATAATTACCAAACTATAGATCCAGCCAAGATGTCCATCAACAGATGAATAGATTTAAAAACTATAGTATATGTACACAATGGATTTGTACTCAGCCATAAAAAACAAAATTATGTAATTTTCAATAAAATAGATTAAACTGAAGAGCATTATGCTGAGATTAGTCACCAAAAATTAAAAATTGGATGTTCTTTCTAATGTGTGAAAGGTAGGGAGAAAAAAGGGAAAGAGACAAAGAAGGAGAAACCATTAATAAGCTAATAAGGTGAACTCACTGAGGGGGATGGGAGGGGAGAGGAGGGAAATTCTCTAATGTACACAATGTACATTTACAAACATATCACAGTCAATCACTAAGCCAAACATGAGAAGGAGGGAGGAGGGAGAGAATGGGATAGGAATTGGGGAAGGGCTAATGAGTGATGTGTGCATGTATGCCTCTACCATCTTGTACCTGATTAAGATGTATGACTAAAGCGCACCAATAAAAATAACAATAATAATTTATTTGAGCTATATTTTATAGTTTTAATGTACAAGGTTTTTGCCTTTCTTGCTAAATTGATTCCTAAGTATTTTACTTTTTATAAAGATATTGTAAATGATATTGTTTTCTTACTTCCTTTTGAGTGTTTTATTGTCATTGTATAGAAACTCAACTAACTTCTGCAAGTTGATTTTTCAAATTTTATGAATTTATTTTTTATTTTGGTCATTTTTGTGTGCAATATTTGAGGTTTTCTACCTATGAGATTTTTATTTTTGAACCGATTATTTTATTTTATTTCTATTTTTCTGCTTTTATACCTGTTATTTTTCTTTCCCAATTGCTACAGCTAAAACTTCAAGAATGAGCATTTTGCCTTGTTCCAAACCTGTTCAGTTTTTCTCAGTTGAGTATGATGTTGTCTGTGGGCTTTTCACTGGTTATCATTGTTATGTTCTGCCATTCTTCTATCTCTAATTAAATTTATTTAATTATGAAGGGGTATTCAGGAGCTTGTAGTCTTTTGCTCTCTCCTGGGTATTATAGGTTTTGTAGAGCACTGCTTCTCTCTCTTCTCTCTCTCTCTCTTCTCTCTCTTCTCTCTCCCTCTCCCCTCTCCTCCTCTCCCCTCTCCTCCTCTCTCTCTCTCTCTCTCTCTCTCTCTCTCTCTCTCTCTCTCTCTCTCTCTCTCTCTCCTCTTTTCTTGGTAGCTCCCAGTCTCCTAAAATATATCAGGTTCTGTTAGCAGCCTTACTTATATAAGATAGTCACCATTCTTTCAAAGACCTAGAAAAAGCTTGGCCTTGGTAAACATGCTCCATGACTCTGTTTTCTCAAGGGGAAAAGACCATGAAGCCAGGGTGACTTCTGTCTGTATCTTGCAAATCTTTTGAAACAGCATGTGTTTGCACAACCTTCTATTGTTTTCAGTGCTCCCAGGAATCTAACAAATAGCTTCCATGACAGGTTAGACATTCTTGCCAGCATTTGTTGTTGTTTGTGTTTTGAATGATTGCCCTTCTAAATAGGAGTTAGGTGAAATCTCAGGGTAGTTTTGATTTGCATCTCTCTGATTGCTAATGATGTTAAAATTTTTTTCATGCATTTATGGACCATTTGAATTTCTTCCTTCATGAAGTGTTCACTTGCCCATTTTTTGATTGGATTATTTATTTTTTAGTGTTGAGTTTATTGAGTTCTCTGTATATTTTATATATTAGTCCTCTGTCAGAGGAGTAGTTTGCAAAAATCTTCTCCCATTTTGTTGGCTCTCAGTTGGGGTTCTTGATAGTCTTCTTTGCTTTACAAAAGCTCTTCAGTTTCATTCAATCCTATGTACTGATCTGCCTTTTAGTTTCTTGTGCCTTTGGGATATGAGAAAGTATTTATCTGTACCTATGTGTTGTAGTGTTGGACCTATGCCCTCTTCATAGAGCCTCAAGGTCTCTGGTGTAATTTTTAAGTCTTAGAGTCATCTTTAATTGACTATTTTGCAGGGTAAGAAAGTGGGATTAATTTCCATTTTTTCTGCTTACAGTTAACCAGATTTGCCAACATCATTTGTTGAACGGGCTTTTTTACAATGTATGTTTTTGGCCCCTTTGCCAAAATTTAATTGTTGTAAGTGTGTGTATTTGTTTTTTAGTCTTCTTTTCTGCTCCATTCATCTTTGTATCTGTTTTTGCACCAGTACCATGTTTTGTTTTTCTTATTACTATGGTTTGTAGTATAGTTTAAAGTCAGGTATTGTGATTCCCCCTGCATGGTTTTTGTTGCTAAGAAGTACTTTGGCTATTCTGGGATTTTTGTTGTTCCAAATGAATTTAAGGACAGATTTTTCTATATCTGTGCGGAATGATCTTAGTAATTTAATGGGTATTGTGTTGAATCTGTAAATCACTTTTGAAAGTATGGCCATTTTGATGATATTTATTCTGCCTATCCATGAACATAGAAGAATTTTCATCTTCTAAGGTCTTCTTTGATTTCTTTTCCAATGTTTTATAATTTTCTTTATAGATGTCTTTTACCTCCTTGGTTAAATTTATCCCTAAGTATTTTTTTTTGTGTGTGTGTGGGGGGGGGATAATGAACGATAGTGTTTTCTGGATTTCTTTTTCAGTGGGTTTATGGTTGGTATTCAGAAAAGCTTATAACTTTTTAAAATTGATTTTGTATCCAAATACTTTGATTAATATTTTATTTTATTTTATGAGGACTAACACTTTTATTTTTTAACAATTTTTTATTGAACATAAATAGTATACATTTAAACTATATTTGGTGCCCTCTCCCCCCGCCCCTGTTTTCCCTTCCCCCCTCCCACCAATGGTTGTCTAGGTTAACATGTCTTATTCATAATTTTACACATGTTTAGATGTAGACCCTCATTAATCAAGATGAGCCGTCCTCCTTTCCTATATTTCCATTCAGACTTTGCTGATATTTCCCCTCCATTATCTGGAGTCCCACTGGTATCCTCTGTGTTTCCTAGTTTGGGCATATTAGAGGAAACATATGTACCTTCTCCTTCTGTGCTTGGCTGATCTCACTTGACATAACTCCAGGACTTTCCATCTTCTTGTGAATGACATGGTTTTGTTTTTTATAGCTGAATAGAATTCCATTGTGTGTATTTCCCACAGTTTTGCTATCCCTTCATCTGTTGATGGTGATCTGGGTTGGTTCCATATTTTGGCTATTACAAATTGTGCTGCTATGAACATAGGTATGCATATGTTGCTGTATTTCTCTGAATTCAACCCCTTTGGAAAGATACCCAGGAGTGGTATAGCTGGATCATATGGTGGATCTATTCCCACCTTTCTTAGGAATCTCTACACAAATCTTATACTCTGGTTTCTCTTCAGACCGTATAAATCTTTTGCCTTTTGAATAATATTTTAAAAGATCTATATGCCTTTTGGATGAGTTATTTGGGTCTTTTACCTATAGTATCATGTCATCTGCAAATAGTGAAAGTTTGAGTTCTTTTCCTGTTTGTACTCCTTTGATTTCCTTTTCTTCCTAGAGTCTCAAGTACAATACTGAAAAGAAGTAGTAATAATGTACATCCTTGTCTTGTTCCTGTTTTTAGGGATATTCTTGAAGTCTTTCCCCATTTAATAGGATGTTGGCCATAGGCCTATTATAGATTGCCTTTATGATGTTGAGATATGTTCCTTCTATTACAATTATCTGCAGTGCTCTTAGCATAAATGGATGTTGGATCTTATCAAACGCCTATTTAGCATCTATTGAAATGATCATGTGATTTTTGTTTTTGTTCCTGTTTATATGATGAATAACAGGAATTGATTTTTGTATGTTAAACCAGCCTTGCATTCCTGGGATGAACCCTACCTGGTTATGTGTTACTAGTATGTTGTTTAGCAGTTTTGCATCCAATTCCATTAAAGATACAGGTGTGTATTTTTCCTTCCTTGAGGTGTTTCTATTTGGATTTTTGGTATAAATGTGATATTGGCTTCATAGAATGTATTTGAGAGAATCCCATTGTTTTTCTATTTCAAAAAATAGATTGATGAGTATTGGAATTCACTTAGGAAACTATCTGGTCCCAGGATTTTCTTTGATAAGAGACTTTTTATTGCAGTTTCAATCTCTTTGATTGCTATTGGTTGCTTAAATTTTCTATATCTTTTTGACACAGATTAGGTAGGTTGTATGTATCTAGAAAGTTGTCAATTTCCTACAGATTTTCTATTTTGTTTGGGTATAGTTTTTAAAAGTAATTTCTGATAATCCTCTGGATTTCTATAATGTAAGTAGTAATATTTCTTTTTTTATTTCTTATATTCATAATTTGGGTTGATTTTTAGAGATTAGCTATTGGTTTGCCTATATTATTTATATTTTTGAGAAACCAGCTTTTGGTTTTGTTTATTTTCTGTATTTTTATTCTCTGTTTCATTGATTTCTGCTCTTATTATAATAATCCTCTGTCTTCTACTGGCATTTGGGTTAGACTGTTCCTGTTTTTCAAGGGCGTTGAGGTGTGTCAAACTTTTCAGACATTTCGTTTTCATGAATTGAATTTTTGTGACATCCCCAAGTGTAGCAAGTCCCTTGGTGCTGTTTTTTCAATAATTCAATTGATAGTTAACATTTTTAGCAATAAAATATTTGATAGTTAACATTTTTAACAATAAAATATTTTCAATTAAGGAATATACTCTTGACATAATGCTATTTAAAATAGTATAGTACATTACACTGTAAAAATTATATATACATACATATATATATATATATATATATATATATATATATATATATATGCTGGGAAGCAAAAATATTTGTATGATTACTCTGTCATGATACTCAGTTATGGAGAGGGCAAGAGATAACTCTAACAAGCACTGGGAGTGATCTTCACAGATCTCGAATCACAAAGCTTCACACTAACCCTTCTCTTCAACTACTTCTCAGATTATGTGTTTCATCCTTGCTCTCAGAATCCCTGTCTCTTATTGCCAATCATTCTCCAAAAATGTCTTCTCTGACCACCCAAAACAAAACAGTTGTTTCTCATGTCTTCTAATTCAGTAGCTCATCCATTTCCTAGGCTTGACAGTACTTTGGACTTGTAATCACTTCTTGTGTTTTCTTGGTAGCTTGCTTATTGCTTTTATCCTCTGTAAGAATGTGAGCTTCATGAGAACTTAAAAAACATATTCATGTGTATTCTACTTGATCTTTTATTTGCAATTATAGTTATCAGTGAGTAATAGGTAATCCTCAGTATATCCCCTCTGGATGAGTGAATGCCCCCAAGATCTTTCTTACTCACTTTTTTTAAACCTGAGTTTAAGCATCTGTTCTGATTCAGCTCACAAACTACCACCTGTATTTCCAGCCTTATTATCTTCCAAACCCTCTATTTGTGGCACCTCTAAAAGCTATCAAACTGTGGTGTCTCAATTTTTCATCGATCTTTTCCTTATCTGAAAATGAAGCTTCTACTCTGAAATCTGACATTAGACTTGTTTAAAATGCAATTGCTTTCTACCTACAGATGCTCTCTCTCTCTCTCTCTCTCTCTCTCTCTCTCTCTCTCTCTCTCTCTCTCTCTCTAGTGCAGTCAAGCTCTGTTGGTCCTTTATAGCTTCTTCTGTTTCTATGGAGATAGATGGTTTAGCTATTACTGTTCAGGGCCAAGGATTATAGAAACAGAAGAGGTGGGAATTAACTTGGACACTCTTTGTGCAATTAGCATCTAATGAATCCATCCTCAAAATAGATCTGCTACGACCCCATTAGTCCAGAGTCATAGATGCTCAGACTTTGTGTAATAAGATGTGGAATGATAACTCACAGCAGGGACTCTAAAGAGGGCTTCTGGGGTGGGGAAAAATGTTTACTGAATAAACAGTCCGGTCACCAGGGAGAGAATGAGTCATTTGTGTTTCCTGTGTTAATGCATGAAAATGTTTTTCCTCCTGAAAGGGACTGCATTAAGTAGCTTGGCAGCAGTTTGCCCAACTCATTTGTGCAGGGGATTAGAATCTGAATAAGGCTGGAGAATATCCAGTATGAAGAGGTACAGGGAGATGTCTGAGCTCCTCTTTACTTTCACAACCCTGTTGCAGACTTAATTCTTACTCCAGGAGGGCAGAGTATATAAAAGTCTCTCCATTTGCAAAAGAGGGGAATGAGGCACAAAACAAGGGATTTGCCTAAATCATGCAGAGCCAGCAGGTAATAAAGAAACCCAAATACTGAGTGATTTTATTCAATGCTATCTCTAATAAAACATGCATCTCACATGCATGGATGATTTTAAGGTCCACATCATGGTAAAATATGACAACTTCTTAACTGATATTAAAATGGAAAGTACATGATCTACTAGTAAAAAGTGGAAATTATGAGGTAGCTCATGCCAAGAAATAATTTTAAATCAGACCACTCTTTTTCCTCAATGTTTGTTTTAAAAGAGGAAAGATATTCTGCATACTGGTTATGACATTTTGGTTATTTCTTAAAATTTTAGATGCAAGTTGTAGTCTTTTGTTTTGAAATATAGCATTCATTCCATTAGATCACACTACTCTTAGTAGAGGGTATTGGACACAAAAAAGGTGTGGGGGAAATATTTTATATCCCGGCTAGAAGTTTCTGTGAATATTGTGATAGCAAGTAGCTGGACATAATCACAGTCTGAGGGATCTTGTTGTCACCCCACACTGTACCCATGTTATTCTCACCTGCGGTCCTTTGGCCACAACAGCATAGAGCATTGGCAAATCTCAGGGGATTTCTGAACGCGGATGACCTTGGAAAAAATGGCACAGGACCTAATGGATGAACACCCTTTCTGGTGCCTCATGTAGTTCTCTCTGAGGCATATTCTTAGGTTTCTCATATAGTTTCCAGGAAATTTATCTCATTCACTCACAAGTTCCACGGGATTTTTTCCACTGCTTCTTTCATTTTTCCCAGTCCACTCACTCTTTTTTTTTTTTTATTCCTTTCAGGTTACTTTCACAGTAATCTGCATGTGCTTGTTTACTTTCTGTTTAGGGAGCATATAAGACACATAGGTAAATTTCTTTTATAGTTAATAAATATATTCTTCAATTTTCTCCAGAGAAAAAGAACCAGTGTGATTTTTATATCCATCTATCTAGTAATTTATTTTAAGAAATTACCTCATACAATTATAGAGGCTGAGAAGTCGAAAGATCTGTAGTTGGCAAGTGTGGATTCCATGATGACTGCTGATATAGTTCCAGTTAAAGTCTGTAGTTCCTGAGAGGTGGGGAAACTGATTGTGAGAGTTCCAGACCATATCTGAGTCCAGAAGTGGAAGATAGTTTCAGCTCCTATTACTCAGTTCTAAATTATTTAGGATTTCAACTGATTGTATGACACTCACCAACTTTGGGGAGAGCAAACCACTTTTCTCAGTCCACTAAATCAAATGGTGATTTTATCCAAAACACACTCAACACACACCCAGAACAGCATTTGACCAGATGTGTCTTTGTACCTTATGGCCCAGTGAAATTATTGATATTTGACATGTTAACGATCACAATGCAACACACACACACACACACACACACACACACACACACATATATATATACACTATATATTACATTCTATATTGCATATACAAACATATATGCTTTCATGATGCATCGTAGTCTCACATCATAATGTATTTCAGGGTGATAGTGACAAATAAATGCACACAGCACTTGTCGATCTCCCTGGCTCCTTTCCACTCTCTTTCCTTTGCCACAAATGATTGCAATTGAGCATTTTACCAAATTTATAAATAAAAGCAATAGGAAATCCTCTATGTTCCACAAAATTTGTATGATATATTATGAATCCTCAAAAATAAGATAGGTAGATGCTAATATACGAATAAAAATTTAAGGGACTGGTGGATTAAAATGTTATCAAAATTCATAGATCTACTTAGTGATAGCAAAGATACTTAAAGCCAGATTGATATAATATAAAATATATATTTTTCATAAATAAATATAATCTTTCTAATGAAGTTAAGTATATGCCCCAGGTACCACAACATTCTGTTCTCGCTTCAAACTTTCCATATGTTTCCTAAAAGCTATTATGGTTGTGACACTAATATTTATTCACCTGTTTATTTTTGTTGCTCATCTTAAAACTCACGTCCCACAAAACACCTAAATATGCACTTATACACAAATATACAACATAAATACTCACACAGGTGTATCAACATACTTTATACCATGGAAAAATCTTTGTAGTTCACTAATCATGCCTTTATAAGGTTTTTATACAAAAAAAAAAAAAAACCACTTTGAATATCCTCTCCAAAGAGGAAAACCAGCTCCCTAGTGTTTCTGGGATTTCTTTTGTTCTTCCTTCAGAGGTAATCAAGGTAATTCCTCTCCAGATTCTGCTATCTGTCCTCCCCAGGGCTGTCTTCTCTGTTCTCATACAAAACTCTACATGATAATGATGGTATTTTTTAACTCTTTACCCATGTTTCTTTCCTTTTAGACCACACATTTATCAAAAAAGAAAGAGTTAGTTTGGTTTCCATTGTTTTGGGCCCAAAGAAGAAGCTAGGGAGAATATAGTCATATGAGGAACTCTAGATGTAGAAGGAGAAACCATAGATGAGAAAATAAGGTGACCTAACTGAGGGGATTAGTAAAGGTAAGAGGGAAAATCCCTAATGTACATGCTATACATTCACAAACATATCAAAGTCAATCACTAAGCCAAACACAAGAAGGAAGGAGGGAGGAGGGAAAAGGAGAAAGTTGGGAAGGGCTAGATGAGTGACCTGTGCATATATGTTTCTACCATCTTGTGCTTTATTACGATGTCTGACTAAAATGCACCAATAAATAAAGAAAAAACAGTGTATTTTAACACACTTTGAAGATTTTATATGTATTTTAAATACTTTATTGTGTGGTACTGGGGTTCTTGGAAACCCTCCTACCTCCGGACTATACTCCCAGACCTATTTTTTATATTTTTATTTGGAAACAGAGTTTCCTAAGTCCTTCTCATATTCTGATTACTCCATAGCTTCTGCATATGAGAGAAAGCATATACCCCTTCACTTTTTGTGACATAATATAGTGTTCTCCAGGCCCATCTATTTTCCTGAAAAATGACATCATTTTGTTCTTATTTATTGCTGAGTAGAATACCATTGTGTTTACATCCCATAATTTAGTATAACACATTCATCTGTTGAGTGACACTTAGGTTGGTTCCATAATTTGGCTATTATTAATTGTGCTTCTATAAACATGAATATTTATGTGTTTTAATAATGTGATTTTATACCTTTAGAAAGACACTCTGAAATGATACAGCTGGATAATGCGGTGGATCCATTCCGTTCTCTGAGGAATCTTCACACTGATCTCCAAAATTCTTTTACTAATTTTCAATTCCAACAGCATTGTAGAAGAGTTCTTATTTCCCCACATACTACCAGAGTTTATTGTTGTTTAGCTTCTTGATGGTTACCATTCTAATCAGAATAGATGGAATCTCAATGTAGTTTTGGTTTGCATTTCCCTGATTGCTAATGATAGCATGCACTTCTTCATATGTTTATTGGCCATTTGTATTTATTCTTTTGTGAAGTATCTGTTTAGTTAAATTGTTCATTTCCTGATCAGGTTGTTTGTTTTTTAGTATTAAACCTTTTAAGTACTTTGTATAACCTAAATTTTAGTACTATACCAGAGGAGTAGTGGGCTCAACTCTTCTCATATTCTGTAGGTTCTCTAGAAAGAGTGCATTAACTCATCATCTTTGCTGCCTAAATAATCCTTAATATGTTAATGTTTTTTATTTGATTGTAAAAACTGAAATCTAATAAGAGTCACTTATTATCTATCACTGGAAACTTCTCTAACAAGTTATATATTGAGTTTTTTATATATATCAAGCTATTTATTAAGTATGATAAAATCAGTACTCAGTAGTGAACATGAGGCATATTCAAAGAAGAAGAAGCATAATTTTCAGGTGTGGTAGGGAAATCTTTGGGTCTGAAGAGTCACTCAGTGAACCTGAAAAAAAAAAAAAGTGAAATTTAGCTCTTAAATAATTAAAGGAGAGTGTTCAAGTGGACGGGCCACATACAAACTACTAGGTGTGGGTCATAGTTATATAACCAAATGGAACCAGGAACTGGAGGATGAAATCTGGAGGTCCATTGTGAACCCGATTGAAAAGCAGGCAGAAGGCCATTATAGATATAATATACTTTATTATTTTATCAGTATGGGATGCTTTTAATGGGGGGGTATCTCAATATATTAAAACTTACATTTTAAACTTTTTATACTTTTCTGGAATATTTTAAATGAATAATATTTTTCATTAATTCTTTTCATCTACATACTCAACAAGCATCTCCACTCCTATTTTCAAAGGCCAGATACTTCAAAATTAAATAATGCTTCTAAGATATTAGCACTGCAACCAGAGCTGAAGGTGTTACATGGGATGTTGGATATCTGCTATTTGAATGAACATCAAAGTCACTGAAAAGTGTGAAGAAGACATGAGTTTTGGGGTGAACCAGACCAAAGAGTTAGTCCCAGCAGTAGCAGCTCTCTTTGTATCATGAACAGTTTCCTTGTCCAGTAAGCAAAGGCTGATGTGTCTGCTTCAATCTCATGGGATCATGAGGTATAGCATAAAGTCAGATGCTTAGTATATATTACATCTCTTTTCTTCTCCATTTTTTCACCTTTTTTGTGCCGAAGCCACAATGAACAGAAGGCTGTTGATTTGGTGCTGCTAACTAGACACTCATTGTGAAAGATCTTATCACCATCTTTAATATGCTTTCAAATTCCAGGCCCAAGTATACAACTGCCTAAAAGACACTTTATCTTGCTATTTCTTAATGTACTTAACCTAAGTATATCCAAAACGGCCAAAGCATGTTCCTAAACTTTGTAAAAAAAAAAAAAAAACACACTATTTATCTAGATATATAAGCAAAACATCTTAGGTTAATTCTCAGCACTCTTCTCCCTCTAAAAATATCATTTATATTCTTAACCTCTACTTGTACTTTTATTACTTCTCTGAATGACAAGATTTTGTTTTCCAATTACCTCTAACTTCTAACACAGCAACTGGAATCAAGAAGGTGAATTCAGGCTTATTCAAGTGAAATATGCTTTGATATCCCAGCTCAGTTAATATACAAAGGACAAAGGATCTGTGTATTAACAACAAAGAGATAAATTAACACTTGTTACTAGCTATTCTCCAGAGAGGGAAAGTCAGAGAGAGACATACAGGGTGGGGGGTGGGGGGGCTAAAGTAGCCATTTACGCTACCTGTGGGTAATGTTTACAGCAGAAGTCATAAACTAGATAATGTCCCCCAATCTCCAGAGAATGATTTGAGCAGAGGTAACTAGCGTGGGTTGGTGGTTCTCCCCATAGGACTTTCACAATCATTGCAATGGATTCTTTATTTCTAATAATTCAACCTTAAAGCAGATCTGGCCACTTTTTCCTTAATGGCACAATTAGTGCTCTAAGAAGTGTATTCCCTGAATGTAACTAAAAATTTTATGGCACTAAAACTGGAGGATAGTAATAAGCAATTTGAAATGTTCTAGAATGCCAAAGAACTTCTTGGGTACAAATTAGACACACTAGTTTTAAGCATCTCTCTCTCTGAGTTTCCAGAGTAATAGAGGATCAAAGTGAGGCCTTCCTCATCCTGGCTTTCCTCAGGATGGATGAGGCTTTTCTAATCCACCAACATCATACCTAAACTTGAAACAATGAGATTGGGTTAAAAAAATGAAAAAGAGGCAGAAGCTGTACCTCATTAGAAATTGGCTGAGACCAGAGGATCGCAGTTCGCAGACAGCTGGACAGCCTCAGCTACTTAGTGAGGCCCTGTGCAACTCAGCGAGACCCGGTTTCAAAATAAAGAATAAAAAATAGGGCTGGGGGTGTAGCTCAGAGGTCGAATGCCCCTGGGTTCCATCCCCACACCCACAAAATAAAAGAAAAGAAATTGGCTTATTCTAGTTTTTTCTAGGGTTCAGCTCTTGCCACCCCTATTTCTCTGTCCTATTCTTTGATAACTCATTCTTCATCATCTTTGAAAAATCTTGCACATGTTTACAATCCCTGTATTTATATATCCTGGTTGGACCTTCCACTGGATTTCAGATTCTCATGCCCAATTTTCTACTAATTTTTCTGTAGCACCTTAAACTTAAGATCAAAACTGATGCAGGAAAATGTATACAACTAGAGAATACCAAATTAAATGACATCAGATAGATTTGGAAAATCAATAGTCATAATTTTTTGTCCTCTTTGGAGCTAGAGAGAAAATGTAGAAAGGATGGAAGGAATGGCCTTCACAAAAATGATGTGTGAGACCAGTAGATAGTGGAAGGGGATTTGCAGGAGGGAGCGAAAAGGCGAACGGAACTCAAGGAGGGCAATGAAACAGATAGTGTTATCTCTGTGTATGAACAGATCTCTATCAATCTCACTAGCATGTACTAGGAATATGGAAAGAGGAGATGTGTGGTAGAAAACACATCAAGAGATGCTGTGTGTACATATGAAGGTATCGCTCTGACTCTAACTATGATGCATAACTACAGTGCACCAATATGTTTTAAAAAGATAACCTTGCCTTCCCTTTATATCTGCCTTTTCCATCTTATTTTCATTCAAGGAAATGGTACCTCATTGATTCATAGGACCAAGGAATAAAGTTTTAAAGGAAAAAATACATCTGCACCCTGTATCCTCTCGGTCACACTATTTACTTCACCTGCAAAGCCTGCCTTGCATCTGCCTCCTTATCTCTATATTATTTCTCACATTTGCCACTGCAATAGCCCACATGTTTTTATTACACTTTCACTTTCACTGCCTTACAATCAATCCTAGGCACAGCAGCATATTTATATTTTAATGTCAATCCTTCTATGCCAACCCTCTCCTTAAACCTTTCAAGGAATCAATAAACATGTTTTAAGTTAAACTAAATTCCATAGTCTCTGCCTTTCCTATTGTTTTTAGTCGTCCATTACTCAGTCCTCTTCCTATGATTCAGCAAAGAGGGCTTTCTTACCCATCAATTCTTTTCCATGTCAATGGCTGCTGGTGTTCCCTTTATTCTGGTGCTTCCTACTCTCCTCCACCATTTGTTGCATCGTAGGCTCCTCATCTATCATTTTTTGGCTAATACATCACCTATCCCAAGAAGTTGACTGTCCTCGCCATACACAAATAGGCAGATATTTAGCAATAGGAACAATTTTCTCCACTTCTTTCCCATTGTCTTAATCACAAGATTTGCAATTGTTTATTTTTTCCTTCTTTTCTTTTATCCACAGTAAATCAAAAGGCATATGATGACAGATAAATGCATATATACATTTACTAATGTATACAACTTGCAGAGTATCTTATATATAGTAAGCAATTAACATATATTTGAAGAACTTTTTATTTTTAATTTTGGTATCAGATATTGAATCCTGGGGTTTTCTACCTTTGAGCTACACTCCCAGCCCTTTATTTTATTTTTAATTTTGAGACAGGGTCTCACTAAGTTGCTACAGCTGGGCTCAAACCTGTAATCCTCCTATCTCAGCCTCACAAGTACTAGGGATATAGATGTGAGCCATCACACCCACTTTGAGAAATTATTTATTTTCTTAAAGAAATAATGAAAGAAGGAAGAATTATATGTCTTCTGGAAAACCAGCTTTCCTTCAAAACAAAACGATACAAATTTTATTCAATAAGGGCATGCTGTATGCTCATATTGTCATCAAGTGTGAGTGTTCTTGAACTGGAGATCCTTTAAGTGACTTCTCTCCAAGAAGAAATGGATTTTTACCTGGCTGTTTCCCTATTTTAGAATGTCTAGGTTCCAAGAGTCCCCTCCATTCATCTCATGGTGGTAGAGAGAAGAGAAAAACAACTCATTGTGGTGATGGAGTATTCTAGGAAGACCCACAGAGCATCTCCGGTGCCCAAATTACCCTGGATGGTCCTTTTGCCTGAACTCATAGCCACATCCAACCATACAGATGGATGGAAAAGGCACAGACCTGTAGGTGAAGGGCATCTTGGAGAGCATCCCGCTCACCATGGAAGTGACGTCTTGATCTCAGCGTCATGGAGCCCTGTGCTGCTTCTCAGGTTTTCTGCATTTTTAAAATTTTACTTAATAAATATCACATGAACTCAATCTGAAGTGAATCTAACAATCATTTGGGCCTTTCTCTCACATATCTGCATACATTAGCTGTGTGTGTGTGTGTGTGTGAGAGAGAGAGAGAGAGAGAGAGAGAGAGAGAGAGAGAGAGAGAGAGAGAATGAGTATCTGAGGATTAAATCCTCTGGTTATTAGAATAAATACTTTCTATTTACACTTTAAGTTTTGTTTCATGAAACACATAGTTAATGAAGAGACTTCTATAGTCACCATGTTCTATACTCAGAGCTGTAATTTTCAGGCTTCCTTAAATGTAGAATCTTCTCACATGCAAAGATTATTGATAATAATTTTAGATATTATTTTCTAAAAATAACCTTGATATCTGAGGGAGCAGTGTACATGCAATACTATTTATTTATTTATGTATTTATTTTGGCAAGGACAACTCCTCTGAGCACTACAATTAGAATAGAGTTTCCCTTAATGAATTCCAAGAACAATGAAAAGAATAACAAAAGTGCTAGGGAAGGGAATTGTTAGGGTGCCCACCCACAGAGCTCAGAGGATATCCTCAGATAAAAAGAGATGTGTGGTCGATGAAGGAGCACTTGGAAACAACAAAGTGTAATAAAATTAATGCTATGCTGAGTAGATTTTGTTTCTATTAAGAAAGAGAAAATGTACTCAGACCCTGGAATGACTTGAATTTGTGAGGGAATGTTTTCTGAGGGAATTAATGGTTTCATGGAGTCACATTCTGGTTATGAATCGAGGACATAAATGAAGGATGTTAGGCACAATAGAAGCATGAAAGATGGCTGATTCTTCAGAGCTTTCTGACATAGAATTTTTTGAAAGAGATTGACATGGTGGTGAGATCAAGATCAAACCTCCACAAACATAAAATAATGAAGGATTGGAATTCTCAGAACTGACTACTTGGTTCGGTTACAAAAATATGCTCTATTGAACAAAGAGTCTGGTCCAGAACAATTTTGTGGACAGCTTTGGGGACCAAGCAGAATATCCCTGCTTAGACAACAGGACAGACCTACAAAATGGTTGTCAGATGGAAAAAAGAACTCACTAAATCTAAATTCCAGATCAACAAGATTTCTTAGTATCTCAAATATATCATGAAGCATACTTACTCTAAGAAAGAAACTATGTGCATATCTAGTATATACATGCTACTATATGTGATTATATATGTGTGTGCATATGTATGTATGTATTTTCACTTATATTAAATTCCACTGTTGACAGCATTCTTTGTTTATATTTGCTAAATCTGGCAACTGCATACAAGACCTAGGAAAAGAATTAGACATTATACTTAAGAAAATTCTTCCTCAAATTAAAAAAATTAAGGGTCAATGTCAAACATCTTCCTTTATAATGCCATTAGACCAGTGAGATAAAAATATTTCAGTGACTTATGCTGAGGCTCACATAAGTCAGAAAAAGCACATTTATGTGTATAGGTCGAAGATATAACTCAATATCAGCATCCTTTCTTCTTGAACCCTGCTTATGTGGAGTTATGGGGCACAGCTATAGCCCTTTGCAATAAAAAGCACAGTATAATATCCCTGATAGAGATGGTCAAAGAATAAAAGATCAAAGAGACCAAAGAAAGGAACCTACTTTATTTTATGTCGTAGTATTTGTTGTTTCTTAAAAGAAGTAAGTTTTTCTTTCAAATAAAAAAAATCACTCCAATAAAACTATCTTAGCAACTCTAATTATGGTGTTTGTGCCCAGTGGAACCCCCACTGACTCTTGAAAGGTATTTCTTTCCAGACACTGTGGGATTTCATAGCTACCTTGTCTTATGACTCGGCCCCTTTGGTAAATATAGGCTATTACAGACTTTCTCCAAGAACTGAATTATAGTAATGCACATTTTATAAAACCTCACAAAATGTTTTGTGGCAGAAATTAAACCCAGGGATTGAAATTATATCCCTTTCCTGATGGATCACTAATATATTTATTTTCTTGATTTCATATTAGAATTTAAAAGTAGTCCCTTTGATTCTTTTGCATGATCTTATTTTAGCCCATATCCTATCATGTGACTTCCCTTATAATAAAACTACCCAATGAAACCAATTACTAATTCATTGAGAAAAGCTATCAAACTCTTGGGTATTTAAACAGATATACAATGGTAGAGTTAAAGGGAAAGAAATGGAGGGATAATAACTTGATCCTTCTGTTTAGAGATACAGTAGTACAATACCATAGTTCACTTCTGCTGGTCATGATACCAGTAACAGAATGAATAATGGGAACTAGAGACCAAAGGAGGGATTTGGAGTTTTACAAGCATAGGACTTCTCAGGTGATTAGCTGTGGTTCATACTAAAAATAGAAGAAAAAAAATATATTGAATTTATTTATATATGACCTGAATATGTATGTATGTATGTATGTATGTATGTACATATGTAATAGCATAAAAGTTACAGCAGAATGTATCTGTATTTCTACACATTAATTTGCATCTTGAGGCAGCTATTGCCAACAGCCAACGAATATCTCTTCAGCAAATATATGATAATTTCTGATGGCATCATAGCTTAAGAACCTATAACTTTTGTGTTAGTGAGATTTCCATTGCTAAAACAAAATAGCTGAGATAATCAGCTTCCAAGGAGGGAAGGTTTATCTGGGTTAACGTTTTTGGAGGTCTGCTTGATTCGCCCCATTGCTTTTGGATCTGTAGCAAGGCAGCGTGTCATGGCGGTGAACTTGTAGGAACGCAAAACTGCTCAACTCATGGCCAGAATGTGAAGAAAGAGGAAGAGGAAGGATATGTATCCCCCTGACTGAAAGTTCCTGCTTGACTCCAGTTATTAAGCTTCTCACTATCTTCTAGTAACACCAACCTGTGGGGTGCCTATGTTTTGAACACATGGGCTTTGGCGGATATTCCATATGCCAATTGTAGCAACTTTCTACTTACTGTGCTCTTTCTTCTATCAAGAACTGCTAAGTCTAGAAATCCAGAGGAATATGGGTCTTGGGAGCCCTTACTCAGTCTTAAAAAGTGGGGTGATTTTGAAGAATATTTTTACAGTCTTCCAGAACTTCCAGCAGAACTGGCCATCTGTAGTTCAGAACAAGTGTCTTCTCCATACAAAAGACTTTACCCTCCAGTCGGTATCACTTCTGAACTCCCCTACCAGTGTTTCTAGGAATGCTTTTCAAATGAATCATTTGACTGTGATATGTTCTTCAGAAATTTCTTTTGAGATCTCAACCAGAGCTAGGCTAGTATCATAGAGCTTAATCAGAACATTTTCACCCATATCAATATTCTCAGTTGTTTCCCCTTTTTTTTTCTCTTAGAAGTTTCAAAGTTTGGTCTTATGATTAAAGCTTGAATTCATTTTGAGTTCATTTTTCTTTAACTTAGTGATATGACTCTGCATTTTTGTGGGGGTTTTTTGCATATAGATTGTGGGGAGCCATTGAGGCTTTCCCCTAGATTGGTGTTTCTGGCTCCTCTGACTGTCCTTCGCCCAGAGTCAACAAGGTTTGGGGAAAAGATCAGATGGTATGGCACAAGGGTACTGATTAACCTATCTGCAATATATGTGCTTTGGATTTGGTCTTTATTGTATTCTGGTGGTGGTAGCATGAGGATATTGATTGACCTGTGACTGTATAAGTACCTCCGGAAAAACAAACCGAGCATCTGCGTCGGTGCAATAAAGATGAGATTGACCCAGAAGTAGGTGTTGGCCAGGAGCATTGGCACAATAGAGAATACTGAGCAAGGCATAGTCATCAACCAGTAGGGAATATTGACCCAAGAACAGAGGTCAGCCAGTAGAGATAGTGGGCTGGTGGCTCCCCCACGTTAGAATTAAAAATTCTTCATCCTCACGCCTCTCTTCAGAACCCATACATTTGCCAGCTGGCTCTGGCAATAGATAAAAAGTGTTTCCAGTATCATGCAGCAGATACGCTTTCCTGTCTTTAAAATATGCTTTGGGCATGTTTGTCAAAAATCAGGTAACTGTAAACGTGTGGATTTACTTCTTAGTTCTCTATTCCAATTCACTCTTCTGTGGGTATGATTTTATGTCAATGCTATACTATTTTGATAAGGAAAGCATTCTATTATGTTTTGAAGTAACATATTCTGATGATTCCAGCTCCTCTCCCTCATAATTGCTTTGGATTTGGAAATGTGTGATTCTATATAAATTTATAATAGTTTCATAATATTAACCTTACATATAAAATGTAAAATTAGTATGTATAGAAAATATATGTTGATGATTATTCCAAAATGTTCATCAGTTGTTTTTTTTTAATGGAGATAACTTTGAATCCACAATGTCTAGTATAAACATGTTAACAATACTAACTCCTCCAATGTATGAATATGGGATATTTTTCTTAACAAGATGGATAAACTGCTAGCCACCCTAACAAAAAAAGAGAGAATCAATCCAAATTACTAAAATAAAAAATGAAAAAGAAGATACTACCACTGACAGCATGGAAATCCAGAAGATTATCATAAACTACTTTGAATAACTGCATTCCAACAAAATGAAAAACTTAGAAGAAAGTGACAATTTTATTGACACATACAAACTTCATAAAGTGAACCAAAAATACAAAACTTAAACTGACACATAGCAATCAAAGACATTGAAACAGCAATATAGACTCTACCATCAAAAAAAGAGCTTAGGACCAGACTGTTTCCAAGTAAATTTTACAAAACCTTTATTGAGGAGCTAATCATAATATTCCTCAGTCTATTTCATGAAATAGAAACAGGACTTTTCCAAATACTTTCTGTGAAGCCAATATCACATTAATACTAAAACCAAATAAAGATAGCTCAAGAAAAGAAAACTATAGGCCTATATTGTTGATGAACTTAGATGCAAAACTGCTAAACAAAATACTAGGAACACACATTTAAAACCACATAAAGAAAATTATCCACCATGACCAAGTAGGGTTCATTCCAGAAATGCAAGTCTTATTAAATATATAAAAAAATCATATAATTCATCACATAAACAAAACCAAGTACAAAATGCATGACCACTTCAATATACACTAACAAAGCATTCATCAAACCCAACACCCATTTATCCTGAAAACATTGCAGAGAATTTGAATGGAAGAAACATACCTCAGCATCATAAAGGCCCACAGCCACAGTAGCCACACAACCAACATCGTATTAAGTAGGGAAAACTGCAAAAATTTCCCCTAAAATCAGAAACAAGACAAGGATATCCATTATCACCAATTCTTTTCAATATAGTACTTGAGACTATAGCCAGAGAAATAAGGCAAGAGAAAAAAAATCAAAGATAAAATAGAAAAAGACTAAAATTATCACTATTTGCTGATGACATGATACTATACTTAGAAAACCCAACAAATTCAACCAAAAAGCTTATAGAACTGATCAACAAATTCAGGAAAGTGTCTGGATACAAAATTAATATAGAAAACTCAGAAGCTTTTCTGTATGCCAAATACATAGCCACTGAAAAATAAATCCAAAAAACACTTCCACTCACAATATTCCATGAAAAAATAAAATGATAATTATAAAACATTGAAAAAGAAATCAGCCGAGCGTGGTGGTCCATGCTTGTAATCCCAGCATTCGGGAAGCTGAGACCAGAGGATCGCAGTTCATGCAAAGCCTCAGTTACTTAGTAAGGTCCTTTGCAACTCAGTGAGACCCTGTTTCAAATTAAAGGATAAAAAATAGGGCAGGGGGTGTGGCTCGGAGATCAAATGCCCCTGGGTTTCATCCCCAGACCCACAAAAAAAAAAAAAAAAAGAAAAAGAAAAAGAAAAAGAAATCAAAGAAGACCTTAGAAGATGAAAAATCTTCTGTATTCTGAATAGGCAGAATAAATTACATCAAAATAGCCATTCTTTCAAAACTGATCCTCAGATTCAATGCAATATTCATTACATTACCAAGTTCATTCCTCACAGGCATAGAAAAATTAGTTATTAAATTAATTTGGAAGAAAAATAAGAAAAACAGAATAGCCAAATAGTTCTCAGCAACAAGAACCATGCAGGAGACATTATCAGACCTGACTTCAAACTATATTAAAAAGCCATAGTAATAAACTCAACATGGTATTGGTTAAAAAACATAGACCAATGGAGAAGAATAGAAAACTCAGAATCAAATTTGTATATATATATATATATATATATATATATATATATATATATATATATTAAATTGATTTTTTTACAAAGAGGCCAAAAACTTCCACTTGAAAAAAGAGCCTCTTCAACAAATGGTGTTGGTAAAACTGGATAATCATATGCAGAAAAATGGAAATAAACCCCACTTTCTCACCCAGAACAAGAGTCAATTTAGATAGATTACAGCCTTGGAAATCAGACCAGAAATACAGGTACTTGAAGAGGGCATAGGTCCAACATTTCAGCACATAAGCACAGTTAAAAGATTTCTCAACAAAACCCGAAAGGCATAAGAAATAAAATGAGGATCAGTACATAAGATTGCATTAAACTAAAGAGCTTCTGTCCAGCAAAGGAAACTTTCAATAACCTCAACTGAGACTCAACAGATTGAGAGAAAATTTTGCCAACTACTTCTCCAATACAAGACTAATATCTAGAATATACAGAACGCTCAAGAAACTCAGCATTAAGAAAACAAATAAACCAGGCATAAATGGGCAAGTAAACTAAATAGACACTTCACAAAACAAGAAATTTAAATTTCTAATAAATGCATGAAAAAATTCTCAAAGATATGCAAATCATAACTACCCTGATGGGCCCGGAGCCTGCCCTTGGATGAGGTTGGATCTAGACCCAGCGAGGCCAGGTCTGGAGACAGTGAGGCCAGGCCTGGAGCCTGCTGTGGGGCGAGGCTGGGTCTGGACCCAGCAAGGCCAGGCCCAGATCCTATTGTTAGGCAGGCCGGCAACTGGGGCCTACTCCACAGCAAAGAGCAACCAGACTTCTTCTGCTGTGTTTCCCGGAAGCACTAGAAGCTATAGCTGCCTCACCTAATATCTCAGCAGATTTCCAGATCTAAGTGACCTCTATTTTTTAAGAAATTGGTTGTGAATAGATCATCCCATTAAATTTACTCACCTTCTAGCTCTCAGGCTTTCAGTAAGTGGAAATAAGCATGGAGAAATAGAAGCTCTAATACATTGTTGATGGATTGCAAGTTGGTGTAACCACTTTGGAAAACAGTCTAAAAATCCTAAGAAGAAGGAAAACGAAGTTACCATATGATCCAGCAATACCACCTCCGGGTATATACCAAAAAAAAAAAAAAAAAAAAGAAAAGAAAAGAAAACTAAAATAACAAACTAATGCATGAACAACTATGTTCATAGCAGCACAGTTCATCACTGCCAAACTGTGGAAGCAGGCAAGATGTCCTTCAGTGAATGAGTGGATTTCAAAACTATGGGATATATACACAAAGGAATTTTGCTCAGCCATAATGGAGAACAAAATTATGACATTTACAGTGAAATGTCACCAAAAAATGAGAAATCAGATTCTTTTCTTAATGTGCAAAATATTAGGGAGAAATGGATAACAGGAAGAACTCTAGATGAAGAAGGGACCCTATAGAGGAGCAATGAAGATGACATATCTGAGGGGATAAGAGGGAGGATAAGGAAAACTCTTTAAAGCACCTGATGTACTGAAACATATCAAAGTTAATTAGGAAGCTAAGCATGGGTAGGAGAGAGGTGGAGAGTAGGGGTTAGATATTGGGTAGGGGCTGATTGGGTGATGTGTGTATGTATATCTCCACAAGTTTTTTTATCCTATTGAGATGTATGACTACAATGCACCAATAAAATTTATCTTAAAAAATTACCCTGAGGTTTCATCTAACTAACTCCTACTACAATGGCAATCATTCAAAACACAACTAATGCTGGCAAGGATGTGGAGAAGTGAGAACTCTAATATATTGCTGGTAGGATTGCAAAATAGTGAAACCTCTTTGGAAAACAATATTAATAATCCTTAGAAGAATGGAAATGAACCTACCACTTGATTCAGCAATATCACTTCTGAATATCTACCCAAAATAATGGAAACCAAACTACCAATCTAATGCATGTGTATCTATGTTTATAGCTACACAATTCACCATAGCTAAACTATGGAACCAGCCAAGATGTCCATTAACAGATGAATGGATTACAGGGCTATTGGATATATGCACAATAAAATTTTACTCAGCCATAAAGAAGACCAAAATTATGTCATTTACAAGGAAATGGATGAAACTGGAGAACATTATGCTAAGTGAGATTAGTCAGTCACTAAAAGTAAAAAAAAAAAAAATTGATGCTCTCCCTAATACGGGGAAGTTGGGGGGTGTCATAAGAACTTTAGACAAAGAAGGAGAAACCATAGATAAGCATATAAGATAACCTAACTGAGGGGCATGGGAAAGGAGAAGAGAAAAATCCCCTAATGTACATGGTGTACATTAACAAGCATATCAAATTCATATCACTAAGCCAAACATGGGAAGGAGGGAGGTGATAAAATGGGGTGGCAATTGGGGAAGTTCTGTATATTTAAGTGTACAATGCAAAATATCATCATGATAAAAAAGAATATTTCAAAAAATATTCCAATTTAACTCCTAAAGATTGAAAATAATATTTGAACAGTGTTGACTACTACTCTCATTTTCTCATTTATGACTTCCTATCTTCCACTGATTTATCCAAAGGGATATTAAGAGGCTGGGTTCTGGCCAAGTGCAGTAGAGCTCCCCTGTGATACTTGTACTTGGAAAGATGAGACAAAAGTATCTCAGGAAAGGGCTGAATGAGTGATGTGTGCATGTATGTCTTTACCATCTTTTACTCCACTAAGATGTATGACTTCAATGCACCAATTAAAAAATTAGAAGAATTAATAAATCAGCTTGCAGCCCCCCATAAATAGAATAGTAGAAAAGAGGAATCTCAGTATAGCAAAATATAGCAGAATGCAAGCACACTGACTACAAAACAGTGAAAATTGTCTGTGTGTTTGTGTGTGTGTATAATTATATATACATATATATTTGCTTTACAATGTGTACATATACATATATATATGACAAAATATGAACCAATACATAATGCATGTTATTTGCATATTTTACACATAAAATATTATGCTCTGATATAGCATTCTCTTATGCCTACACACACACACATAGAGCTAAATAGAAGAATTTATATTATTTATCCTGTTATGATGAAGATTAATAAAATTGGAAAAATGTTTGGAGGAAAAATAAGAGCTGTCTTCTTAAAATATTGATACTGGGAGGATACTGTATAGGAATACATAAGAAAGTATGTTTGCTTCTTGAAAAATTCATATATTTCTACAATCAAAATTTTTGCTAATGAAGTAAATAAAAAATTTGTAAAAAAATATATATAATGTGCCCCAGCTAACAGTTTTATCAACATTCATTTACTAAACATGTATATCATTCATTTTGCCAAGAAGAAATCTGTTCTTGGATATATTACTACAATGGCCATAGTTACTAGCAGGTGTCAAACTAAAATGTACTACCTGGGCCTGTAGAGGAATCCAGTTCAGCCAGTGGACTCTTTCCAATGTATGGAGTGGGCTCTCTCCAGCAAACTGTCAATATAGAACAGCCTGGGCTCAGCTCTCTGGGTGACTCTGCACTGTCCTTGCTGTGACAATCTGATAACCTTCCTCCTCTCCAAGTGCAGAGAGAAGAGGGGCATGTAGAATCAGATAGGAGAAAACGAATTTTGACAAGACGTTTTTGGGTTTTCAAAAGGCAGGTCTTCATTCCTGCCTAAGGTTTCATCTGGATTTCTAATCTCCCCATTATGAGACAATCAAAAGAGGTCATTTGTGGAGGTTTTATCTTCTTCTGTGGAGTCCTTATGAAACATTTATGAGTTTCCTGACAATATCAAACCAAGCCCCCTTTGCTGTTCTTTCTTCCCAGCTTTGCCCTTCAGCAGTGCCTGGCTTCTTCCAGTTGATAGCAATTACGAAAGATACTGTTCTCTTACGATTAATTCATTAATGGTGACAGCTCCTCTTCCTGCACATCTTCCAACTTTCTGAAATAACTAGTATTGAATTGATCAAATTCAGTGGCATAATTCTGGATGTTAATTTTCTATGGCAATTGACTGTTTTGCACTTAACATAAAGTAAAAGATAGCATGCATGCGATGAAATACACAATGGGTTCCAGATTAGTTTGTTTCTCTTACCATTTGCATCTTCTGGGCCAGGATTCAACATTTATCAGTCTTAATTTCTTCACCTGTATACTCAAGGTGAAATCAAGTCTCTGTTATGCAATATATGAACAAAATATTTTCAAGTAATTCATAAGTATTTAAGAACTATTTAAATAGTGAAAGTAAAAATCAATATTAGTAACATTTGAATAGATTACAACAATAGTATATGCACACAAGTGAATTTTACTCAGCCATAAAGAATAAAATTATGTAATTTGAAAGAAAATAGATGTAAGTAGACAATATTTTGACAAGTTACATTAGCCAACCTCAGAAGAGAGGATTAAATCTTTTCTCTCACATGTGGAAGCTAGAGAGTAATTGGAAAGCAAAAGGCACTTAAGATAAAAAAGGACAGAGTTCAGTGGAAAAGTGGGGAGTGGGATGTGGGGTGGGGAGGAGACTTCAAGAGGGAAAAAGTTCAAATAATACTACATACATAAACAAATATATCAGTACCATGTATAGGGAGGGGGAGAGAGTGATGTGGGTTGCAGAGGAAAACAGATTAGTTAATGCATGCAGGTATGTTTCTATGACTCTGAACCTTATTATCATGTATAATTACAATGCCCCAATAAAAGCCTATTGATATAAAAGTTTAATGAGCATTATTTCCCATTAATAATTTTTCAAGCATTAATATTTACAATATGCCAAATCACTTGAATCTACAATAATTTTTACAAGTGTAAATATTATTGTAAATGCTTGATATTTAGGAAGAAAATACAGGAACAAGTTCATTTGCTATGTTCCAGAAAATTAAAATATCAGTTTAATTGTTTTTTTTTTTTTTTGGTGGTACTGGGGTTCCTGGAAGCCCTCCTTCCTCCGGGCTACACTCCCAGACCTATTATATACCTATTTTATATTTTTGAAACAGGGTCTCTTACGCCAGCACGGCTGGCTTCGAACCTGCACAATCCTCCTGTCTCCGCCTCCCAAGCGCGGGGATTACAAGCGTGCGCCACCACGCCCGGCTTAGTTTAATTGTTTTATACAATCATTCAGTTCAATAATATAGTAGATCACATTATTTCTCTAATAGTAATGGGAGAAAAATCCAATGCTTAGCATACCTAAATAACCTGCCTATGGTATAGAAACAGAATTGAATAAGTTATATCCAAACTTGTGTGTTTTTTTACCACTACTCTTTAGTTTTTGGTTGTATTTATGTTTTATATAATGTGATAACTTAGAAATGCTCTTTCTCTCTCTCACGCACACATACACATCCACACAGAGAAATGGGTATAGTTACAAGTACTTCCTGCCTTGTTCTAAAATTCAAAGTATTCCATTCAATTTCAGAAGAAAATGAGTTAGTATGCTGGACATATATCAAACAACAAAGGCTGAAATGACAAAAGTTCACCACTAATTGCAAGTCCCAACTCTAAAGTGACAGAGCTCACTTAAATTGTACTTTCTGGAGAACAAAAGGTTAAATGGTTAAAGTGATCTCTGAAGTTTCTATAGACTCTACACAGCTATAAAAAGTAGGCAAAATAGTGAGGGACCTGTAATGGAAATATGATGATGAATAGAGTGTGTTTTGGCATGGCAAGTGCCACAGGCCTGGGCAATAAATATCTACAATAAATACAAAATCTGTCTACAGCAGGCTCTTGGCATAGGTTAAAGCTGGTCTTGAGAAAGCTGGCCTGACAATTTGGCAGATGATGTGGTCCTGTTAAACCAGGCAGATCTACCTGGCTATGTTTCTTCCGCCCATTGGTTAATACTGTTCACTGCTATTGTTCTTTTTTCTCTGTCCAATCAACAGGTAGCAATCAGTGTGTCCTGAGCTCCCTGGGGCCTCAGGTCAGAGGCTGTGTCTGCTCCAGGCCCCTGTTTACACAGAGCCTCATAAGCTCAGGCAGCTGCAGTGTCTGAAGAAAGCCTTCTCCTCACCTGTAGCAGGTCTATGCAATGACCTTTCCCCAAACCCCATAGCCAGATCTGGATCCCAATCCACATTGCACCCATTGCCTGTTGCCATAAATTCTGGTACCAGGTTTTCTTCCCCTACACCACTTTGTATACATCTCTTCTATTACATGTTTTCCCTCATAGTGATAAGCTATTTCAAAAAGCAGATAGCATTGTATTTTTCCTTTTATCCCAGTAATATTATATACAATGCATATAATAAATATCTCTGAAATAAAAACAACAAAAAATGTTCAAAACACACAAAATTTCCTAAAACCCACAAAGTACTTCTTTTTAACAATATTGTTCATTTTTTATTAAAAGGGAAAATGAATATGAAATAAATTTTCCAGAATTTCAAAGAAAATCTTAACATTTGCATAGTTCCAAGAAAGTTTGACTATCATTAACTAGTTAAATCCAGAAAACTTCTTTCTTGGTTGGTTGTTCTCCAGGCTGTTGCTATATACTGTGTTCCACATTTCATGTGCCAAAATAATAAAGATTTGTCTTTCAAGTACACAAATATTATTGGGCAAATATTAAGATGCATAATTTACTCAATATGCTTTGTATACTTAAGCAAGTATACACACATACAGAAAGGCCTACAAGTGTGTATATACATATGCACTCAGTAGCACTTAATTCCTTACTCCAACTAGAATGTCAATCATTCAAAACACAAACAACAACAAATGCTGGCCAGGATGTGAAGAAGTGGAAACTCTAATACATTATTGGTGGGATTGCAAATTAGTGCAACCACTTTGGAAAACAGTATGGAGGATCATTAGAAGAATGGGAACAAATTTACCATATTCTATCTACCCAAAAGAAAGGAAACCATACTACCAAACTAATGCATGCATATCTATGTTCATAGCTGCACAATTCACCATTGCCACACTATGAACCAGCCAAGATGTCCATCAACAGATGAATGGATTACACAACTATAGGATATATACACAATGAAATATTACTCAGCCATAAAAAAAAACACAATTATGTCATCATTTACAGGGAAATGGATGGAACTGGAGAATATTATGCTATGTGAGATTAGTCAGTCACAAAAAATAAAAAATCAGATGCTCTCCCTAATACGCGGAAGCTAGGGAGAAAAATGGGTCATAGGAGGAACCCTAGACAAAGAAGAAGATACAATAGATGAGCAAATAAGACGACTTAACTGAGGGGATGGGAGAGGGGAAGAGGGAAATTCTCTAATGTTCATGATATACTTTAAAAAACATATCAAGATCAATCACTAAGCCAAACATGAGAAGGAGGAAGGGGTGGGACTGGGGTGGGGATTGGTAAGTGCTAATTGGATGATGTGTGCAGATATGTCTCCACCATTTTGTATCCCTTTAAGATGTATGACTACAATGCACCAATAAAAAATATAAAAATAGAGCTTAATCTAAGCAAGAGACTATCTATTTCTACAGTGTCCAAATATTATACAACTTATGACTGTATACATTTTTTATAGAGTAACCACCAGAGAAGACCACTCAGACTTAGTTGAAGAGGAACAGGAAGTCTTTATTAGCCAGCTGGGGACTACACTGCAGGGTGGTTAGTTCTGAGTGTGGCCCCAAGCTGTTTCTGAGGGCTCCTTTTATATTTCAAAATCATGAGCTCAGAAATTAAGAGTTTAGATTCTCAAAGATATGACAATTCCCAACAGTTTCAGAGGGTATTCAAGTCAAGCAGAAAGTACAGAGACAAGAAAGAGCATTGTGCAGGAGGTCAACAATCCATATCTCTTCCTTCTCTTGTCTACCTTTTATTGTTTTAAGGGTGGAAAGTTCCAAATAGCCTTTGTTTCCCGGTAGGTACAAGCTAAGCAGGAGTTATAGAAGCTAACAGGCAGTTATGTGCGATTAGCAAGGTACCTGGTGACAAATATTAGTTCTCAGGCTGATGCACATTAGTGCTTTGGAATCACCTAGGATAACATCATGGTGTCACCAAAGCTAAGGCCTATGCTAACTTTATCACAATTTATATAGCATCTAAATATTTACCACACTTAAATGTGTGGCACTGGGGTTACTTTCATGTCAAATTTATTTTAATCAGCAAAAAAGATAAACATAAAATTAAAATAATTTTTTTTTCTTTTAACAATTTTTTATTGAACATAAATAGTATACATTTAAACTATATTTGGTGCCCTCTCCCCCCACCCCCGTTTTCCCTTCCCCCCTCCCACCAATGGTTGTCCAGGTTAACCATATCATATTCATAATTTTACACATATTCTGATGTAGACCCTCATTAATCAAGATCAGCCTTCCTCCTCTCCTATCTTTCCATTCAAACTTTGCTGACATTTCCCCTCCATTATCTGGAGTCCCACTGGTATCCTCTGTGTTTCCTAGTTTGGGCATATTAGAGGAAACATATGTACCTTCTCCTTCTGTGCTTGGCAGATCTCACTTAACATAATGTTCTCCAGGGCTTTCCATCTTCTTGCAAATGATATAATTTTGTTCTTCTTTATGGCTGAATAGAATTCCATTGTGTGTATTTCCTAAAGTTTTCCTATCCATTCATCTATTGATGGAGATCTGGGTTGATTCAGGAGAGCATAGGTAAAATAATTCATTTTTAAAATGTGAAGTGAAGGGTAATAGAAAAAAAATTCTGACAGTGAAAACTTGGTAAGTAAAAGATCAAAGCTTCTAATGTAATTCATTCAAGTTTTGAAAATATATAAATATAAAATCATCTTTTTTGTGTCTACAAATTACTCATGTCCTACCCATGGACAGGGATCAAATGAAGAAACCCGTTCCCACTGGCGCCCTTTCCAAAGTCTCCAATTATAGCTGAGACGTTGCCATTAAGTCTGGCATCTGAGGAATAGCAAGTCTTTGCGATCCTCTCCTTGGGATTGAAGATTGATGAATTATGCATGTGTATGCAAATTTCTCACCTGTGACAGGTGTAGTACAGGCAATTTCCCTAGTATATTAAGAAACCAGTTATACTAGCATAGGATGCAAATGAGATATTCCCATCAGTTTATCAAACTATAAATTCCATGTCGCCCTGTGGCTCGAGAACACTGCGCCGTAAATGAGAGATTGGCAGGATTCCTACAGGGAGCAGCCCCTAATGACGTGGCTTGGTGGAGACCATCAGCTTGCTTCTTACTCACTGCTTCATTTATGCATTATATTCTGCTTTACCATGCCACCTGAGTTGCGCCACATCCCATCTGAAATCACAGCTGGTGTGCGCTGCAGAGCATTTCTCTGAGAGATCAGACAGATGTCAAAAAGGGAGAGAAAATTACCCATAACAAGAACTGCCTCTGATTGCAATGGTGCGATGTTACAGATTGATGTGCACTGGATTTCAGGCATCTGGGTCTGCTGATTCCCCATCCTCCACATCTCTGGAATCACGTTGACCTGACAATGTTCTGGGTAAATTTTATTTATCAAAATCAGATATTGCTTTTGGTATCACATGTAAAGTATGAAATCAAAAGTTTGAGAAAAATAATTTCACAGTAGGAGATCTCGGGGCTGGGAAAGTAGAGGTCCTAGTTTTTTCCATGATTCTGAATTGACCAGCCACATGCCTCCATAGAGAAACCTCTTGACCTTTCTGGGTCCTGTTAGTGTTATCTAAATGTCAAGCAATAAAACCCACTTATTTCTAAGAGTTGCACTTCAGTAATGCAATCCCCTGAGTCTTTTCTTTGACCACTTACTATGGAAATATTGACTTGCAAGACTGTAGAGCAATTTGGAATGCACTATGCTTAAATGTTGCTTTCTGTTTTTACTTACAAATGGCAATACTCTGCAATCCACAGGAGTCATCATAATGCATTTTCTTTACCTGCTATATTATTTGTCTTCCCTCAGGATTATTCCCTTAGAATTACATATGCTACCGAGGAGGGATAGGAGAAATAAAAATCAGAATAGAGACAACAGGAAAGCAAAGAAAGACTTTAGTTTTAAGTCTAAAATCTCCATTGTAACCCTCATGGCCCTGATGATTTGTTTTCTTCTACGAGGTCCAGTAGATAAAAGGCTCAGAGCCGGGTGTGGTGGCGTAAGCTTTTAATCCCCGTGCTTGGGAGGCAGAGACAGGAGGATCGCGCAGGTACAAAGCCAGCCGCGCGCGCTGGTTTAGGAGACCCTGTTTCCAAATAAAAATACAAAATAGATCTGGGAGTGTAGCCCGGAGGTAGAAGGGCTTCCAGGAACCTCAGTACCACCAAAAAAAAAAAAGGCTCATAAAATCTTAGAACACTCTATGTTCATTTAATTGGGGCATATATATTTGTTAAAGAATGTATTTGACTGCAAGAGAAGTTTAGGCCTAAATTCTTAAAAATTCCAGTAAATCAAAGGAAGCAAACTTACCCCCTGACATGCTCACCATCCACTGACCCTTCACAAAAGTCTCATAAAAAAAAGCACTGCAAACCCAAAGACACCTTTATCTCACTTGTGGGGTGGCCCATGTTCTTTCTTGAATGGGTATTTTTACTTCCCTAAATAAATCTCTGACTGGCTCATGCTGAATTTTTTTCCATCATGTAAGTGAAAACCTATGCTGATCCATAGTAGAGCAATCAGCTCTTCTCCCATGAGAACGTTCTCGAGTCATACTCTTGATGAAACTGGAGGAGCAGGCAGAATTTTCATGTTCTGTGCAAAAAATCCATACACAGGAGGAGGGATGTGGCCATGTGCTGCATCTTCTCTTCATCTATGTTGTCTCTTCCTCCGCCGTGGTGTGCTTGTCCCTTACCTCTGCTCACCCAAGCAGTGGTGCACCATCTGCATTCCCAGCTACACGGTGGGGTCTGCCCTCCTCTGCTCCTGCTCACCTGTTTCTCACCCGGGAAACAAAGCACCCTGCTATCCTGGCTGTACTGCAACAGTAAATCAAAGCATCGACAATAATAAACAGCATCACAAAAATCCAAGCCCTCCATCTGGCCTAAAAGGGATGCCCATAAGAAGATGAAAATCAGATGCTTATATTTGAGATAAACTTTTGAAGAGAATCAAGGATAAGATAATAAAGCTAGCAGCATCCACAACAAGTGTGTACAATTCTGAAGGTTAGGAATCATGTTTTTGCTTTGTTGTACTTTGTTTTAATTGTGTCTCAAAGCCTAAGGGCAATTCATAAAACAAAACTGATAGTGAGGTTACCCAGAAATGTGCTTGCTTAATGAGTGAGCCAAGGGCTGTGCATGCAATTCATGCTGTCAATTTTTACACTGATAGGTCTTCAGAATCCATAAAAGATATTGGGATTGCAAGAGGACAGATTTCTTTCTTTTTTATTTATTTATTTTTTATTAGTGCATTGTATTCATACATCATAGTTTGATTAAAAAAAAGACTTGTGTAGACATACGTGCACACGTCACCCAGTCAGCCCCCATGCAATCCCCACCCCTTGCCCTCCCCAACCCTCCGTCTCATGCTTGGCTTAATGATTGATATCAATACGTTTGTCTACATACATCATGTGCCTTAGAGACCTTTATTCCCACCTGCCCTCCCCTCAGTTAGATTGCCTTATTTGCTCTTCTGTAGGATCTTTTTCACCTGGAGTGCCTCCTATGACCCATTTCACTTTAGCTTTCACACAATGGAGTTTTACTCAGCCATTAAAAAAAAAAAAAAAACTACAATTACAGCATTTTCAGGGAAATGGATGGAACTGGAGGACATTATGCTAAGCGAGATTTGTCAGTTGCAAAAAGTAAGATTTCTTTCTTTTAAAGGTGAGAAAACTAAAGTCAGAGGATGGAGTGACTCTCCCAGTAACATACGCAATGCAAGACAGAGCTACCCTTGAAGTCTTCCTGTCCCGGCCTCCCCAGTGTGGGATTACAGGCATGTAACACCACATGAAGTACATACAGTGCCTTCTAAATGTGATAAATGCTAACTCCTTTATTTCTCTTAACTTCTTATGACAATAAAACAGTGTACGATTTACTCTGGTGTATCTGAGAAATACAGTGATTAAATAATTTGCCTGAAATTACATGGCTAAAAATTGGCAAGGGCAATCTGATAGAGATGACCCCAAATCACATAAATAAACTTAAATAAAAAATAACATAATAAATACATAAAATTCCAGCTCTACTTTTAGGTTTTCAGGAATTGGGTGAAAGAAAAAGAGTATGTCAGAGTATTTTACTAAGATCTGCCTTATTCTATGAGGGGGCTGTCTTGTGTGTAGCCAAGGATTCATTACCAGTGTTCTGAGGAAGGAGAGCTGAGGAGCCCAAGAGATGTCTTGACTCACCCGTCTGAAGTTCCCTGAATGAAGCTCTCCCCATATAAGCAAGGGAGTGGAGCAGCTGAGAGAAGAGCCTGGTTAGGACGCTTTCAGGTTCTTCTTTTTGGGGCATGTTTTTGACTTAGCAACTAATTAATTCTTCTACAGATAACTCCATCTCCTCATGTTCAAATGGTGTTAATGATGTGCCAACCAATTCGAGCCCTTGTGAATATTAAATGAGGTACAAAAATATGTATATATGTTTTCTTAGAATTGTGTTTGGGCATAGTAAATGTTGTATAAGTACTGGATATTATTATTAGCTGTGCTCTTTGCTGAAATAAATCATAATACTTTCTGAATATAAGTGGTAGCAGAATCTGTGGAAATAGCTCTAGATTTTAAATGGAAATTTAGAGTCAAAAGAGTAGGTTTTGTGATTACATTTTCAGTACACTACATGTAGGAATTCAAAAAGGTTTCTTACACTTTTTAAATCCTAGTTTTCTCCATTATAAATTATGTATAATAATGGATACCTTTAACATTTCAGTAATGAAATATTTACCTGACATAGAGACTGTGATAAAAAAAAATGGAGACATTCTGTCTCCTGTCTTCTGCAGAATTGTAGGCAAGATACTCTGTGTCACTCTTCTGTAGACTGTTAACTTATAAAAGTTACATGGTGAACATGTCTATCCCTAGTGTATGAATAGGTAAGTTCAATCAAAAAACAAGCAGAAGAGCTTGTTACAAGCTTGTGGCACCATGTGTGTAATCTCAGTACTTGGGAGGCTGAGACAGGATCCTTAAATTCACCTACTTAGTGAGGCTTTCAGCTACTTAGTGAAACTCTGTTTCCAAATAAAATATAAAGTAGATCTGGGAGTGTAGCCTGGAGGTAGAAAACCTCTTGGTTTCTCCCAAGCATTACACACACACACACACACACACACACACACACACACACACACAGAGCAGAAGTTTAGAAAAATAGTTATCTCATAAAATCTGTTAAAACTCTATTGACTTGATATCAGTAATGATCAGTTTTCCTAAATGACTATTTAAACATTCACATTTTATAGGTTTCTAATTGGAAAAACACATTAAAAAATGAATAAATCCTCATGCTCACCTGAACCTTCACCTGATTAATTTCCCTCAAACTCTGAATCTACCTTATAGCCTTCTTTATAATTCTGACTTATCAATTCTGGACCATGTGCTGTGGATACCATCCCTTCTGCCCCCCCCCCAGAGTTAATCTTGAAATGTTGCATGAGGGCCGGGCGTGGTGGCGCACGCTTGTAATCCCCGCGTTTGGGAGGCAGAGACAGGAGGATCGCGCAGGTTCGAAGCCAGCCACGCTGGCTTAGAAGACTCTGTTTCCAAAAATAAAAATAGGTCTGGGAGTGTAGCCCGAAGATAGACGGGCTTCCAGGAACCCCAGTACCACCAAAAAAAAAAAAAAAAAGAATGTTGCATGAACTGTACTTCCATCTAATTATACACAGAAGATCAACCTCCATTGTTATGGTCACATTACTCTGGAGACAGAAGGATCTTTTCTGAAATATAAATCTTACCATTTCATTACCTTTCTTATGACTTCTTACTACCTTTTAGAATAAAGCTTGAAAATTCCATAATAAGCATGCACATCCCTGCAAAGATCCAGTCCCTGGATCCTCCTTCTAAATTATAGGCTTCTTAAAATTCTTCTACTTTCCCTTATCCCCAGCCTTTTCTCTCTTCTGCCTTGTCACATTTATCCTTCAGGTTAAAATCCAGAATTCTACATTTTGTGTTGAGGGAGAACTTGATCATTCCAAATGTTAAGCATAACACATTCCTCACCAACCAAATTTTATGTTTCTCTTCTTGAAACCTAACCCACTATACATGTTTCAACCTCTATTAAGAACATAAATCCTATGAGGTTGAAAATAACACTTGCTCACCATAATAGTCTTGTATATAATTTAGAGTCTAGCTGTTAGCAGCTCTCTATCAAATAGTTTTTGAATTATATTAAAATATGAAAATTCCCCTTAGCCCATTCGTAATATTATTATTAATTATTATTATTATTACCAATAGTTGTTAAAATACCATGTCTTTCATTTTAGCTTTATGACATATTCCAACAGCACATTCTGAAAAAGAGAATTTCTTCTTTTTGTTATTTTAATCTAAACTTTCTGTATCCAAAGTATCTTAACTTTTGCCTTTCCGAATTAATTTGTCATTTTTCTATACTCAAGCACATCTGGATGCATTCCTTCTTTTCTCTGGTGTAACTTGTTTTTATACTTTTTTACTTTACACCTTACATAAGAAAAATTTAACTTTTTTGCATTTCTGTTAATACTTTTTGTTGTGGTTATTTTTCAAGGGTTCTTTCTATGTGTTAGGCACATATCTGCCTGCAGTTTTGAAATATTTTCCAAAAAGGGAAACATTTGAAATCAACTAAAATAGAATGGAGAGAACACCAAATAGCCAATTTTATACTTTTATTAAGTACTAATGTTAATATTATTAATATTTTGTTTATAAATGTATTAATCATTGTTACAATCATAGCAGATTATGGGTTTCTTGGTTTTATGCAAATAGTACTATTATATTTAGTTACAAATAATTGTTGGCTCACATTAATTTATTTACCAGCATCCTTCACTGTGACAACATCAGAAAGGAGAGACCTTCTCCTGAATCAAGGATGCACCCTGGTTTATACAGGAAAAACAAGGCTGTTATAAAATCACACATATCACCAAACGCTGGTGGCATAACAGTGAATGCTTATCCCTGGTGCTTTCAATGTCTGCTGCAGGTCCAGTCTACTTCCAGTCAAGCTTCTGGTACACGGTGGTTCTGTGAGAGAAGATGCTTCGATTTCATGACTCTTCCATTCCCACCATTCTTCATGATTGCGATACTAAAAAAGAAGATAAAGAATTGAGCACCAGGCTTTGAATCCTGTAGCCCTGGAATGCCACATATCACTTTCTAATATAACCTATTGTCAGGACCTATTTACAAAGAACGGGTTAGTAAAAATTCAGAGAAACATAATCTTTCATGTACTTCAGAATATTAAAAGCACTAAGTATGCCAGTAGTTGCAAGTGGGGCTTTAACTTCTTTCCTCGATAATCAACAGGCTTTTTCACCCTTTAAAGTAATTAATCAAGGCCACAAGGGTGAATTTGAATAAAAATTACCACTCTTGCTTCCTTGCTCTCTCACTAGGGTTTGAACTGCTCCAACATTGTAGGGAATGGAGCTGATGTTGATTGATTGATTACAAGACAGTGGAATCATAATGATTTTTTAAAGAAAATAATTAACAGAATAAAAGGACAGCTGAGGGGCTTAAGTAAAAAGAGATATATCTTTTCTACCTGTCCTTCCACCTGCATCTTGTTTTTAATGAGAGTTTTAACCATAGCATTGTAAAAATGACTAATCACAGGAGACAGAAAAGCAGTCATGAGGTGAGTCAGAAAAAAAAGCATTAAGGTAGTGACAGATTAATCAAGGTAGAAGAGGGTAAACAAGAAAGTTGTCAGGATCTTTGCTTATTTTGGTCCTTGGAGATTTATCTGCATGTAGAAATCTCCACTTGGGTGGGCAATTTGTACCCCTTCCAAACCAGGCCAAAGTCTGAGCTAAATTCTAAGAAGGCTCCCAACATAGCCTTTTCTTTTCTTTCCTTTCCATTCTCTTCTTTTGTTCCTATTCAAAACTTTCAAATTCTTTTCAGCCATCTTACTTTTTGGGGTTGCACCATCTCTCTGGGCCTGAGCTTTACATATGCCTTTCTGGCAAAACTGCAAATCTATACAGCCTCTGCTACAAATTCACTCTTGAAATTCTGTGTACAATTTCCTGAATGTAGACATCAATATTCATGAAGAAGTTTGAATATTTTCTTGTTTTTAAATTTCCTCTGCCAGTCTATTAAGCCCATCATCTTTAAAATCAGCCTCACACACAATTTCAGGACACTGAAAAAATGTTCTTTGTTAGTATATAACACATGTGGCCTGTATATCACTTTTCTCTGGAGTATCCTTTGCCTTTCAAATTTTTTAACAGTCTCTACCAACCACCTTTCTAGCCCCTTGATAGCTTTCCAATTTCCTCTCACAAAACAGTCCTCTCACAAATTTCCTCTCACAAAAACGACTCACAGTCCACATGGTTAGAATTAGGTATATCCCTCATCCCACCCTGCAGTACTATTTTCCGTCTTAACCAACATTCTTATTGCTATAATCCAAACACACAACATAAAGGAAGGAAGATTTGCTTGATTAGTTTTTTTTGGAGATTTTGGGTTTCAGGTTCTAGTGAGGCTAAGGATCACGGATCTCAGAGCATGGTGTCAGAAAGTAGAAAAAGCACGTTTCACTCTCATATCATGGGAATTAGAAGCAGGAGAGCTGATTTCTGAGATTACAACCAAGCTCAGCTTTTAACATTGCTACCTTGTGGGGGCTAGGGACACATTCTATTTATAAACCATTACAGAGTCTTTCAGAAAACAAATTCCTAGATATCTGTTAGGTATGGGGGAGGCTATGTATCATTTCCAGGCTGTGTACATTGTTTAATAGTCTTTTTGTTTTCTGAATTTCTAACTTCTAGTATTTGTTATAATTGTATTTAATTAGTCACTTGAGAAATACTTGCTAATGACCATACTTCATTATATTTAATGTTTTATGAGGACATAATCTACAATATTATTTACTACTATTGTCTTCAATGCATTGCCTAACAAATATTTGCAAATTGAATAAACAAATTAATAAAAGTATATAAAGCAAAATGACAAAATACATTTCAATAAAATTATAATTTTTTATTTGTGCTTGTATATATACATATACACACACTAATATATATAAATATACATATACACACATTTATGTGCAAGTATAATATACCTATAAGTATACAGGTAAATATGTATTTTCTTGGCAGAGTGTGGAAGAGGATTATAAAAACTATGTAGGCATACAGAAAAATTTTACTAATGGTGAAAATTTGAAAATTTATTTCTCAGTGATTAAAAGTGATGACAGATGTATGCAGTAGGTGGAGAGTTGTATATTGAAAGATAGAGCTGAGTGTGGTGGCGCACACTTGTAATCCCAGCATTCAGGAGGCTGAGACTGGAGGATCGCAGTTCGCAGACAGCCTCAGGTACTTAGTGAGGCCCGCTACAAATTAGTGCGACCCTCCCTCAAAATAAAGAATAAAAAATAGGGCAGGGGTGTAGCTCAGAGGTCAAATGCCCCTGGGTTCCATTCCAGAACCAAAAAAAAAAAAAGAAAGATAGAGGAAATATCAATAAACTAAATCACCAGATCAGAAAAAAATTGTACAGTTCAGAAGAATTGACCTGTGAATTTGAGAAATGAGAATACTAACAGATACATATAAAAAGATTTTATAAAATGATTTTTCACAAAAGGAGCATGTTATAGACTGGAGAATGGACAGGTCCTCTGTGCTTTACAAAAGTTGTAAGTTGACTCCAATTTTACCCACAATCCTGCAAGTAATCCCCAAGATCATAGAGCTAGTGCATAGAAGGGCTGATTCCAACTCTGTCTGGCTTCAAATCACATCCTTTTCCTATCCCACAGTTTTAATCATTTAACACCTAATTAATATTTGCTGGTTTGAACTGCAGAGAAATGAATAAATGCAATGAGTGGCCTGGATGAGTTGAGGGGGAGAGTCTGAAGTGTAAGTGTAAGTGGTTATGAGTGTCTGTGGGCAGTACTTCCTTAGGTGGTTCAATGTCATTGGAAAGTACTTAATTACATTCATTTCCTAAAGACCACTGAGCTTATGCCGGAACATTAGGGGGCTTTTAAAAATGTTAGTGGAACTCCCTGAGACAGTCAAAGGACTTGAAAAGGTGGTTTCCTCTTTCATTTTTATGGCCACAAATGTTAAGCACTTTATTAGCATTTAAACTAAATAGTAACTCTCTGAAAAGGGAGTAAAGATCTAGTAAGAAACTATCTCAGAACAGAAAAACCACCTCGTCTGCTTGCTCCTTTATCTTCAAAAAATAACCAGAGAAACCCAGGTAGCTTCCTGTTGACATCTTAGCCATGCCTCTTCAATATCTTCCAGGCGATTCCATTATGCATATTTTTGCATATTTGAAAAGTTATTTTGGATTTCAACTTAAATCGATTCATGCTGTAAGGAAAAAATAAATTTCATTGTTTAAGTATCCATTATGTGATCATTTTAAGCGCAAATAAAGGCTGAATCAAGATAGTATACGCCATCACTTGAGCATCAAGATTTCAACACAGCAACCAGGTTTTGATTCACGACTGTTCTTAACTCTATTCAAGATTTTACATGTGTTTACATATTTGTTTCTCATGACACCAAATATCAAAAATATTAAATATCATATATATGCTATGAGTAGGTACTGACACTATTCCACCTTCTCCTTTACAGATGACAACAATGAGGCTCTTGGAAACTCACATGGGCAGGATCATACAAACCATAAATATCAGAGCAAAGACCAAGCTCCTTTCCATACTAAGCATGAGTAAATCCAGATCATAATATTGATCTGTTTGTTTCAAAAATCTAAGCATATTTGTCTTCATATTGATGGTTTTGTAATTAAAACAAGGGATGGAGACATTTAGTTAAATTTATTGTATAAAGGGTTCCATCCCCAATACCTCCAAAAAATAAAGACAGAAAATAAATAAAGCTCTCCATAGAGTTTCAAAACTTAACATTTAAAATAATATATCAAAATGGGCAATTGAACTAGATAAACACTTCTCAAAAGAAGAAATACAAATGACTATATATATATATATATATATATATATATATATGAAAAAAATGTTCAATATCATTAGAAATTAGGGAAATGCAAGCCAAAATTACAGTGAAATTCCATCTACCTCTAGTTTAAATGGCAATCATCGAAAACACATGAAATAATAAATGCTTAGAAGAATATGGAAAAACAGAAACACCTATACATTGTTGAAGGGACTATAAACTAGTAATAACCTTTATGAAAATCATTGTAGAGGGATCTCAGAAGACTGGGAATGAAGCTGCCATATTATCTATCAGTAACCCTCCTGGGCATCTGTCCATTTGAATTGAAATCAGACTACTACAGTGATACATGAATATCAATGCTTATAGCAACATAATTCACAGTGGGTTGCCCTTTAAAATCAGAGTCTTTACTATGGTTCCAGAAGGCAAAGTCAGAGAGATATCAAAAAGAAAAGAATCATGTGTGTTCTTTGCTACTATATAGACCCCATGTCAGGTAAGAATGGCCCTTTAGGATCCAGGAGAGAATCACTGGCCACAATTGGCAGTAAATTAAGGACCAAAGAAATTCATTTTTCCAATAACTAGGAATCTGTAAACAACTTTAAGGCTGAGATGAAAATCATGGCCTCATCCTACATCTTGATTTCAGCCTTATTAGGCCCTTCACAGAGACTTCACTTTGCCTTGCTAGATTCCCAGCCACAGGAGCTGTGAGATGACCAGGGCTTCTCATTCTAAGCTGCTGAGTCCTGTTGATTCGTTATTCACCAACAGAAAACTAGTACACTAGGCTGGAAAGTAGGTGGCCTCATTATGTAATTGAAAAGCATTAATTTAAAAACCTACAGTACACTAAGATCAAAACCACATTCTATTTGAGTCTATGATATCAGAAGAAAGGTAATAGATTCACATGAATGACATTTGGGCATCTTATGACACTTAGAGATGCCAGATGAGGAACTTGGTAGGACACCTAGAAACAGAGCATAAATAATATATGACTGTCCCCTCCCTTCCCTAATTACTCTCGGTCATTCTCCTGGAGTATTTTCCTAAGACTGGCACTTTTAGCCAGTAGCTTACGACCTTGATTGATTAAAAGCACATAGCTTGGACCATTTTGTATTAGAAGAGTAATTTCTACAACTCAAACTGAAAGGAGTAGTGATACAACACAAACCATGTGTTGGGTAGGAGATAAGTTTGACAAGATGGCAGCACAAAAGTTTCTTACACCCTCTCCAGTTGGCATCACTTAAATGCACCAATTAATCAATTAATACCTAGAGCAGTCATGCCAATGCTGGTTATGGCCTGGGAACTGCTCAGGGTACTTGTAAAGTAGCCCCTCTCAATATAGTTGAAAATAAATGTTTTCTCCAAAGTCCACAAAAGGAAATTAATCATCAAGTTGCTAGGTTGTCCATTTCACACCTGTGCTAAGAGAATGGCCCTAGAGGGAACAAAAATTCTACAGGAACTGTCACAGTATACCTCAATTGCACCTTCATTCTATTTTAAAAATGTTTCTTATCATACATAACTCCAATGAGTTCTCAGCTATTTTGTATGGCAGAAATAGCTCACATTTGTAGTTTGAACAGCCTGGGTTTTCCAACAACTCTATCAGTTGTTATTTGAACTGTAGCAAGTTAACTATTTTGTCTGTTAAGTAATTATTAGAAAGAAATTGATGAATAAGTGATCATCTCAAACTTCTATAGAGATCTAATGTAGATGATAGATAAAAAATAGATATAGATAGATGAAAAGAAGCTATTCTTTCCAACATATTGTCTGCCATTATTCCTCCTGATGCCTAACATAGAACGGCTAGTCTTAGAATTCTTTCAGTGTTTTTTTTTTAGTTTTTTTTTTGTTTTTTTTTTTTTGTTGTTCCATTATACTGTGCAGGGAATGGGGTCAAAAGACTAGTTTTTATTTCCAGTGTGTTAATCACTATCTTCATGACTTTGAGAATATTCTTTTACAAGACTTGGTTAAATGCCTTACACAAAGTCAGGACATTTAAATTATGCAAAACCTTTCCCTATGTTACTTTCAAAGTTTTATCTCCATTACTCTAAGGGGATTTTTAAGTTTCTTACACATTCAGCAGTCTATTACTTGATAATTTAAAAGACCCATTTTGGGGAGAGAGAGGCACAAGAAGATGATGTTCTGGTTGAGAAAAGGTAAAATGTGCATTTTACAAGATTGATGCATGCTTGAGATCTGCTTATTGATACCTGTGGTCCAGCACCATCCCTGCACATCTGACTCCCCACTAGCCATGCTGAAACGGCTGAAAGCATCCTACACATTTTCGTCAAAACTCACTGTTTACAAGGTTCAGGCAATTCATTTCCTACAACTGGATTTATGTTTGACCACCTCAACTTCTGTATCTACAAACTCTAATAGATTATTGTTAGGTAATTAAGCATCATCATTAATATACTTTAAATCTTGTTTTATTATATTGATCCTTTTGTAATTATTAGAGATCTCTTAATTCAAGTTGCAGTTGGGACAATTCTATGAGCTCTATGTAGATTTATTGGAGCATATTAACTGGAGCAATGACCACACCTCTTACTTGAGAGCTTAGTCAATGGACAGAGTCAATGTGCATTTCTCCCTCACTTCACTATGTGTTACTCTTGGATACTCTCAGAGAGAACTGAGTTCTAAAGTGACAAAGGAATCTGAATTCATCCTTCCAGTAGATCTGTGATCTTAGGTTGAGGTGGAGAATGAAGGAATTTTCAAGGACATTTTAGGGCCTGGTTGGGAAGCCGAGAACATCACTTCCACTCAGATTCCATAGGACTAACCTCAGTTGCATGGTCACCACCTCACCGCAAGGCTTCAGGATTCACTGGCTCCACATATGCTCAAAGAGAAACACAGTCTCTGGGATCAGAAACTACAGAAGACAGCCCAGAGATCTTCCAGACATCAGGGGAACATCACAATTATATAAAAAAGAGAAGCAGGTTTTTGGATTGAGTCATGTGAAACTTTGATTCTAAACTGGTGTCTGACACTTAAATTTCTGACTGGTAGCATGCCCTGCAATTATAATATATAATTAGTAATCAACAATAAAAATAATAAATGATCACAAAAATAAATGGAAAAGTATGTTAATTTGAATGTTAGGAAGTATGTGTGCATCATACCAGTAGAAGGAATAGAAAGTAGTTTTTGACAAGTGTTAGTTAAAAGATTAGTTAGTCACAAAATGTAACAAATTGGATACTCTCCCTAATATGGAATAACTAGGGAGAAAAGGGGTCATAGAGGTAACCATAGATGAAGAAGATAGAAACCATAGATGAATAAATACGGTGACCTAACTAAGAAGTATGGGAGGTCAGAAAAGAAAAATTTCCTAATGTATATGATGTACATTAACAAACATTCACAAACTAAGCCAAACATGAGGAGGACAGAGGGGGAGGAAATGGAGTGGGAATTGGATAAGGGCTAAATGAGTGATGTGTGCATGTATGCCTCTGCCATCTTCTACCCCATTAAGATGTATGACTAAAATACATCAATTAAAAAAAGATATTCTATCATAATTACAGTGGCTGTTAACACTAAAAAGAGTCATAATGGAAAGCTGGCAATTGCAAAAGGAATATGAAGGTTATTTTCAAGGGGAATAAGCATTATAAAAGATATATTGGGATTATCATTTTCTCTATGATAATAGATAAATCAAAGAACATAAAAGTTGTGATTTTTATAATACTGTGCCCAAGGAAAGATAATATTCTATCATCTACCTCCAAATGCAAAAACAAAATAAACAAACACTCTCTTCCTTGAAAAGCAATACAAACTGCTTTAGTAAATGAACCATGTATTAGTAGTGACTATTACTTGGTCAATCTCTATTCTTTTTAAGTAAATGCAGTATATCTTATACTGGGTGCAGATTCAGGTGTAAGCAGTCTATGATATCTGAGTTGTCCAGTTATTAACTCATCTCTTATTTTTCCCTGCAAGGTAAATCACACTTCAACTGCTCTGTGTAGTAAAGTAACAGCATAGAGATTGGTATGCAGTCAGTTCTCAGTGCATGAGTTGATTCTCCTCCTTGACATTCACAGCTCTTGAGCCTGTACATAGTTAGAGATAGAGGTCATCAGCACACAGACTAGGTCATATTGACCAGAGAAGAATTTAGTTGGAGCATTTAAAATATTTCTGAGAAGTCACAAGTTATGACTTTCCTGAGGACACATCTCTGAGTGTCTCATATCTCCTTGGGCTATATTAACATACATGCTGATTCCTGGCGACCATATAAAATCTGCTAGGCATTGCATTGGCAACAACTTGTTACCCCTATTTTAAAATTATAAGTCTCATAAAAAGGTTTCTATGTGATTATGCAAATTTGAGATGCACATTAATGAAGGCAGAGATACGATATATCTGGTACTTAAAATAGCAGCTTTATTTTTTTCCAATATCCTACCATTTTTTAAATTCTAGGCAATAATTATCCCTAAAGGTTGAGTTTACCTTGTCATTTTGGCCAAAGTTCTCTATTCCATAAAAATTGTGGCCAATGCAAGATTCTGGTTTAGCAAATGCAATCTTGCTCTATCTTTACCATTCTTTAGGAAAGAACATAGAAATCAAAGACTAATACAGATTAGGTACAGATGTGACTGTGCCACTTGCTTAGCTAGTATGAGGCTTAACATTGTACACATAAAGCACCCGGCACAAACAAAATATGAAGTTTGGAAGCGACATTCGTGCTCAGCAGAGAAGTGCCATGATGAATCACTGATGTGTTCCAGGGACCTGGGGAGGAGGCATAATGAAGGGGGCATGTGGCAGACCAAGGTTTACTTATTTGTCATCCCTGTAAAAAGCAATTACTATGACTTCTTATGTCCCATAATGTCCCTTGGCATCAGTGGGCTCATCAGTCTAATGGGTATAGTCATCTCCACCATATGTGCTTCCTGGGATGATGGTTGCTTCAGCTGAGTTGATGCCTGTAAAAACCCTAGACAAGTGAGGGATTACAGTCAAAGGAGAGAAAAAAACAACCATTGCATTGTTTATCACTGAGTGAATTGTAACATAGCTTATAATACCATGTAACTTCATTGCTTCACCAAACTTCAGCTTAGTTAACCAAAATTGGAGAAAGAGTTCTTGAAAATTAAACAAGAGCATCAATTTTGAGTGAGGTGCAGTCTTACTCTGCATGAATACCTATGTGGTTGTAAAAATTCAGGGATGCTGCAGCTCTAAGACCTTCACAATGAATAATTGTTCATCTTACTGATAAAGAGCACCCACTCTAAAACCAAAACACTTGGGCTTTGCTTTTTGTCTAGTTTTGTCACTTTGCCCAACTTAACTTCTCGAGACCTTGACTGCCTCATCCGTAACATTTAATATTAAGAATTACCAACACCAATCTCAGTGCCATGCTTGAGAAGGAGGAGCACGTGCAGTAGTATCTAGAAGGAAATGCACTAAGTGCTGTGTGCATGCAAGTTTCTATTACTCTTAACCTTATTATGATTTAAAAAGCCAGTGCACAAGTAAAAGTATCTTAAAATATATATTACTCAAAGTCATGGAGAGAATTTATTTTATTTATAAATTAGAACTATGCCTGACAAAAATATTTGGTAGCTATTATTAATCAAATAACATAAAGGCAAGGAATTTCAGAACTAGATAGTTATTTGAGCACTTTAGGATAGTGGATACTGGAAATGATAAACTAGACAATATTGGTTATAATCTTTTACTTAACAGCAAATGTCTATGACTCTAATATGCAGTTTAGTGGATACTGAACAAGATAAACTAGACAGCTAGTTTACATAAGCACGTGTAAGTTCTACCTGTAAGCATAAGGAACATACAGAAGAGTTAGGCTCCTGGTAAGTTTGACATATAAGATAACTTCCTCTTGGCCTCATTCTGACCATGTCTCTCTGGATAGCCTTACTCTGACCTTATAAAAAATGAGTAAATAGAAAGTAATGGAAAACAATGTCTGCCTAATAACTAGGGTGTAAGTAGTCTGACCATCGTATTTCTCTCTAAAATGGTACATTCCTGCAAACACCAGGAAGGAGTGTAAGACAGAAAAATCTGCACTTTCAAATTAATTTTCTGTGAACCTAAAACTGCTACATTCTGAGAAAATAAAAAGATATGTAGATATTAGGACATTGACAACTATGGAGTGGGGAGTTATTCATCCTACCACAGTTTCATATCAGCAGTAAAAAGAGAGCTTCCTGATCCTTCCCAATGACCCTGCCCAGAAAGATATCTAAACTCACAATTCTGTCTTCTTGTATTTTTACGAGGTGGACTATCCTGACTCAGCAGAGGTCCCTTCTCCTTGGATTCTGGGATCTTTCTCCTTTGAAGCACTTGAGTTTTACTTCTGTAGCTATTTATTCTTCATCAGTTTCTTTCTGCCTAAATTTTGCACCAGGTTTTGTGCACTTTAGGTCTTTCTTTTTTAACAGTTTCAACTGGATCCCAGATTACTTTCCAACAAAAATTGACTTCTCATCTTCTCTTTAGAGGCAAGTTCCTTCAGAGTTGTGTCTGAAAAATTTTCTTTCTACCATTCTCTTTTTAACCACTGTGCTACACTTTTCAAAACCCACAGGTACAGTTCTCTATCTTGACCTTTCTCAGAAATGCAGCTTCAGATAATACAGCTAGACAATCCTACTTTGTTAAAACATATTTTGCCCTTGGTTCCTGAAATGTGCATTCTTCTGATCTCAAACCTCTCTGGATCAATCTTTTCATCTTTTTGCCTATTTTTTCTCTTTTTTCAGCCTCCAAATATGAGAATAATCTGAGAATTAGTCTTTAACCTACCTCTCTGCTTATCCTCTCTTATTGTGTGAACTCATTTATTCTCATAGTATTTCATGCAAGCATGCTAAATCTGTACACCAGGCTGGAACAATTTTCTGAATTCCAGGTTCATATGTGCCTTCTTACCCAAACCCTTCTTACAAGTCAATTCAGCCTCGCAAATTTAGAATATCCCAGCCAATATATGTCCACCAGCTTACAGCTATGCTCACATCACTTCTTCTTGGTATCGCTGGGGATTGAACCCAGAGATATTCTACATCTGAGCTAAATACCCAGCCCAATTTTATGTATATGGAAACAAGGTGTCACTAAGTTGAAGATGGCTTCTCTAGGTTGTCAAGGCTAACTTCAAAACTGCAATCCTCCTGTCTTAGCCTCCCAATTACTGGAATTACAAGCAAGCACCACCATGCCCAGCTTATCCTTCCCTTCTGCTTCAATATTCTAATTGCTTTGGACAATCTTAGGAATCTCCCTTGACTCTTCCTTTACTTATGATACAGGATCCAATATGTTACTAAAACCATAAAATATTTCAGCACATACCTTAGTGGGGTCTCATCTTTCATCACTATCATAAGAGTCCAAGCTCAGCTCTCTTCCTCCTCTAGGGAAATGCTGGAACAAGTGGTCAAGTGGTATCTCTGCTTGGACACGTGCATGGCTACAGGCTAGCCTCTGTAGCTAGTCTCTCGGCAGCCAGTGTAATCTTTTCAAAATTTAAATCATATTATCTGGTTGCCATAAGAAGACTCTAAAGCCTTCTCCCGACACTCAAAATTTTACCTAGCTTTCATATCTGGGAAGAAATTCTTCATATTATTACCACCAGTCCATATCATTAAACATACCTCCCTGAAAGCTCTCACGGTACTCGAGCTCTGACATCCTGTGTTCTTTGAACCTATCATGCTTGTTTCAGTTGTGAGGTCTTTGCACTGGGCATTCCTTCTGTTGGCAATACCCTTCATTTAGAATGCCACATGGTCCTTTTATGCTTACCTAGACCTTCCACAGAATGCCAACTCCAGAAAGTCCTTCCTCACTCCCTAACTAAAGTAGTGACACCACTAAATTCCCCATAAGTCTATATTATTGATTTATGTAACACAGAATTAGGAATTGAACCCTGGGACTTTTTACCACTAAGCTACCTCCCCAGCCCTTTTATTTATTTATGTATCTATTAATTTTGTGACATTGTTTTGCTAAGTTGCCTAGGCTGGACCTCAAACATATAATTCTCCTGCCTCACCCTTTTGAGTCACTGATATTACAAATACACCCAACCAGGCCCAGGAAGCATTAAACATGACAGTTTTCTAAATAGAGGAATTGTTACTTATATGTTCTTGTTCTTTGCAGTATCTTTAGGATTCATACTTTCCGGCATATAAAAGACAATGTGCAAAATTTAGTGAATGAAGAAGTAAATAATTTGAAAGAGGAAGGATGGTGCATGGTTCTTGTTGTTTGTTTGTGTGGTGGTGAGTTTAACACCCTGGGCTTCATAAGTATAAGGCCTTGTGGTGAAAGTGACCCGCATCTCTGTCACTGCTTCCTGTTTTTAAGACAGGGTGATGCCAGGCATTAGTCAAATGTAGTACTCTAAGCCATCAGGTTTGCAACTGTTCCTCCTTGAAAAGATAGTGAATAATAAAACAAGATGTGGGATGGTTTAGAAAGAAGCAAATGCACTAATTTCTTCCTCTGAATAAAAGGAGAAATTCTCTAGCAGTGCCAACCAAAGTGTTAGCTCAGAGTTCCCCTAGCTCTTTATTCCATATCATTCAAGCATAAAATCCAAAATAGGGGACTTACTTATTTACTTATGATTTACTCCACGTACCTACAACAGCACAGATATATTAGAATGATTTCCCTAATAATCATTTAGTAAATAGATCAGTTCTAACATAATCTTAACTCTCCACAATGCTATGTAGCTTCATCATGTCTAAGATAATTGGGTATCTGAGTTCTAAGCCTATCCTTTTTATTTTATTTTTATTTCTTTTTTAATTGGTGCACTGTATCCATACATCTTAATGGGGTACAAGATAGTAGAGGCATACATACACACATCACTCATTTAGCCCTTCGCCAATTCTCTTCCCATTCCTTCTCCCCTCCCTCTTTCTTATGTTTGGCTTAGTGATAGACTGTGATATGTTTGTGAATGTATATCATGTGCATTAGGGAATTTCCCTCTTCTCCTTCTCATGCCCCTCAGTTAGGTCACTTTATTTGCTCATCTATGGTTTCTCCTCCTCTGTCTAGAGTTCCTCCTATGACTCATTTTCTCCCCAGCTTCTGCATACTAGGGAGAGGATCTGATATTTTACTTTTTGTGACTGACTAATCTCACTTAGCATAATGTTCACCAGTTCCATTCATTTCCCTACAAATAATGTAATTTTGTTCTTCTTTATGGCTGAATAAAATTCCATTGTGTATATATATATCATAGTTTGTAATCTATTGTATCCTTTTTAAACTCTGTTTTTGTTTGTTTTCTTGACCTGGAAAAAGAAGAAGTTTATATCACTCATAGGCTTTCATCCTTTATGCTGTTCTATTATGAATGCTATGGAAGTCTCACATTAATAGAAAAGAATTTTGCTTCCAACCATCTTGAATGGCAGGCAGGAATTAGCATTGTGCTTAAGAAAGTGGAGCATTTATACAGCCAACCTCTGGATGACACTGAAAACGTTCTTAGAATTCAGACCAAAGACCTAGAGTGTGCCTTTGGCCAAGCGAACTTCTTTGCATAGCTCTCTTGGGAGTCAGACCAATAAGTAAACAGACTTAAGGGCTTGCTGTCTTGGGCAATGCAATTCCATTTAATCTTCTGGTGCATAAATACAGCAGAGGGAAATGTGTCAATGGGAGCTCCAAGTAGGATGTGTAGTGCGGAGATCCTTCCCATAACTAAAAGAGGAAACAAGATTCATCTTTCACTCAGGGACCACTGTAGTGAGTTAACTCAAGTATCATGAGCCTAAGAAATAATAACTGACATTTCACAATAGAGGTATAATCCTACAAGGATTGTAATTATTTAGCAGAGAAATTGTGTAGATTCTAGGGGGGTAGGAAAAATAGGCCCCTGACCTAAAACACCTCTAACTAATGTTATTTCTGATTTATTTCCTAGTGTACTCCTATCCAGTCACCACACTGAAACTTGTAGGGAAACCATAAAGGATAAAATGATTGAACACATGTGTGTGTGTGTGTGTGTGTGTGTGTGTGTGTGTGTGTGTGTGAAGCTGGGATTGAACCCAGGGACATTCTACCTCTGAGCTACACACTCAACCCAATATTTTTTTATCTTTATTTTGAAATAGGGTCTCATTAAGTTGCTTAGAGCCTCACTAAGTAGCTGAGGCTGACTTCAAACCTGTGTGATTTTCCTGTCAGCCTCCCAAGTACTGGGATTGCAAGCATGTACTACCATGTCTGGCTTAAAAGCATACTTTTAAATATTTGATTTTTAATAAAAATATAAAAGTCAAGTCAAGGAAAGTTGTTTGTCTTCTTAAACATCCTCAATGGGTTTCATCGCGAACTAAATAAAAGGTAAATGAATTATATTCTTTAGATTTTAGAAATTCACAATACAGCTAACTTTCCAACATTATCTTCCTCATCCCGTGCAATAGAATCCCAAGGTACTCTTTCTGTTTTTAAATGTTTGCCTTTATTCTCTTATAGCTTACTATTTCCCTCTTATCACACATGCCAATTTATTACTATGTGTTAATTGTTTTGTTCACATTTTATTTACCGTTATTTTTACTAGACTAACAATTTAGTGAAAGAAAAAAACTGATTTTTATCGTATCTTTATACAAGTATCTATAATGGGAATTTGCTTAAATCATAATTGAATGTACCTTGCTGGTTTTAATAAAATTTTGCAGAAGGAAGGGTGAAGACCTAGAAAGAAGCAGAAAGAAAGAAAAAAGAAAGAAAGAAAGAAAGAAAGAAAGAAAGAAAGAAAGAGAAAAAGGAGAGAAGGAAGGAAGGAAGAGAAAGAAAAGAGGATGAGAGAAGAAGGAAAAAGAGAACTAAATCACCATGATAGGGAGGGCTGTGCGTTCACTCCCAGGTAAAAGTCGCCATCACTAATAACTCTTCTCAGCCTTAAACATCAAATTCAAATATCATCTATATGAAGCCCTGCCTGATGCCCATGAGTATCACAGGGTGCTCCTTCCTCTCTGTTTCATCATATCCATCCCATGTCTCTGGAAAAATAAGCAAACCAAGAGTTGTAATGGTCTGCAAAGCCATACACCCACAGACTGCTTGATGACAGAGAGGGTGTCTAATTCATCTTTATATACCCAGCACACTATTGGGATAGAGCTCAAAAAACCAAATGATAAAATTAACAGATTATTTTTATTAATACTAGCAGCTTTAGTGGTGGAACTATAAATTCAGTACTTTCATTTAAATTAAATTAAGCCTTGATATCTTTAGCACTACATTTGTTGGCAGACTGGTGTATTTTTCAGGATGTGAGCCTGTTAGGCCAGAGCCACTGTGGAGCCATGCTTTCTGTGCATCAGCCACTGTACAGTTGGCCTCCCTACAGTGGCTTTAGAGCAAGGCTTCTCAAGTTCCATGTGGATACAATATACTTGCTGACCTTATTTGTTTGGAAAGTGCTTCAGTATATCCCGGGTGGGGTCCCAGGTTTAGCAGTTCTAACAAGCTCCCAGGAGATGCTGATACTTCCCCAGCACTGAGCAGCAAGGTCCTGTAGCACACATGCATCAAGAGGGTCTATAGCAAAGCTCTTCATCAGCCTGTGGAGAAATTTTACTTTTGTTGGCAGAAACCCCCCTAGCCATCCTAAAGCCACAAGTCAGTGTCAAAACCCACTTCAGCTAAACTGAAATTTAATAATGATTATATAAACCACTGGTTTACTGATTGGTTATGCATAGCACAGGATTAGTGCCACACTGCAGTGACTGCAGGATCTTGAGTTAGACTATCTGGGCCTTACTTTGTTATTACACTTTTTTTGCTTTGAGACCCCAGTAAGTTATACATACTCTAAATTTCCAACTTTCTTTATCTGTAAAAGTAGTAATAGTAATAACACTGCCCTTTAGAGTCTGTGCAGGAATTGAGAAGCAGCATGGATTGCTCTTAGCACAATGCAGACACAATAGAAAAATGGAACATGTTTCAACTATTTGATTTGATTGGTACTCTTATTCATGTTCTGAGAAGCCATTTCTAGTTCCCTCCAAGAGACTTAAATAATATTAGTTCAGTGCTGCTGTAAGAGCAATAGTTACCTGTTCTTTTTCTCAGTTGGACTTCCGCATGTCTTCTTTACTGTTAGCCTAAAACCTTGTGAAGGACAAGAGGTCCTTGTAAACCCCAGATACATCAGTGCATTCTGACTTTGATTGTTTTTTGGATGACTCATGTAGGCTTTCTACCTCTGTCTTTGATATAGATAGTTTCAGGTGTTTCCTATTCACTAAAATCTCTCTTCATAGTCCCTCCCCACTGTTAAAGCTCAGCTAATCAGTTCTCTGGAAAGCCATTTCTTAAGCCCAACAAAGCACACACCACTGTTCTCAGTGTCAAAAACTCTCAAGGAGCATCCTCAGGGCATACAAAATGGACCGCTGACCATGCCACGTGTCTACTTATTGTTCTTTGTTTCTCCCTTTGATCCGAATGTGAACTTTGCTTACATTTAAAAAATAGATTGGTATGTGATTTTTATAATGTAATAATCTTTCTTTTACTCTATCCCTCTCTCTCCCTTCTCTCTCTTTCTCTCCTTCTCTTCTTAGAATATAACCATTATAGTTTGATCATTCCTCTCTCTATTACCAAGATTCTGTCAAAACAAATGAATTTCATTTTATATATCACAGTTCAGAAGCCATGTAGAGTCACAAAATAACATACAAACTCCAATAGTAAAAGTATTGAAAGAAACTGATATCATAGTTTATCATGAATATTTGACAAATGGAATAATGAATAGGGGTGGGGAAAGCCTGGCTGAAGTAGTAATGATATATTTTCCAGTAAAAAGTCAGGCAGGCTTCTTGTAATTCTCCCCAAAATCCTATAAGCTAAACAAAAATTGATGTAGTTCATAAAATATTTTATAATAATTTGAGCAGCAGAAAATTTGGGTTGGACTGACACAGAGGTAATGATTTCTACAAAACATGAGATACTCAAATGTAGGCTGAAAATAATTTATGTGAAATTGTTTAATGTGTGACTCAAGCATTTAATGAGGAGATAAACTAGAAAGCTTTTAATATTATCTCAAGCTTTGAGAAGCTGCAAACTTTTTGAAACCTACATGGAAGTAAAGAACATGTTCTCAAGACTCAGACCAGAGCCCAGCACATATCCTGTGACTACATATTCAGTGAGTAGATGAGACTTCTAGAGTATCTGGAGGTGCCTCAAGTTTTTCGGACAACTAGTGAATACTCAAACAAAACTTGAGAATTCTTCTGGGTATTGAATTAGCTTAAAGAGCTAGCAAAGTTTTACCTAAAGATACTTTTTTTTTTCTAAATTCCCCATTCAAATGGTGAAGACACGAGCAATAAATGTAATCACCTTGCTTTCACATTCCTGTCATAACTATTTCTTACTCGGTACCAGTAACTATCTCAATTATATTAAATGGTTTAATACAACAGTCAAAAATAGGCTAGAGTTGGCAATAACAATAAAGTTAAAAAGGGTCCTGGCTATTTTATGACTCTGTGGAGCTATTATGTTTCTTGGTATTCAAGTGAGACAGATGATAACAAGAAGACATTACAATTTTAGCATCCTCAAACAACAGTATGGTTATTGCTTATTAATTATACCAAAGGAACACAACTAATTAGTTTAATAGGTAGCATTATGCATGCCAGTGACAGATCTGAGAAAGGCAGCAAGCCATATAAAATTCTTTAGAGGAACAACTAATATTGTGCATTAACGGTAGCTCAGCACACCTAAGATTAATGGAAATAAACACAAAGACAGAGAAAGCCTGACTCATAGCCCTTTTATTTTGAGTGCAGATTACAGTTTGTGCGTCAGAACAATCATTTACCTAGGGACTATATTTTTACCCTTCAAAGAAAACTAAATTCAATTTTTGAATATTTTCTGAGCTCTCCCCCTCTTTCAATGAGGATGAAAGGAGTAGAAGTGCAAGGTAGTAAGAAATGTCTGGATATTTGTCAAGTGTAGCCATTATGAAAAGTAATGTATCAATTAAAAGGTAAGCAATATTGAATTTAAAATATGCTACCACGTTGCTGTATAAAATCATTTCTGAAATTGATATTCTTACCTTCATGTATTTGTACATATATTTCTCCACTAAATGTGATTATTTTAATGTTTTTCATTTATCTTATAGATTGAAAACAGTATCTAATGGTTGCAATTATTTGTCTATGATTCTGTAACATTTTTATTATGTTGAGTGTTTGATATTATGCATTTACAAATTACCCAATCCTATAATTATCAAATATTTTACTATTTTACCTAAATATGGAAGATATTGATATATTCTGGGGATTAGTTAATAAAAATTGACTCACATTCACCCAGATGTTTCAGATGTTATGAGGTTCAAAGATACTAGAATTTCAATGACAGACATTTTTAAGCTCATAAAGTCAAATATGATCATGATGCATAAACAAAGTGAAGATCTCAAAACAAATAAAAACTAGTAAAATGAAGCAAATTTTTAAAACTATTATATTATTTTGAGACTCTAGTGTACCAGATGTATAAAAAGGTAATTTTTTAGATTAAAAATGTACTGAATTAAATTAATACCATGTTGAATATAGTAGGGAATAATGAGGTGGGGAATTTAAAAATAGATAAATATAAATCATATGATATGAACATCAGATAATATGTAAGTATATGCTATGTAAGTATATAGGTGTATGTTATATATGTATCTGAAAATATAAGTATATAAAACTTATTTTCCTCATGTAAATATGTCACTATTACAGTATCAGCATCAATAAGTAATCCTTTACTTAATCTCTTATTTTATAACCACTGTCTCCCTATCTCCATGTCTACATCTTGAAAATGAAAGGCAATACTTTCTGTACCTTAGAAGACCCATGATTTATTCACATCAGGATTTTCTCACTATCTTTCATGTTATCCCAACTGAACTTTCCCCATCTCCTCTATAAAGATAGAAATCTATTTTCTGTAACAAATCATTCCAAAATCTGCAATCTTTCCCTCTTCTGAAACTCCAGTCCACTAATATATATTCTCAGTGTGAGGGTGTGGGCAAGTAAGCGTTGTTAGAGAAGCACACAGAACTATACCAACTCTTTTTCCTTTAAATTTATATGCACAAACCTCAATGCCTATTTAATGTTTTCAGACAAATATTTTACATTATTGTTTTATCACTCTGCAGAAGATATGACATATATTGGTTTCTTAAACATCTAGCATTCTTTCATCCCACACTCATCACTAAATAAAAGGAAAAAAGGGAAAAAAATTAATTGGCAAGAGTTCATTGGCTTCCTTTTTCATTTTTTTAAGTTTCTACTATATTTATTCTTTATTTTTATGTTTTTATTGGTACATTATAGTTATACATCTTAATGGAGCAGAAGATGATAGTCCTTTTTCTACACTTAAAAGCTTCTTTGCATTTAGATCCATGTGTTCTATCTTTCCCATTGTTATAATGAAAAAGAAAAGAATTTAAACTTTTATCCATAGGTACCCAATCAAATTGCACTTGTCAAATGTATTTATCCCCAACTACTTACAGGAGCTTTGCTCTTAAAATTATCTTCTTTCTCAAAACTATTACTGTCTAACTTACTGCTAAAATTGTATTAGTAATAAAGCAAAGTTTCTTAGAAAGGTGCTTCTATTCAATATCCTACTTACTCATGCATTAATCAACTGACTCAAATATGGCTTTATTTTTTCCTTCTCACTATTTTTTCTTTAAGCTTTCTGTATCACTCTACCCCTGATAATAGTCTCATGACTTTTTTCATCATAATAAATGATTCCATTGTTCTGTCAATTTTCTGAGAAAACCTAAGTATCACCCTCAATGCCTCCACTTCCTTCTCCATCAAAATTTATTCCACTGATACTGATATAGTCAAAATTATCATCATCTCCACTTGGATATCAGCAATCTCCTAATAGTGCTGCTTCTCTGCCACTGCCTCGTCTTCCTCGGTGTCTGCACACGCTACCCTGCACACATGACATGGCAATGCTTAACGAAAGCAGCCCCGATGGAGCATTGTCTCTGGCCAGAGTACTCCTTGCTCTTAGATATTCTTTTATAAGCTATTATTCCTTTGGTAATGATTCTATACTAATGGCTCCTGTGATGCAAAATGGGGTTCCCCAAAAAATTAGGACTGTGGGAGAAATTGAGTCCATGGAAGATAAATTTTCTAGTAATATGTCTGGGTCTTTAAACACTCTCTGCCTTAGTCTAAGCTATAATAAAATCTAGTCAGAATCTAGGTGCTGTGGGAGCATTCAAGCTGCAGAAATTACAAATGAAGAGTTCCTCCCTACCTTTGACCTTCATTCTAATAATTAACCTATAGTAAAAGCCTTAAGAGTCAGCTGAATCCATTAGCCCTAAAAACTGCAAGGGAGGCAACCGGTGCCTCTGTTTACCCCCTCTCCTTGTGATCCAGCCTAGATATAGAGAAGATAAACTTTGTGTGTGACTTCAAAGCAGCCTACTTGATGAGCAGCCAATACTGTCACATACAATAGAGCTGAAGGGTAGGAAGATTCTTGACACTTGCACCTAGTACATGCACTGCCTGAGACAGGGAGGCACCACCTGGTTAAGAAATGGTTATGTCAGAATAATAAATGCACAGGTATGAAGTTTTGGTGGCTATAAAGAAAGGAAATCTTGTGAGAATAAGAAAGCATTTTTTATGAAGAAAAGTTTATCCTAAGATTGTCCCAAATGGGAAAGAAAAGATCAGGATAATAATCAGAAAGATTAAAAGCAAGTTGCAGAAGGATTGTGGTATAAAAATGGATTATTAAAAGAGGAATAGGTTTCTAATAAGCCTATGCTTGAGGAAAAGTGCTCAGCAGTTAGAGGAGTACACCTGACAATTAAATCTAAAAACTCCATGTTGCCTTTTGGGCCCTATTTGCTAAACTGTGTTGTGAGTGTTGTTTACAGACAGGACCTGGCAGACCTCCATCGCAGCCCCTTGCATCATCATAGATGTACATGGCTCAGATTCATATGATTCCCCCACGCCAACTATATGGACTAAGCCCTAGAAACAGAAAGTTCTGAAAGAATTAAAGGAGATTCCGTGAGAGGCCAAATTCTCCAAAGCCCTGGGCGTGCCTGTCCCTTCTGGAATTTGCCCTCTGGAGCCACCCATCTGTAAGAGCAAGGGACTGATTTTAGTCACAAGACCAGTAATGTTACAGATCTTCCCTTGTTTTGTTTACATGTCCTCCACTATTGTCCTTTGGTGTTTACACTCTTCTACTATTAACTTCACTGGAAAAGAATATAAATAATCATGGTTTTGGAAAATAAGTCGTCAGTTGCACAAGAGGCAGTTTTCCGCATCAGTCATTTTTCAGATTTCTCTCTCCCAAGCCCCTGGGGACGAATCCCCACATTTAGCATTGTGAACGGGGACTTGAAGAAGTTTTATTTGATAAGGGACAGGAATCGCAGCAGAAAATAGCCTCTGCAGAAGACAGCCGAATCTCTTTGCCCACATTCTGAGAACTTAATCACAGCGGTCCCAGTGCCCAACTGAGCTGGTCTGTTGCACTTCTCCTAATACCACAGCTCATACTTTCTTATTATGTAAAGTATAACTATATCTTTAATAAAATTTGTTTCTTGACACTTCTCTGTGTAAACCTGTCCAATGGCTCTCCTTCACATTTGGAATAATATGAAGTTTTTCTTCAACATACTATGTAATCTTGACCTACCTACATTCCTAGCTTTAGCTATCAATATTCTCCCAATTTCTCTTTATGATGTAGACACGCTGGGTTCCTATTCAGTTCTTGAACACACAGTGCCTTTTGTTCTGAGGACATGGCAATGGTAGTTCCCTATGTGAAGTATTTTGTATCAAATACATATTCACCTATTTCCTTTTATAAAAAAGTATTGTATTTTTATTTTATTGATTTATTGATTGATTAATCCAGTACTGGGGATTGAACCCAGGGTCATTCTGCCTTCAAGCTATACCCCCAACCCTATTTTAATTATTTATTTTGAAACAGGATCTTACTAAGTTGCAGAGTACCTCCCTAAGTAACTGAGGCTGGCTTGAACCTTCTGTCTCAGCTTCCTAAATACTGGAATTACAAGCATGTGCCACTATGCCCAGCTTTGTATATGTTTATTGAGTCGTCCTCACACACATATAAGATTCATGAGAGCAACTATCCTGCTTGATTTGCTTACATTTGCATTCACAGTGTTTTCAATGATCTTGAGTATGTATATGGCATTTGATTAAGATCTACTCAGTTTCCAAGCTCTATGACTAATATATCTAGGAGAAATGTAGGGGAAGAGCATGTGGGCAGTAGACATTGGAGTGTGAACAGATATCAAGATGGACTATAGGAACAGCCAATGTCTCTATCCATTTCTGTATCTTTGTGTTTTATGTTTAAATCAGTTGCACTGATGGGGAAAATGGCACATTATAAAAGATTCTCAGTCTGATTGTTTATTACCTATGTTTCCTTGAGCAAAGCACTCGTTTTCACTGGACATCAGACACTTTATTTCTGACCTGAGGAAATAATATCTGACAAAAATTCTTTGATAAGCGAGCTGTATCCAGATGTTTCTGTAAACTTAGTAAATGCTAAACTTTGTTGTTGCACAAATTACAGAAAGATAAAGGGGGAGAAAAGCATACTTTTTTTAAACTCAAAAGATTAATACATTATTTAGTTTCCAATTTTATTTGTGTAAATCTTAGAGATGGGTGGTATATATTTTTATTTTATTTATTTTCTTTTTTATTGGTACACTGTAGTCATACATCTTAATGGGGTACAAGATGGTAGAGGCATACATGCATACATTACTCATTTAGGCCTTCCTCACTTCCCACCCTATTCCCTCCTCCTCCCCCTCCCTCTTTCTTATGTTTGACTTAGTGGCTGACTTTAATAAATTTGTGAATGTGCTTTATGTACATTAGAGAATTTCCCTCTTCTTCCCTCCCATCCCCTCAGTTAGGTTGCCTTCTTTGCTCATCTGTGGAAGCACTCATGATATGTACAAAATAAAATTTGACTCAGCCATTAAGAGGAAAAAATTATATCATTTTTAGGGAAACAGACAGAAGTGGAGAACATTATGTGAGCTAATTGAGATTAGTCACTTACAAAAAAGTAAAAAAATAAAATAAAATAAAGATACTTTCCCTAATATGGGGAAGTTAGGGAGAAAGTGGGTCATAGGAGTAACTCTATATGAAGAAGGTGGTGTTTTTATATAATGAAATTTTTTCAGTGCCTCTCATGGGGCAACCAGTAAATTATAAGATTTTGAAATCTCTTTTCAATCACATGAAGTAGCTCCCAGTAGATGACAATGGAATTCATATGTGATAGATGAGGAAACTGAAGTGCCCAGGGGTCAAATAAGTTTCCTGATGCAAGAGTACCTGGGGAATCGTAGCTCTGGAGGGAAAATCCATGACCTTGAGCACCACCCTGTACTGTGATTCCAAAGGAGGGTTGAGAAGGGCTGATTTGGAAAGCAAAATGTTATTGTTTAACATAGCTTCATTTCCTTCATACCAGCTTTCTAGTCCCACTACTATGGAATATACCCCAGGATGTCCAAAATCCAAAATTCTCAGTTCCCACACAAAACTTCATAAATGTGATAAATGTCCCCCTAATACTTTGCTGACATACATTTCTCATCCAACTGTATTTTGTCCTCGTAGCATCATGTACAGCCCATAAAATCCACTCACATGGCATATTTTCTGTACTGTACTCTGCTCTTTGGTTCTGTTTCTGAGAACAGAGCTCAGAAGCTTCGACAAGCATATGTGTGCTATAAACATGGTGCCCCATATCTGAGCCCTGATGATGATTGTCTGGAATTGTCAGGTACTGTTTCCATTTTGCATTTTCATATGAACTCAGCTGTATCTTTGGGGGAAAAAAAAAAAAAAAACTTGCCTTTCCTGCCCAGAATTTCTTTTCTTTTTTCCTTCTAATTCAAATACTAGCCACATTAACCAGTCATTGATGATAGAAACATTCATATAAGTGATGCCAACATATTGAGTACAACATGTTTAGATCCATTTCAAAATACTAAATGTAGCTGGAAGTGGTGGCACACGATTGTAATCCCAGTATTTGGGAGGATGAGACAGGAGAATTATGGTTCGCAGACAGCCTCAGCTACTTAGTGAGGCACTTTGCAACTCAGTGAGATGCTGTTTCAAAATAAAGAATAAAAAATAGGCCTGTGGGTGTAGCTCGGAGGTATAATGCCCCTGGGTTCCATCCCCAGTACTGCAAAAAAGTACTAATTGGAATATATTTTAAAAATTAACTTATTAACTATGTTATCATTGTCTACTTTTTACATGTTTCACACAATGAAAGAAAAAGCCAATATCAAAAAACTCTACAGTATATAATTGTTTGGGGGAAACTGGGTATTTTGTTTTGTTTTATTTTTGTACCAGGAAAATTCTACCTCTCATTTCTATTTTATTCTTAATTTGAAACAAGGTATTGCTAGGTAGCTGAGGGTGTCACTAAGTTGCAGAGGCTGGCCTCCAACCTGTGATCTTCCTGTCTCAGCTTCCTAATACTGGAATTACAGACATTTACACCATGCTTCTTTTATGTTGTAAATTTTTAACCAAGATTAAATGATGATGACATTATGCATATCTTGACAAATTTGCCTAAGCTATGTTTGTGTTTTCTCTCCAACTCTTTGTGATGAGGTGTTCATGGTTTTCTAAGATGTATATCCAGTTAGAAGGCAACTTCAAGTGTTAGAAAACTCAATCTTTTTTGATCTAATGACTTTTCTCTACTCGTGATTTTCTTGTGTCTTTACCAGGGCTCTGTAACATGAGAATTAACAGGAAACCCATAGTTTATAGAATCACCTTGCATTCATCCAGCACATTTCACTTTGTCAATCACAAAAATATCTATTTGGATCCTTACCTAGAACTGATATACATTTATATAAGTATCTCCAATGTACAGAGATGCACACAGCTTATGTGTCTTCTCAAGGCCATATTGCAGAAAGGGGATAAATGTATGGCTTAAGTATAGTTTTGCAACTTCTTGTTAAATAGTTTTTCACTTTTACTATGATAGTCCTGCCAATATTTGGAAATAACTGGCATTCACTTGTCTTTCCAGGTCCATGTTAAACTCCCTTGGCAGATGTTTGAAGGTAATCTGATTAACTTGACTTGCTCCCAACCAAAGAGCCCATTGTTACACTCTTGCGTTTATATCCTACCTTGTGTTCAGAGTTTAGTTTGAGGCTTTTTGCTAAGTGTAAATCTGAGGATAGTGATATTTGTGGTAGGACTTATAGGAACAATCTGTGAGGAGTGTTTCATCTATTAAGTCAGGAATGACACTTTCTTCAAGAAGCTAAGAAATTTTAGTGAATTCCCCATATTATGTATAGCTCTAGAGAGTTCAATTCGAAAGATAAATGTGTGTTAGAGAGAAATTAATTTCAGTCTACTCTATCTTGTCTGGATCAAGTTTAATATTTTGCTGTATCCTTAATCCTTTGAATGAACAAAGGAATTAATGAGGAAGGTCTTTCAATATCACAACTTTCCAAGGTAAAATATAGGCTACTTTACAAGCATTATCATAAACACCTTCCTCTCAAATCCTCATTTATAATTGTTAATAGTCTATTATAATTTTGCTTTGTTTGGCACCCCTATTGCCTATTTCCTAATTACTTTAATATTTTTCTTACTATTTCTTGAGAGTGCTGGAAATTGAACCCAGGGCTTCTCATATGCAAAGCACAAGCTCTACTACTGAGCTAGACTTTCAGTCCTATTTATTTTTAATTGACAAAAATTGTATATAATTATTGCATGCAATGTTTTGAAATATGTAGACATTAAAGTATAGTTAAATTGAACTAATTTACTTATGTGTTGTTTGACATATTAATCTTAATTTTTGTGATAAGAACACTTAAAATCTACTTTCTTAGCAATTTTCAAAATATACTATAGTGTTATTAACTATTACCATCCAATTGTACAAGAGATTTCTTGACCTTTCTCCTCTTCATTGAAATGTTGTGTCATTTGGCCAATATCTGCCAAACCTTTTCTATTTTAAACTCCATCATGTCCCACTGTACCTCTGAAATATACTGATTAGAAATGATGTCAATGGAACTGGTCAGAGTATTTAACTAAAGGTGCTCATTGCCAAGTTTTGAAGTCTGCTCCTGAGTCAATATCCCAAAATGTAAGTCTGGGAAAGCCCATGCCATAGCAAGTGTTCTTGCTGTACCTGAAACAGGCTAAGTTGCTAACCTCCAATGGATATGATAGGAGGGGTCCTCCCAGAAAGCAAAACGGTGCTTCACAACAGCACTTCTTGAAATGCTGTCTAGTGACCACTCATATCAAAATACGTTTGGGGAGTATAAACAATAGCAGGCTTTCCAAACCCCACAGTGGCTCTATAGAAACAGAAGTTCTGGAGGTGGTACCAGGGAGTTTGCATTTTTAAGAGAATTCTCAAAAGATTGAAGTCCAGCTTTAAAAATCATTTTTTGGAAGTTGGAGCCTGTTGAGAGGTGTTTGGCTCATAGAGACTTCACCTTCATGAGTACATTAATGTCATCCCTGTTGGGTAAGTTCTTCCTCCCATTGGAATATATATTAGGTAACTTGAAAGTGGGTTGGTATCGAGGGAGGATTTCCTGGTATTCCATATGTTCTGCATGAAATAGTCATCCATACGGCTTCTGTCATGACTCAAGAGAGCAGGAGCCCCTCATAGCCCAAATACGTTCATTCCTCACTGGTCACTAAGTCTCTGCTATTTTGTTATAACTAAGAAAAGGGACTAAGGCATCCATTGAGGTTCCTCCCCACCTTTTGAGTCACAGTGTAGTGTAGTCATGTAAAGGAGTGAACCCCTGGGAACAGGCTAGCTCCAGATGCTGAAGCACCTGTGCAGATAGACTCTTGAAGGGAGGTTACTGAAGAGTTGGAAATGGGGTAATTAAGCAGTCAGTGATTATGCATTCTACAATAATTTTTCATCTAAAAAATGTATAGCATCCAAGTGTGGTGATGCATACTTCTAATCCCAGTATTTGGAAAGCTGAGACAGGAAGATCATAGTTTAGATGTTAGCACGTGTTGTTTGAGCAAGATCCTGCAAAAAAAAAAAAAAAAAGCCTGGTGTTTAGTCCAGAGGTAGAATGTCCCTGTGTTGAATCTCTAGTACAAAAAGGAAATAAAAACAGAAAGAAAAAAAAAAAGCTTGGACACACAATCCATTCATTCTCCCTTTGTTTCTCTTTTTAAATTTCTTTTGTGAGTTTAAGAGCCTTATGTGAACATTTTTTCTAAAACTGGACACTGATCTAAGCACCAAGCCACAAGCAAATAGGAACATTCTTATGCCGGAGGGATTCAGGGTCAATTGGGAGGAAGAAATGGGGATACCATAGAGCAATAAAATTAATTAAACATAGTATATAGCAACAGAGCTATTTATGATTTTTGTTTGTTTTGTTTTGGGTATGGAACTCAGGAATGTCCTATGTCTTATCTATATTCCTGTCCCTTTTCATATTTTTTTTTATTTGAAACAGGAGCTAGGCGTGGTGGCAAATATTTATAATCCCAGCATTTGGGAGGTTGAGACAGAAATGTCATGGTTTGCAGACAGCCTCAGCTACTTAGCAAGGCTCTTCACAACTGAGTGAGACCACGTTTCAAAAATAAAAAAGACAAAAAATAGGGCTGGGGGTGTAGCTCAGAGGTACAATGCCCCTGGATTCCATCCCCAATACCACAAAAACAAACAAAAAACTTGAAACAGGTTCTTGCTAAGTTGCTGAGGCTGAATTTCAACCTATGATCCTCCTGTATAATCTTCCCAAGTACTGGGATTACAGGTGTGCATCACTCTGCCTGGAGCACATGGTTTCCACTTGCTGTTACCTCCTGAAGTTGTAATCCTTCCACTTTATTCATGTTTTGTTGGTTCTGTTTCTCTGGAGAACCTTGACCCATATAACCCTTTTATGCCTCACATTCCATATCTGTAAATAGGAAAGAATAAGAATGCCTACCTTACAAAGTAGATAGAAGAATCAAATTAATATATCAAAGTGTACAAGTTAGTGCTGACTTCAATATAAATAATCCATAAAATGATCTATCATGATCATGTGGAGAAAAAGGTCATCCAGGCTGTTCTACTGAGAATAGACAGCTGGAGATCAGAAGCAGAAGAGAGGAGATTCCCATGTGCAGGTGGAAGAGAAACATTTATAGAAAATGGAGAAATCACAGTGCCATCAGATAGGCAGCCACACCTTAGAAATCCTGACACCCACAGTAAAGTTAACCAATATTAACTCAGTGTGAGTCTCACCATGGAAGACAAACTTACTCTGACCTATTTTTCTGGTTATTTGAAAGGTAAACAATCTGTCTAAAACATTATTTAAATTTACAGACTATAATTTGCATATAATTTTTGTTTTCATAAGCTGTTACCTAGATACAATAATGACAGGGCCCATTAGGAGTCAATCCATAAACTCCAAGACCCCTACCAACAATCTGATACATTAATAATCTAAAGTAAACTTTAGAAACATGCCAGCCATTGAGGTAAATCTTCTATAGATTTATTTTAATTTAATTCTATTGATGAATGTGGAGGCTAATCACTTGAAATTGATTTATATGGATTTTTGTCTAATTGAATTTAAATGAAACCCCAGTGATTTGCATTGAACAAATTAAATGGCACAGAGTAATTGGATTGAGGGCAACCTCGCTGAGGTGGAGAGTGTTGGTGAGGATGAGCTCACTGTGATATGGTTTTAATACAGGCTCCTGAGGTCACAGCCACTGGAAAATTACTAAAAATTAGCAGTTGTGTCAATTTTTAAGAACACAATTTAGGCAAAGACGAACTGAGTAGGTCTTATAATTGCATCAGTGAAAAACAGAAAAAAGTAGAGAGGGGAGATGGCATAAATTTGTATGTAGGTACTTGTCTTGAATACAGCTTGTGTAACATTTTTTTTTTTTTTACTTCTAAACCTTGCCTGTCTTAGTTATATCAGCAGGATCTGCATGACAGGACATCATGGGTGACATATCCACAAATAAACTGGAAATGAAAGAGAGTTAATGTCTCTTAAAGCTTTAAGATTAGTGCTTTAAAAGAGTTAAAAGCTTTGAGGGAGCATAAATGGGAACTGTTATGAACTAAACATTTACGTTCCTCTAAATTCATAAATAAGGTCTTGATACCAAAGTCATCGTATTTGAAGGTGGGGGTGTCTTTAGAGGTAACTAGGCTTAGATAAAATCATGGGTCATGAGATCAGGTCCTTCATAATGGAACTAGTGTCCCTATAAAAATTGTAAAACTTAAATACCTCTCTCTCTCTCTCTCTCTCTCTCTCTCTCTCTCTCTCTCTCTCTCTCTCTCTCTCTCCCTCTCTCTCTCTCTTCCTCTCTTCCTTTCTGTCAGGTAAAGAACAGAAAGATGACAGCCATATAAAAGTGAGCCAGGAAGAAAGCTCTCACCACAAAGCATATTGCCCAGAAGCTTCCCCTTTTCATCTTTAAGTTTTCCATCTCCAGAACCACGAGCTACCTAGCCTATGGTATTTTGCCAGTCCATTTCTGATGCTATATCAAAATGCCTTAGATTGGGTAATTCATCAACAGAAAGACATTCTTGCTCACAGTTCTGGGGACTGGGAAGTACAGAAATAAGATACAAATAGATTAGGTGTCTGGTAAGGACCCATTCCTTATGGCTGTACCTGCTACATGTACTCATATGGCCTAAGGGACAAATGATTTCTCTGAAACTTCTGTTATAAAGGAACTAATCTCATTGCTGAGGGTGGAGCTCATATGACTTAATAACTCCCAAAGATTCAACTACTAAATTAGCATCACTTTGAAGTTTAAGATTTCAATGTATTGATTCAAAGTGGGGGGGGGGGCACATTGAGATGATAGCAGAGCCAGAGCAAGCTTGTAACACAATCAGTGAAGAAAGGTCTCAGTGTTCTTTGGATTGAACAGTGGTCAAGATGGGCTTAAGTCTCGCCAAGTGGTTTCATGGATTCAGGGATCCCTCCATTCACACCACAGTGCATCTTTGCATTTTTTCCCTCCTAGCTCTGTACCTATACTCATCTCTGTATTACAAAGAAAAGAGTTTGTAACTTGAGCTTCTATTTCAGGTTTTGCTCTCCAGGAAAGTTAAGCTAAATCAGTGTGATTGTCCTTGATTTCCAAATAAAATAATCAAAGCTTACAGAAAGATTATTTGTCAGATATGTCACACCACAGATTTTATTAAACCAGGATTCAAATCAAGGCCTGCATTGATCCCTCCTCCCATGGGCTTTCTGGGAGGAAGAGCCAATCAGCCTGAGTCATCCCTCATCCTTATGGCTATTCTGATCCAATCCCGCAGCGCCTGCATCATCTCCTGGCTTTGCATTTGCCAGCTTCCTAAAATGGGATTGACTGGCATGCATCTACCTGATCAAATTTTTAATCCAACTGGGTATAATTCAAGAGATATGAATTCAGATTTCAGAAGTTTCAATCTTTGGTGCTCAAATAACCCAAATAACTTTCATGTAATGAATGTGACCCAGGTGATTCTGTGCTCTTTGGCTGCTGCATACGCTAATCTGCAGTTCATCTTCCTGGAGTTTTTCCTAGATTTACTTCCACCGACTGAGCCCCTGTGGCTGAGTAGAAGACCCCTCTTCCTCCTGCCCTTGTCAGTGAGGACCCAACATGTCTTTTCTCCAGCAGATTGTGGAACCACTCTTTATCTTGCATTACCGTCTGGCACTCTGTAGGCTCCTCATAGTTATGAGAGAGAAAGAAAGTGGCTGGGAAAGAAGGGTTCAGAACCAGGGAACACAGAAAACCAAGGTAATTCAATGAATGCTATGCTCTACAAGCATTCTCATTCCTGCAGCAGAGCTTGGTTTAGAGCTAGTGGGTATTTCCTTAGGAAAGGATATTGCCTTGGAAAGTTTTTAATTGATAACCAATTAAGAAAACAGGTATCTAGCCACTTGGAAGCGATATCATACTTACCTGTCGGTACTCACACTACTCTTGTGTGCATGCTTTATGTCTTCTGGAACTGTTCCTGATGCTTGCAGTCTGAGGACATCCATTGATTGTTTCAATGCTTTTAGAATAAGTGGGCCTATGTTTAAATTTTATATAATTTACCTGAAAATTATGTAGCTATCCTGCACTGGAACTGGCTGGCAATGGTACATGTTGTACCAGTATTGGGAATGGCCAAGGAAGATTTGAGAAAGCTCTGATTATTAATAGATTTTTAAAAAATAATTTCAAAAATTTAAAAAATAATTGTGTAAAAATGGTGGCAGACCTGGGGAAAGAAAGGATTTGGTTTCTGCCTAGAAGCAGGCAATTATTCCAATGTAAAATTAACCTAGCTGAAGGTAATTAACAAGTCAATAGGAGAGGGGAGCTAGGGCTTCCTCTTTCTAAAGACAGATCTACATAATAATATAGCTAGGAAAGACCTTCCACCTTCATGAAAGGAGACACCTTGCCACACCTTGCTGGGGGAGGTACCTTAGAGAGTAAGGAGAGGTACCTTACAGGGATGTTCACTATGTCAGAATTATGTGAACAAGATGGAGGTCATGTGCATAAAAAAAAAGCCGGGTCCACGTGTGTCCCTTTGGTGAATTCTCTCGAATCGCCATTCAGAAATGGCATGGGACTTTAACTGTCTTCTGTATATCTCTTTTTAATAAACTTCTTTAAATCTTCAGCAAGAGTCCAAGCTAACGTGTTTTTACCCTTAGCTCAGGACAAGAACCCACAGTTTTTCTGTTTTTGGGGGGTTTTATTGTGGTTTGAGGGAAATTATGTCCGGGACCCTAACAGGGCTCCCCGGAAACAGTTTCCACAGAACCATAAAATTCCCACTGCAACATATTCCCATACCATAACAAATGATGCTTGATCTGCATTTACCTTTGCCAGAATTCCTGGAAAATACTATTTATGGCAACATTCCTATTTTAAAAAGTAGTGCTAGCAGTTCTCTTTTTGTTTCCCCCTCAATTTTTGCCCTTCTTTAACTGGAAACTGAAGGGAATAGGAATCTAAAAAGGAGGGGAGAAAGCAAAATATTTTGAAAAGCTTTTAAGATACTGTGATACAAATTTTTTTTTTTTAATGAAGACATGAGACATCTGTGAGATCTCGGATAATGAGCTCATTCTGCCTGGTAACTAAGGAGGCAGCTCTTCCTCTAGCAGGTCAGAAATCCACCCATATGTTCACATTTTTCAATAGCAGCCAGGCATTTATACTTTGATTCCTAGAATATCAGAGTCAGAAAGGAACTTGGAGAGCAGGTTCTCTCAAGCCTTGTTTCATGCTCAGAAAATAGGTATCCAATGAGAAGCCAGATATGTGCCCTGGGTGCTAACAGTCTCTTCTCCTAAGAGAAGAGTCCAATTTTTGAATTAATATGTAAGTCTTCATTTCTAATTATTATTACTCTACACCTTCTTTTGCTGAAAAGAACAGAAGAAAATAACTAAAAGACAAAAGTTTTTTGTTGTTCTTACTTGGTATTATGAATTGATATGAAATGTCCCACAAATAAAAGCCCATGTGTTGGGAATGCAGAAATGTTCAGAGGTGAAAGAAAAATAATACTGAGACTCTCACCTCATCAGTAGATGAATCCCTGATGCCTTACTACTCTGAATGGACTCACTGGGGGGTAAGTGTAGGAAGGTAGGATGTGGCTAGAGGGAGTAAGTCACTGTGTGGGGGGGAGGGGTTTGGAGACTTTATCTGTGCTTGATCTCTCTCTCTCTCTCTCTCTCTCTCTCTCTCTCTCTCTCTCTCTCTCTCTCTCTCTCTGCCATCGTGAGTTGAAGAGATTTTTCTTTATCACCATCCACTCATTCATGTGGCTTCCTTTTTGGAGCCAACCAACTGTAGACTGAACCTCTGAAATATGACCCAAATATGTCTTTCCTCCACAAAGTGAACTAAAACACCTGGATAGAGCACTAAGATCAATTCTATAAATTGTAGCCTGATGACACTTGGCTATCTACAAACTTACTATTATTTATGTCAAGAAAAGACCAGAAAGCTGACAGAAATATGATCAGAATTTTAAAGTTTCCAACTGAGGCAGGAAGTAGGACTGAGTCCCCACACATTATTTGGTCTGCTTCTTACAACTCTATTGATAAGTTGGGTCCCTTCCCTGCATGATCTCCCAGCAGAACCCCAGAATCCAGAAGCAGAGATATCGCTAGATTCCAGTTACCTCGAGACTCCAAATATCACGATGCTACAGATGTCACGAGAGAATCAGCAGGCCTATAAAACAGCAGTGCCTCCGATCACCCATGTGACTCAGCCCGTTGATCAGGACTATTCACAAATCTCCAGACGTGTGGCCCGTCCGTCCCTTCCCCCACGGCCGGCTAACTCTCTGGATGGTGCCGGGTCTGAATCAGAGGTCTCTGATAACCTGGTTGGTGTTTGTACCTCCCTCCTAAACTCCCTAACTCTATTTTCTTTTTTTTTTTTTTTTTTTTTTTGGTGGTACTGGGGTCCCTGGAAGCCCTTCTTCCTCCGGGCTACACTCCCAGACCTATTTTATATTTTTGAAACAGGGTCTCTTACGCCAGCACGGCTGGCTTCGAACCTGCACGATCCTCCTGTCTTCACCTCCCAAGTGCGGGGATTACAAGCATGCGCCACCACGCCCGGCCTTCCCTAACTCTATTTTCAACTATTCATCTGGTGCTGACCCCGGGACGAGTTTGGGGGGAGAAGTTTTGGGTTTATTTCTCTTTTTTCTCTCTCTATTTGAGCCCCGGACTCTCTAACCTGCCAGCAGCTCCACCGCGAGGTCCTGCGCTGGTGCTTGGTTTGCAGGTCCAGCTCCACCTGCTACCGCCACCACGGCCACTGCCACCACGCTGTGCAGGCCCCGCCGGCTGCCAGTTCTACCTGCCCTGAGCCAGGCTTCTTGGGGGCTGCTGGCACCTTCTCTGCCTGCTGATTGCCTGAGCGGGCCAGGACCTCTGCCCGCTGCTTGGACCTTCTATAACCGCCATTCCGGCTTGGCCCTCAGGTCACTGCTAGGACGTCTGGCCATTCTGTTCCACCTGCCCCGATCCAGACTCATTGGGTGGCACACAGCCCATTTTCGGCGTCTGCTACAGCCACCCACACCAGGCTTTCCTTGCAGGAGGCATAGCTCCATGAACTGCTGCCACTATATTCCGCCTGTCCCCAAGCCAGGCTTGCTGGGCTATGTGCCCCATGGCCCGACTTCAGCATCTGCCACATGCCTGAAAGCCATTTGGTTTCCATGCCACGGGCCTGGGAAGCCTTACCACCTGCGCACCACCATTTTATTCTGCCCATGCCAGCTGCCAGTGCCACCCTCACCAGGCACAGGCTCCACGCACCCTGGTTCCATCATGCCCACAGCAGCTTCTCAGCACTTCTGCCTCAGCTGGTGTTGCCCGGCAACACTTCACTCCTGTAAGCTCCCTCGCCTTCCCTTGTTTAGTGGATTCTGGACGTGGGTCTTCCAGTCTACTGGGACCCCAAAATCCATGTGCTTGGTGACCCACTGTCCCCGGTCCACTGGGACCACCCTCCAGATGACCAGGTCATCCTCTGTTTTTTGAGAAGGGATCAAGATGTCTTTCCCTATCTCTTAACTCCTGTTTCCAAATGATTGATCAAGAAAATGGGGACACCTGTTTTCTGTTCTTCATTTTCACCCGCGAACCAATTATGGGAAGTTGAACCTTTAAACTAGCAGAGGACGTATGCCCTAAGCACCTGTCTGACCTTGATACAAGTTGAGTAATGTGTTGTGGTGGCCCAAGAATGGTTAACAACTTTTGTAAGCGGTCTGGTAAATGGTCAGAAGTCTTTATGTCCAGGCTTTTTTATTTCCCTGCATTCCATTCCTCCAAATGTTCTCCCTCATCAGCTCCCATTTCCCACCAGCTGCCATTTTGTGATGGTGCGAAGTTGCTGCCTGGTGACGTCACAGTCGCCATCTTGGTCGCCGTCTTGTGACATTACACAGTAGTGACCATGTGACATTACGCAGTCATCCTCTTGACCTGTGCCAGCCTGCAATTTTGCTGAGTCACAGGCACAGTCCGCATTTTGTGGTGATAATGTGGATGCCAGCATCTGACCCAGCTGGCTTGTAGGCACTGCTTTCTGGGGACACTGATTTATAGGTTCTATCATCACCGCCCTGGTCACCATCCTATCCCAGGACAGCCTCCCACTCTAACCCGCTCTGTTCCCCCTGCTTTCCTCCCTTAAGGAACCAACTCAGGAGGCTTAAAAAATTAAGAGAGGCTGAGGACAGTCCTCAAACACCTATCTGAGATTTGGTTAACATGGCATTTAAAGTTTTTAATTCCAGAGAGGAACAGGCGAAGATGGAGTGTACACTCCAACTTCGTCAAAGCCAGATCCCTGGTACCTGCACTGCTGCTGGTGGTGGTGGCTCAGCCCTCTGGAGAGCCACCTAGGGGTGGAGGACAGCAATGACCACTACCTCCAGGAGCCTGCCTCAAGTGCAGCAAGGCCATGCCCACCAACCAGACCGTGCCCAGCGTGTGGCCAGGAGGGCCACTGGAAAAGTGCCCTTGGAAAAGCGGTGAGCCCCAGGTGCCTCAACACAGGGGGACCACATTTCCAGACCAGGCCCTGCCTCTAGCTCTACTTGGCCTGGTTGAAGCCTGATGGCTCCTGGACCCCTCAACCTCCATCCTCCTTGCCACCCCATGGTAACTCTCCGGGTAGCGGGTAAGCCAATCTCCTCTTTGGTTACCTGTTCAGTGCTTCCATCCTTTCAAGTCCTAGTTTTCCTTTTCCAATCTCCATACAGGGGATTGATGGCAAGCTCTCCTGCCCACACACTACATGCCTCCTCTTACAGGACAAAATTGCTCTGCCTAAAACTAAGGCCAAGTCTAAAAAAGGCTCCACTAGAACCTCCTCATGACAAATTCTCTTGTACAGTGTTGGGGCCCACTAAGCTATGTTTTTCTCAGCATGATTCTCTTTGATGTTTTTATTTTAGCAGGTCCACTCATTTACATAGTACGACGCTCTCCCTCTCTGGATGCCAAACAGCTATAAGTGTTAAACTCTCTAAAATTTGTTACTGATGCTCCTGACCCAGTAGCATTTTTTCTCAGCAAAAATACTGATATCTTATTAATAAATATAATGACAATCTACCTCATATTTCAAAGGGCTCCAAGGGCCAGCAGCTACTGGGTTCCTTCCCTTCTGGGCAAGGGCCAATAGCTGATGAGCTCCTGCTCAACCCAGGACTCACTCTCACAATTTGCCTTTTCTTTTAATAGCTCCTTATTCATTAAACTCTCCTCAAATGCACATTACCATGCTGTCCAGTGTAACCTCTGACTCCTGGTTCAGCCATACTCCCACCTGCCCACTCCTGGAGAACCCAACCTCTCCCAGCCAAGGGGCCCCTTACAACACACCTTGACATCAGGAAGTAGTTCAAGATTCAAATCTCCACCCATTATCACCAAAAGGCCAAGATGATAAGTTGGCTCCCTCACCCACGTGATCTTGCAGCAGAACCCCAGAAGCCAGAAGCAGAGATATCGCGAGACTCCAGGTGATTCGAGACTCCAAACATCGCAATGCTACAGATGTCGCGAGAGAATCAGCTGTGCCTCCAATCTGCCACGTGACTCAGCTGGCCGATTAGGACTGTGCTCAGTGGGTGTGGCCTGTTCGTCCCTTCCCCCATGGCCAGCTGACTCTCCATAGGGTGCCGGGTCCGAATATAACAGTGGTCTCTGATAACCCTGTTGGTGTTTTTGCCTCCCTACTAAACCCCCTAACTCTATTTTCAACCTAACAACTATTAGTTCCAGTGTTATTTTTGTGGAGAACATTATAATAAAGGTCACTTTGTACACCTACTTCCTCAAATCCCTGGAGAGGTGTTTGAAAGTGATTATCCATTACCTGGACCCTGGGAGACATGCCTATGGGTAAAAGAGAAATTTTGTTGGTTGCTAAAAGCTTTGTCTTAGAAAAACTCTTCTGTATACTTGTCTTACTTGTATCTGCTCTCCAATACATGACTTCCCATTCCCTCCCACTGAACACTCACACACCTGCCCAAGCTACCTGCATCTCTGTATGCGAACTCCAGGCCGTCTCTCATCTTCCCCATCTTGTGTTTAGCCTGACCATTTTAGACTCATCTCATTTCAACCAACTTCTTGTGAGGACCCCTTGTCACAGTCTTTCAGACCTCATGAGAGTTTTCAGTTATGTATTACCTCCCTTTCACATCTAGGTCTGTATAAACCATGTTCCCTGGGGAAAAACAAACAAACAAACAAACAAAAGAACATGTCCTCCAAACAACACACAGAATCTTTTTCTGAAATGTAAACTCATCCTCCAGTCTCAGCTTTGATGTAATTTCTGCCCTGAAACTTCTCAGGCTTTTCAAGAATGAATACTCATTTCTGTGCTTCCATACCACCTTTCCTTCCCCTTTTGCAGCAGATTCTGGATTGTCCTGGCATGTGTATACAGGTATATCTTCAAATTTAACTCTAAGATAATTGAGGCAAAAACTGAATTCTCTCCAGCACGTTGTAAACTATATGTGACTTTAACAAGTGTGAAACATTCGAGTGTCACAGTTTGAATGCATTCCAGAACTTCAATTTGATAGCTGAGCACCTACTAAATAAGTATTTTCACTACCTATTTTGTGCCAGAGATTTGTTGCTGAGCAGAAAAAAGCAGACAAGTATCTTCTCTTGTGGAATCTGTACCAGTATTAGGAATGGCCTAAAAAGATTCGTAAAAGAAGTTGTGATTATTAAAATAAATCGGGTTATAGAAAATATAAGGCAGACCTGTAAAAGGGAAGGGCAGTTAAGGCTAGGTTACTGACAGGAAATCAGGTAGCTATTATAATGCAAAGTAGCCTTGTTAAAAGTAATTAGCAAGTGGATAGAGGAGTTGGACTTTGGACTTTCACATTCTAAAGATACATTTGCATAATAACTGATATCTAGTTAAGGATTCTCCAAGCATGCAAGGAGGGGATTGACTTTCAGCAAAGGAAAACTGATACCAAATGGCCCTTGAGTCATTCTGGTTTAAACAAAGAAACTGTGCTTAGACCAACAGGCAGGAAATTAAGGGGTGGACTCTACCTATGTCTTAGAAGTACTTAGTAGATGGAGGATGTCGTATCTATCAAAGGCTGTTTTAAATTTTGTAGTTGGGATAGCATGGGGCTGTACCTATCTTCTATATTTCTATCTTTTTAATAATAAACTTACTTAAATCTTCAACAAGAGTCTAGACTATTGTATATTTATCCTTAGTCTGGACAAAAAAACAGCAGTTTTATGGGAATAATCTCCGGGATCCTAACTGAGGTCCCCGGGGACAGTACTCCCAAACCATAGCAGGCCAAACTGTGACAATTTGGCGTCCAACTGTTATGGATTGGGACATTGTCCCAGGGATCTTTGTTAGACTCCTGGGAATAATTTCCCAAAAACTCCCCAAAGAAACAAAAAAACAGAAAAATAGAAAAAAGAGGAAAAGATAGAAATACATAGAATAGAAATACAGCTCCATACCAGACTGGCATGGAGGGGTGACTCAAATGAGTACACCAAAGGGATTACACGTGGACTGGCCTTTTATACCCATGACCTCCATCTTATTTGCATGACTCTGAAGTAGTGAACGTCCCTGTAAGGTACCTCCCCTAGCAAGGTGTGGTGAGGTGTCTCCTTTCATGAAGGTCAACCCTTCCTACCATCTTAGCTAGCTTATCCAATCATGTAGATCTGTCTTTAGAGAAAGGCCTAGTTCTCCTCTCTTAAGATCTGTCTTTAGATAGAGACTGGCCTACTTCTCTCCTATTGACTTGTTAATTACGTTTAGCTAGGTTAATTTACATTGGAATAACTGCCTGCTTTTAGGCAGAAACCAAGTGTCGCGCGCAGCAACGACTCTTACACGATCTTCCTCAAGCAGTTTTATTACCCCAGGTTCTTGTACAGTTACCATTCCTCTTTAATGCTCTCTCAACGCCCTCTCAGGTAAAAACAACATCAGTCTTCTATCTCCTCCCTCATCACTCCACCAACCCTCCTCCGTGGCACTCTACGTCTCTGCTGCAGCACACACCGGTCACAGTGGTGGCTTTGTGAACATGTCCGTCCCAGCTCGGAGCCCAGAGCAGTCCGCCAAGAAACTGCTCTTCCTGTCCACCAACCCTCTTCTCTTTCTCCTTCTTCCCGCTAGGGCATGCGCGCTTTTTAACCTTCTCCTGGGCGGGCAGGTGGTAGCACGAGGCGTTGCGTCACTAATTATCCGTAAGGCGCCTGATAGGGCTCACTGCGCAGGCTCAGGGCACCGCCAGCCTCGTGAGCCTCGTGACTTGGCTGCAAGCCCAGGCGCCATCTTGAGTCCACGCTGGCAACAAGCCTGGGTGCCACCTCGGTCCTGCCGAGTGGGCCCCAACATATCTCCCTTTTTGTTTTATTAAAATAAGGCTCGGGATCGTGCCTGTCTTAGGTTGCCGACCCTCAAGGACCATTCTTACCCGTCATTGGGAGAACAATAGCATGATTGTTTCCCTGTCTTAGGTTGAAAGGTCCCGGGGACGATCTTACCCGTCACTGACTACCGATCCAGCATACTGAGCCGTACATGGGGAGATAAGCCAGCTTCAAGGGCTGCCAGAGCTTGCACCAATATGCGCTGTTGTTGCAGTGCGCGTTGTCGAGTTCGCCTGATATATCCAACCATGAAACATCATGCTACCACCAGCAAGAATGCCCAGAACGCCATGCCACCCCAGTCTTTTAAAAAACCCAATGTTCCATGTATTAAGTCCATTCATTGTTGTACTGCGGCGACTTCTACGCGGGTAGAATTAATTGCAGCGATGGATGCTCATAGCTCAATCATGGTGTGTTCAAATTCACGGCTCCAAGTTCCTAGAAGCGTCTTGCTTAATTGACGAAACAAATTGCCTGCATGGGAGAAATTCTGATACTGCACATACGTTATACATATAGTCCAGATAATTGAGCTTGCTGAGCCATGCCAGCAGCCACATGTGAGGATAGAGCATTCATAGTGGCTGCAATAACTGCCACGGCCACAGAGGCCACAATTACAGCAATAAGAGCAGAAATTCCAAAGTCTCCAAGGGTGCATAGAAGCATAGCAGAAAGTCAGAAAACAGGTATCAATAAAACAACCTAAACTATCATTAACCAAGGTAAAGGAAGAGGGAAAGTAGAAATAATTCCCCAAAGATCTTAAAGAAAACAACTCATCTCTACGGTACCGAGCAGCAGTTTCTTCCTTAGGAAACTTAACACAGAGCATATCTTCTAACATATATGCAAAAAACAAAAAACTTATTTTTTGACCCATTGTATATTTTTACAACTCTTACGTTAGGAACTAATCGTCTGACCTATCCTTTATTACTATTTACATATTAGGCGCCTTCATTTTCTATCTTAGTTTCTTTCTTCATTTTCTAAGTTTTTTTTTTTTTTCCAACTAACCTCAGGTGTCTTCCATCTATGGTGGCGGATTAGGAGAGGGAGGGGGAGGAGCGGAAGGTTTAGGGCGTTTCGTTTTTTCTATGAATTCTAACAGAGCTTCTTCCTTCTTATCTCTTTCTAGTGAAACAGGCCATATCTCCTCCTTAGGGGAGTTAGAGGAGTCGCTTTCAAAGGACTCCTTATCCCTCTGAGAGACTGCCTGTTGACCATTCCCTGAAATCTCCTTTTTCGCTTTTAAATTTTCTAAAATGGCTGCTTTCACTTTAGCAACCTTAGACCTTTTCGTCGCAACACCTGCGAACCTTCACAGCGCTGTCCCTCGCTTTTCCGCGAGCCTCGCTTATCCGCGAGCCTTATTTATTCCTATCTTGTCGAATCAGGACCAGCCCGATTCTCTAACCTACCTACACTAAAAAATATCCTCCTTAATGGAGCCCCCTTTGATCGGGGAAAATACAGCGCTGTCCCTCGCTTTTCCGCGAGCCTCGCTTATCCGCGAGCCTTATTTACTAAATATCCTCCTTAATGGAGCCCCCTTTGATCGGGGAAAATACAGCGCTGTCCCTCGCTTTTCCGCGAGCCTCGCTTATCCGCGAGCCTTATTTACTAAATATCCTCCTTAATGGAGCCCCCTTTGATCGGGGAAAACACTAAAAAATATCCTCCTTAATGGAGCCTCCTCCTCCCTTTTCGGAGTCAAAGGAGTACTTACCAGCCGGCTGCCCGGGACTGCCGAGGTTCTGATCAAAGCGAAGTTCCCCGTACGGGCCACCATTTGTCGTGCGCAGTGACGACTCTTTCACGATCTTCCTCAAGCAGTTTTATTACCCCAGGTTCTTGTACAGTTACCATTCCTCTTTAATGCTCTCTCAACGCCCTCTCAGGTAAAAACAACATCAGTCTTCTATCTCCTCCCTCATCACTCCACCAACCCTCCTCCGTGGCACTCTACGTCTCTGCTGCAGCACACACCGGTCACAGTGGTGGCTTTGTGAACATGTCCGTCCCAGCTCGGAGCCCAGAGCAGTCCGCCAAGAAACTGCTCTTCCTGTCCACCAACCCTCTTCTCTTTCTCCTTCTTCCCGCTAGGGCATGCGCGCTTTTTAACCTTCTCCTGGGCGGGCAGGTGGTAGCACGAGGCGTTGCGTCACTAATTATCCGTAAGGCGCCTGATAGGGCTCACTGCGCAGGCTCAGGGCACCGCCAGCCTCGTGAGCCTCGTGACTTGGCTGCAAGCCCAGGCGCCATCTTGAGTCCACGCTGGCAACAAGCCTGGGTGCCACCTCGGTCCTGCCGAGTGGGCCCCAACAACCAAGTCCTTGCACAGATTTGCCCCTCATCCAATTTTTGAAATATATTAATAATCATAGCTTTCGCAAATCTTCCTTGGCCATTCCCAATACTGGTACACAACATTTCGGGGTTGACTTTGTTTTGGGTCATCCCACTATGTCACTCTGTGGCCTAGTGCTTTACCTAAGGATGCCATAACACTTATGAAACCCAAACAGAAACTATGTCCAAGAAGAAGAGTAGGGTGACACAAACATAAGCAAGTAAATGAGCAACAGGTAAACAAAAAAGTTTAATTGGGAAGGAGATATGAACAGAGCAGCATGACAGACTCATGGGACAAGAAGAAAAGCCACTGTAGTCAGTGTGTATGCAAGACCTGTGTAGGACTTGGATTATACTGAATGGAATTGGGGAGAAGAAACTTACAGGCCAGCAAGTAACCGAACAAGGCCTTCTGGGCAAAAATCTATCAAGTGACTTATTCAGAAAACAGAAATAAGCCATAGGGGTGGCAGAAAGGCAGCAGAGATGTTCGGAAGGAAATTTGAAAAGTCAGATAGATCAAGGATTGGACAGTCAATTCTTGGCCATAATCAGACATTTGAGGTTGTTAGAAATGAAATTGGAAAATATCAAAAGGTTTTAGTCAGGTACATGTGTATCAGTATTGGGAATGGCCTAGGGAGATTTGGGAAAGCTCTGATTATTAATATATTTCAAAAGAAAATAATTGATATATTTCAAAAATAGTTGTGTCAAAATGGCAGCAGACATGGGTAAAGAAAGGACTTGATCTCTGCCTAAAACAGGCAGCTATTCCAATGTAAATTAACCTAGCTCAAAATAATTAACAAGTCAATAGAGAAGAGCTAGGGCTTCCTCTTTCTAAAGACAGATCTACATGATGATCTAGGGAGGATGGGGCAGGGTTTGACCTTGTCCTTCAGGAAAGGAGAAGCCTTGCCACACCTGGTTGGGGAGGTACCTTACAGGGTTAAGGGGAGGTAACTTACAGGGATGGTTACTATGTCAGGATTATGTGTACAAGATGGAGGTCATGGGTATAAAAAAGGCTGAGTCCACATGTAATTCCTTTGTTGTACTCATTCAAGTCATGGTGGGCATGGTGGTGCATGACTGTGATGTCAGTACTTAGGAGACTCTAATAAAAGGATTACAGGTACAAGGACAGCCTCAACGAAGTAGTAAAGTTTTCAGTAACTTAGTCAGACCCTATTTCAAAACAAAAAGGGCTGGCAGTGTAGTTTAGTACTAAAAGGACACTGGGTTCCTTCTTCAGTATACACACATGTGCAATATACATACATACATAAAAAAGCAGGGAAATAGCCATGAAAGGTACTTCCAAGAAGCATTGCAGGAAGGTGTTTATGATACGGACAGGTCAGAAATATAACAGTCTATCAGGCATAAGTGTCATTCTACCCATTATTGTTAGGAAGAGGGATTTTTCTTGCTGGGAACTCAAGAGTTGGTCTTGGATTTTTCAATGATAGAGGTTAATGGTTATCTCCCTACCTCAATGGCTGGCTTGTTCTCATTTTTCTGACATCTAAACCTTGGTGTACCTATAGTTAGTGAGTTTGATTTTCTCCAATTTATGCTCAGTTTGCCAGAATGATAACCTATACTTATACAAGATAAGGACAGTCACTAATCCCAATTCCCATAAAGAGCTGTCAGAAAGCATTGCTATTTGGACATTTAATAGTATTGAGAGCCAGGTGTATATCTCTGTAATTTCAGTACTTAGGAGGCTGAAAGAGAAGACTGCTGGATCAAGGCCAGCCTTAGCAACTTAGGCCCTTAGCAGCCTATCAAGAAGTTATTTCAAAATAAAAAGTAAAAAGAGCTGGTGTAGCTGGGGGCAGAATGCCCCAAGATTCAGCCCTCACTACTAAACAACAACAACAACAACAACAACAACAACAACAACAACAAACAAAACAGAAACAAAACAAAACAAAAAAGAGTACCAGGATCCTAAACTTTCAAAATCTGAACTCATATCTTCATGGGCAGTTCTATCGTAACTGATGGGGCTGATGCTTTGGGGTCCTTCTGCTGCACCGATTCTTTCAAATTTCCAGTAGCTAATTGAGAATTCTTTTTATTAAGAGAGCGCCAACCTGTCCTTATATGAGGCCTTTAGGGATATGAATCTACTATGTCTCAATTTTCCTCCTTACTCTACTCACCAGTAGAGAGAAGTCCACCCTCCACAATGCTCAGACAAAAATCTTGAAGTCATCTTGGTTTCTTATCTTTTTCATATATTCTCATGTCAAATTCAACTTACCAGCAAATCACCCTAACTGCGTCTTCAAATGCTACTCAGAGTCCCTGACATACAAGGTCATCTTTGATAAGGACCAGTTATAGCCCATTAGGAGTAAGGAAGGACACATAGACTGAAACAGTGACAGAAGTATATAATGACTAGGCATTTTAGGAGATTTGAAGCATGGCAGAGGAATCTTGGAGTGGTGCTTTTAACATAATGAACCATCTATCAAAAGAGAAAATGACACTTGGGAAGTAAGCATCGCACACATTAGTTTTTGGTAATGAAGTTTGCATTTGAAATACGATGTGATGACACTAAAATGGGAATTGGAGAGTATTCTGTGCTGTCAAGAATTACACAACACCTTTGTTAAAACATGTCCCTTGATTCACTTTATTTTTTTTGTACTATGGGTTGAATCCAAAGACATCTTCATGATGAGCTAAACCCTTATTTCTTTTCATTTTTTTAAATTTTGAAACTGGGTCAGGCTAAGTTGCTGAAGCTGGCCTAGACCTCAAGGTCTTCCTGTTTCAGCCCCACAAGACTGAGATTACAGGCATCTGCCACCACACCCAGATCTCTGGTTACCTCTTGAAACTGCTTATCACCTAGTTTCCAAAAAATTGTAACAGCAAATAATAGATCAATGAATTATTTTAAAAACCTTCAGATTGAACATTTACTATATTCCAAATAAGTTCATTATTCCTAATCCTCCTATTGATAACCTGCTCCTTTCTAAGTCCACCAATAATTCTTGCCTGAGCTTCCAGTACTCTCAAACTGGCCTGTTCCTAACTTATAGAACTATCAGCCTCTGCATGATTAATTAGATTCATTTCATTCAGACACCCCTGTCCCCATTTTCTGATACCAACATCATGAAGTAAAGAGATAGACACAGCAAAAGGAGTCCTTGGAAATGTCTTTTTCCTTCCTTCCTTCCTTCCTTCCTTCCTTCCTTCCTTCCTTCCTTCCTTCTTTTCTTGTTGCCATTGACAATGGAACTCAGGAGTACCCTACTTTAGCATTACACCCTAAGTTCTACCTTTATTTTTTACTTGGAAACAAGATCTCACAAAGTTGCTGAGAAGCTCACTAAGCAGTCGGTGCTGGCTTTGAACCTGTTATCTGCCTGTCTCAGCCTCCCAATAACTACAATTGCAGGTACAAACCACCCTGCTTGGCTGGAGATATATTTTTAATAATGCTTCTTCTGCACATAAAAGAAACAAAAATACCATGGAGAGTGGATTAGCAAAGTTGAATTTCAGGATATAAATTTTCCAGCTCCTATTTTTCATGCTGAGATACTAACCCTTTCTTTTTAATAAGTTATGTCTATGTAATGGACATAAATCCCATCGCTGTGTAGGAGTTTGGATTTTCCCAGGAATGCACCTACATGCAAGGTTCCAGGTGCATTTTTCTGGGAGTTGTGGAGAAGAGAGTGGAATAAAAGAGACAGCTGCAGATGGTGAGTCGCCAACTCACTGTGGGTGGCCGGAACTCACTCCCGTGGGAAACCCTGGTAATCACTTTAGGACCCATACCTGAGGGCTGCTGAGGAGCCTGCTGTGAACATATCATCAATTAGTCAAAGAAAGGAAGTCGTTAATAGTGTGAGTTAACAGTAAGAGCTGACAAAGGTGATAAACTTAGAATATGGTAGAGAAGAGCAGTCTTCAATGATGCCTTTACTTAAAAACACAGCAAGACAAACTCATCATTTGCTTGGAATATGTACACATTGGGATTTTTCATGCATCATCATTCAGCTTCCTAACCAGTCTTTGGGTAATTCCCTCCCCCACTATTTTCTTACCTGTAGCAAAATAATGTTGGAGGTGTGAGATGCTTTTCCCATGGTAGTAGCTATCAAGTAATAAGATTAAGATAAAATTAAGGTTTCTATCACTAGGTTCTTTCAACTTTAGACTTAGCAGAAAGTGTGATGATAAAAACTATCTGCAGAGAAAATAGGAGAATAAAAAGGTAAAGTCATTGCTCTGGAAAAACACTGCTTTCACATAATATGTACTGGCACTGGAGGAATAATCTGAAAACTCCCCCACTTACTACTGCAAGTCAAACCCACAGTGGACTCTTGTCCCTGCAGGCTGCCTTTCCTGCCCCCTCCCTTCTTTCCCCCCTCCCTTCCCTGGGGTTTCTCTGGGGCTTCAGGAGGACTTGAGACTCCAGAGATTTTGCTTCTATTCTCCCTGAAAAAGGAGTTAATGAAAAAGCAGCTAAGAGCCCAAGGAAGTTTTAAGTTTTACATAGTTCTTATAGTAATTATCTTTGCTCTACAATGATAACATATGTTAGGATGCAGTAACAAAAATAAAGATTACATCCAGCTAGGTGGGTAGCGCACACCTGTATTCCCAATATGAGGGAGCCTGAGACAGGAAGATGGCAAATTCAATAAGTATGGATAAAATATAAAAATATAAAATATAAAAGAGATGAAAGTACAGATTGTAGTTAGAATGCTTCTAGACTCAATCCCAGTACAAAAAATAAAATAATGAATTAAGCAAATATAAATCACGATTTTTAAACATTTTTATTGGTGCATTGTAGTCATACATCTTAATGGGATACAAGATGGTGGAGGCATACATGCACACATCACCAATTAGCCCTTCCCCACTTCCCACCCTATTCCCTCCCCTCCCTCCTTCTCACGTTTGGCTAAGTCATTGACTTTGATATGTTTGTGAATGTACAACATGTGCTTTAGGTAATTTTCCTCTTCCCCCCTCCTAATCCCCTCAGTTAGGTCACCTTATTTGCTCATCTATGGTTTCTCCTTCTTCATCTGCAGTTCCTCCTGTGACCCTTTTTCTCTCTAGCTTCTGCATATCAGGGATCACATCTAGTCACTTCAATCATCCAGAGTCCTTGCACTCGCATTTTACAATGACTGCAGGTCATTTTAGCTGAGCCATGCATTTCTACTTGTATGCTATATTTGTTTAAGACCATACCATGCAGATTGATACTTTTAGGAATGGGCTGCAGAAATCACCATGTGTCACTTCATCCCAGCACAGTACCGGTTTTGAGATTTTATTTTGCCCTATTTACTAGCAAAGAATCAACCTGATATTTTCTATGGAGACTGAAAGAAGGTGTCAGATTTCTAGGTCAGATTCAAAGAAGCATATCACTCATTGTAAGTAGTGATATCATAAACTATTATCATCAGTGTCAGCCTTGGCTCTCTCCTTGCTGTCTGGTTGTTGGAGAAGGAGACTGTACTATGTCTCAGATCCATGCCACACATTTAGTGGATTTGCTTCACAACCAAGGCACACTGGGAGAGGGGACTTAACTGTTTTTGCAGCAAATACCCTATTTGTCCAGAAGTAAAGGCTCACAGCCGCACAAACACTGTGAACATAGGAACTGACGAAACAGTTCTCAGGATCTGTGACCTTGGCAGAAACAGAAACACCTGTTATGAAAAAAAGTTTAAATACTATTGAATATCTCAACATAGAGATCTTGGGAAATTATTTATGCCACAAAATAAAATATGTATGATGCATAGATAAAGAACAAAAATACTAACTTACATGAACAAAGTAATTTTGCATGCAATATAACTAATAGATCATTATTTTATCAAAACACTTTCAAAACAAACATTGTTGCTAGGATTATTGGCAGAATTTTATACTGACTGCGTAGGGAAACCATCTATAACCATTTCTGTAGAGTGCTGTCTGTGTTGCAGGACACTGGATAGTGATAGTGTGTTTATCTTTCACCTATATAACAGGGGTATCACAAGTTACATGCCCCCAAAACAAGGTATAAAAAATTAATAAAAAAACAGAATTTCAACGAAGCTGCTCAACCTGTTTGGTTTTCATATTCATTCAATGATTCATTCAACAAAAAATACATCAGAAACCTGGAATGTTCCTGTAAAAACAGAATGCAAGCCAGTTGTGGTGGTATGCTTATAATCCCAGGACTTGGGAGGCTGAGACAGAAGAATTGCAGATTCGAAGTCAGTCTCAGCAGCCTAGTGAGGCTCTTAGCAACTTAGTGAGACCTTGTTTTCAAATAAAATATAAAATAGGTCTGGAGGTGTAGCTCAGAGGTAGAACGCCCCTGGGTTCCATCCCCAGTACCACACACACACACACACACACACACACACACACACACACACAATACTTGTGATAGGGACAGTAATTCAGAAGGGCCTCACCTAAAAGAAACCCTTAAGCAGAGATTTTGAACCCCTAAAATCATAGCAGCATTCAGCCTTAAGGATGATGGGCAAAAAGCTGTCTGCAGGACACCAAGCACCAGGAAGAGAATGGAAATGATGGATCACAATATGCTTGATATCTCCTCTGGGATGTCCTGAAAACTTCATGAGAAAACTCATGTGCATGAGAGCGCCGGGGGTTCCTTCTGACACTGTTCTGATAGGCACATCCATGGGTACCTCAGTACCTCCTGCTCCTACATTTACTGCCTCTTCTGCTTTTCATCTTTATAATAAAAACACAAGTAAGTGGAAGTGGAGCGCTGACGGGTATTTTACCAATGATAAGAGGGCTTCTTGGTCATGAGAGGCGGGAAAGAGGCCATGCAAGAGGATAAATAAAACATCTAAAATGTGTTTTCTTATGTATTAACAGTAAACATCCACACGGATCCTTCGTGTGAATATTTGAATTCCATGGTTACCTTGTGAGATAGGTAAAAACCAGGAAGCTGAATTAGATGTGTGGTAGCTTCTCAAGACCCTTTAGGAAGGGATGCAGAGAAGACCCAGGAGCTCAGCTTCCTGAGCCAAGTCCTATACATTAAGTGGAAAGTCCAGAATGCAGCTGCCCATTTGATCAGAACACCTAGTAACCACTAATAACCACAGGCTTTTGTATCTGTGCCATAGGATAGTGTGAGATGCTAAAGCATCTTTGCACTCACTCAATGGCTGGGCGTTTGCGTTGACTCTGGAGAGCAAAGACAACTTACATATGGTATCTCATTTTTCAAAAAATTTACACGAGAACCAGAGATCAACTTGACACAAGGTCAGCCAACTGAAAGAAGCATGAGGCAGATGAGAATGGAAGGCACAACTTTTTTTTTTTTTTTTCTGTGTTTATTTTTCTTTAATTAGTTTTTCTTTTTTTTTGGGTGCACTGTATTCATACATCATAGTAGGATACATACTTTTGTAGACATACTTGAACACTTTTCCCAGTCAGCCCCCACCCAATCCCCACCCCATTCTCTCCCTATCCCTCCCTCCCATGCTTGGCTTAGTAGTTGACATCTAGTATTATGGCAATTTATCTAAAATTAAAAATGGTAATTTCACATAACAGTTTCTTTTGTCTGATACCAAGCTTTTGATGACTTAAAGATGACATTTCAATATTTCTTTTTGCTTTCTTTCTTACCAGAGAATATTTTTTTCCTATTTTTTAGGTGAAACTATCATATATGTACATATTTATTTTTCAGAAAAAAATCTATCCTAATATGGAATATGGAGTCTAGGTACCCAAAACGATCTTGAAAAAGAACAAAGCTAGAAGATATATATTTTCTGATTTCAAACCATATAAAGCTACAATAATTGAGACAGTGTAGTACTATTCTAAAGGCAGATATATAAACCATTGGAGTTAAATAAAAGCCTAGAGCTAAATTCTTCCCTATATTGTCAAGTTATTTTTGACAAGGTTTCCACAAACATTTGGTGGTAGAAATGATAATCTTTTAACTAAATATTGTTAAAAAATACTAATTACATGGAAAAGAATAAAATTGGACCCTTACCTAATCCCATATACAAATATTAACTCAAAATAGATAAAAGACCTAAATATAAATCTTAAGACTATAAACTTTTAGGAGAAAATCTGGGTCATTAAACCTCACAACATTGAAATTGGCAGTGATTTCTTGGTTATGATTTCAATGGCACAGGCAACAGAAGCGTATACAAACTCCCTAAAAAATAAAAAAAAATATTGTATATCCAAAGACAATGTAAACAGAGTTAACAGTTACTACTAGAATGGGATAAAATATTTCCAGTTGCTATATCTGAAAGTATATTAATATTCCAACTAGAGATCCTAAAAATTAACAACAATAAAGGCAAACAATACCCTTTAGAGATAGGTAAAAGACTAACATAAATAATGAATCTCCACAGATAACCAATCTTAGTTGTCTGTTGGATGGAAAATCTTGTTTCTTTGGTTCTGGTGTGTGTTACCTATTTCTTCTTTGTAGTTAATCTCTTTGAGTATTTTCTCTAGCGCTGGTTTTGAAGACATAAATTCCTTCAGTTTCTGTTTGTCATGGAAGCTTCTTATTTCTCCATCTAATTTGATAGAAAGTTTTGCTGGGTAGGAAATTTTTGGCTGGAAGTTGTTTTCTTTCAGAATTGGGAATATGTTACTCCAAGCCCTTCTGGCTCTCATGACTTGGTTTGGGAAGTCTGGAGTGATTCTAATTGGCTTGCCTCTGAATGTCACTTGGCCCTTTGTTTTTGTTGCCTTTAAGATTCTCTGCTTGGCTTCCACATTGGTCATTTTGACAATTATGTGGCGTGGGGATCCTCTTCTCCGATCCTGTCTAAAGGGAGTTCTATAAGTTTCCTGGACCTGTGTATCGGCCTCTTGCTCGATGTCTGGAAAATTTTCTGCTATTACTTCCTTGAAGAGATTGTTGATCCCTTTGGTTTCACTTTCTTTTCCCTCCTCTATTCCAATTATTCTTAGATTAGCTCTCTTAAAATGGGCCCATATTTCTTCAATATCAGATTCCTGCTGTCGGATATTTTTTTCTAGATTAGAAACTATGCGTTCATTTTTGGATTGCTCATCTTCTAAGAGTGAGATTCTGTTCTCCATGTGTTCTAATCGGTTGTTTGTGCTTTGAATTGAGGCCTTTACTTCATTAATTGCATCCTTTATCTCTTTTTGGCTCTCTCTGAGTTCTTTTCGAAGCACCTCTATTATTTCTACAGTTATTTTCCTGATTTGATCTTCTAGAAATCTCTGATTTTCAGTTTTATCGGGTTCTGATGTTGTGGGGTTGTGTGCATTCATTGCTCCAGTATTATTCCTCTTTCCCATGATTTCGGAGGTTTGTGCCTTCTCTGGGTTCTTCCCTTGGGTCACTATGACTTCACTTAAGGTGTTCTGGATCTCGAGTCAGTAGTATCTCAGACCCCACTACTCCTTTACTGGGTTTTATCACAGAGTCTCCGACCCAGAGAGTCGATAGAGGCTGCTTTAGACTGTGGGGGGTGCCAGGTTGCACGTTCTCCTATGGTGTGATATCTCTGCCACCGCCCCTCCCCCACTGGGTCAAGTCCCAGGGAGTACAGTACTGGGATTTCTCCTCTGTGGCCCGCAATTTGACTCACTGTTCTTGAGTACGCAGATGTAGCTGTACTGGCCTCGCTGAATTTGCTGCTGCTGCCGCTGGTGGCAATATGGCGCCGCTGCTACACCCTCGGCTATGGGGCTGGCATTTTCTTCTTGGTTTTGATTTCGACTCTGAATCCCTGCAGCGTGTGCTGAGCTCAGCCACTGGGAGCTTTAGACGCTCTCTGCGTGGAGAAATCCCGCCTGGCTGTTCCGCAGTGGCTCACCTCGGCTTGCTGTAGCCGTCCCGTGAATTCGCCGGTGCCGGCGGCAATATGGCGCTGCTGCCGCTTCTGCCGCGTCCTTGGGCGCGAGGCCGGTTATCTCCTCTGTGGCTCTGTTCTCAGTCCGCTTTCTCTCTGGAGCCTGGTGATTTTTTGTTTCACTGGTGATGGTGTTTTCTGGCTATGAAAGGCGCTGATTTTGTGGTAATGGAGATTTGTTGTTAGCGGGGCTCTTAAGCCCCGCTTTTCTCGGTCGCCATCTTCCCGGAAGTCCCGGCACAACTTTTTTATTTGGATGAGGGGGGGAAATCCCTCCCATTAGCCCATTCCATTTTCTTTCTCCTCTTCTCTCTCCTCCCCTCCTCTTCTTTTCTTTCCTCTCTTGTTCTTTTTCACCTCTTCTTTCAACTTTCCGTTTTCACTTTCCCCTTACATACACACACACACACACACACACACACACACACACACACACACACACACACCTGACAGACACGTCTCATAATATATGGAGAGATACCTTGCCCATTTTTCAGGCAATTATTCCAGTATATTTTTAAAAGGAGGGAGTCTTATCCCAGCAGTTTAAGTTGTGAATATCTCTCTTCCTGCACCCAACATTTGTTGCCCTCTTTAGCCTTTCTTTCTTTCTTTCTTTCTTTCTTTCTTTCTTTCTTTCTTTCTTTCTTTCTTTCTTTCTTTCTTTTTTCTTTCTTTCTTTTTGGGTGGTACTCAGGTTCCTGGAAACCCTTCTACCTCCGGCCACCTCCAGGCTACAATCCCAGACACCTATTTTTTTAATATTTTTTAGAGACCCTCTAGAACCTGTATGATCCTCCTGTCTCCACCTCCCAAGCATGGGTATTACAAGGGTGCACCACCATGCCCGGCTAGCATTTCTTAATTCCATGGCTAGTTCTTGTCTTGGATGGAAAGTGACACTTTGAGAAAGCTAGAGCTGAATGCCATGCCTGTCCCAGCAATGATCTCATCCGTCAAGAGACAGTAAGTAATGAACAGTGCCATGTGGGCAGAGGCCAGCCTCTGTCTGGAGGAGAAGTCGCGGAACCACTTTGGTGGCAGAGTTATTTTTGTGTTTTGCATTTGTGTCTAATTTTCTGGAGCTCTGAATCTCAGTATGGCAAGAACTTGTGTCTCCCTGACAGAATGTATTAGAGCTGGCTAACTTCAGATGCAGAGTGGCATGACTTCAGACACCACAGACTGGTGATTCAATGTGAGGGTGAGGAATAGGGGCAGGAAGAAACTGCTGTGGGGCAGTTATTGCCCTTAACTAAGATGTTTGATCATCAAATTCAAATATTTATTTATTTATTTATTTATTTATTTATTTATTTATTTATTTATTTTGTGGTACCATGGGTTGAACCCACAGGCATTCTAACTTTGAGCTATACCCCCAACCCGATTTTGTTTCTTATTTTTAAGAAGGGTCTTGCTAGGTTGATAAGAATCTCACTACTTGCTAAGACTGTTCTCGAACCTGTTATCCTTCTGTCTCAGCCTCCCAGGTCCTAGGATTACTAGTTTATGCCACCACACCCCATGGCCTTTTTTTAAAATAAGATTAAAAACTGAACCCAAAAAGCTAAGGACTTTGCCTAAGATCTCACAGTTTAGAAAGGATTAAGTAATACTTTTTATCCCGATCTCTCTGACTCCAAAATTCATGAACTTTCTGCTGCTCGTTTAATTTATTGAAATGTCTTTAATTTGAATATATAAAAAGTACTAACACTTTTGTGTAACCTGTATCAAGGAAATTCTTTCCAAGACCATTTCTACCATAAACACAACAACTCTCTTTTTGAAGAGAGAGAGAAAGGCCAACACTGCTTCACAAAACTTTAGCTGCAACACTTGCAGATAAGTGGTCATAAGGGGGTCCATTAACACTTTGAGACTCAACTACTTATTGGTTTGCACATCCTTTTTTAATCAAAATGGTAATACAGTTATTTATAGGATTGTCCCAAAGGTCAAACAAGAAAATGTATGTGAATCTTCTAAGTTTTTTCCTTTCCCAAGGACGTAGCTCAGCAGTAGAGAGCTTACCTAGCCATGGGTTTAATCCTCAGCACCCCATGAAACTGAATACATAAGTCAGACATGTTGAAATATTCCTATAATCCCAGTAATTGGGAGGCTGATCTAGGAAGGTCACAGGTTCAAGGATAGCCTCAGAGCAAAGCAAATGTCTCAGCAACCTAGGGAGACTCTGTTTAAACAAAAATTAGGAAGAAAAAAGCTGGGTTTGTAGCTCAAAAGTAGACATGGTTGGTGGGATTGCAAATTAGTGCAACCACTTTGGAAAACAGTATGGAGAATCCTCAGAAGAATGGGAACAAATCTACCATTTGATCCAGAAACACCACTTCTGGGTATCTACCCAAAAGAAAGGAAACCAAACTACCAAACTAATGTATGTGTATCTATGTTCATAGCTATACAATTCACCACCATAGCCTAACTGTGGAACCAGCCAAGATGTTCATCAACAGATGAATGGATTTCAAAACTGTGGGATACGTACACAATGGAATTTTACTCAGCCATTAAAAAAAAACCCTCAATTACATCCTTTTCAGGGAAATGAATGGAACTGGAGGACATTATGCTAAGTGATATTAGTCAGTCACAAAAAATAAGAAATCGGATGCTTTCCCTAATATGTAAGAGCTAGGGAGAAATGGGTCAGAGGAGGAACTCTAGATGAAAACAGAAATCCTATAGAGGAGCAAACAAGACGACCTAAAGGAGGAGAAAGGAGGGGGGAAGAGGAAAATCTCTAAATCACACAATGTACTTAAACACATCAAAGTCAACCACTAAGCCAAGCAAGGGAAGGAATGATGGGGAGGGAATGGGGTGGGAACTGGGTAAGGGTTAAATCAGTGATGTATACATGTATGTACACACAGGTTTTTTAACACAATATGATGTATGAATATAATGCACCAATAAAAAATTTAAAAAAAGAAGTAGAATGCACTCTTGGTTCAACCCACAGTACCACAACAAATAAATAAGATAAATTCTTAAACAAATACATGAGATCCTTTCTGAGCGCTCATTGGTGACCTATAACCTTGATTACCACTATGACCCATAGTAGGTATTGGGGAATAATAACATTCTAAAAGGGGGATATAGCCATTGGGGAAATGAGGGGTGTCAGTGGTGTCGACATCACCAACATAGAATTGAAACAGTTTTGAAAACTCCATAACACAATTAGAATGGTTTGCTGAAGGACCAAAGGCAAGGCTGGCATCATGGACAAGAAGAACTAATTTTGTAAAAGAGAGAAATTCACCCCACTTAGGCAATTATCTTCAATGTTTGGGTCTGGGTGGGATTCACTGCAAAATTTACATTGGAAGATTTGGGGGCAGTACTTAGCCTCCTATTTAGACATCTCTACGCCTGTGCTTGCCTCCCCCAACTCCTCCAGACCCAGATCTTCTTGGCAGACAGGAGGTACTGAGAATTGGCTACTGAATCAGATCCTACTGTCTGAATCTCTTAATTACTAGTCAAATGCTTGTTGAATAACTTAGGCAATGCTTATATCACAGAAAGGGAAATGATCTTTCTTCTCACATGGAGCCTTTTCCACAAGTGAGCCAAGCTGATTTCCTTTATTTTTACTATACACATATCTTTCACTTAAGAGGAAAAAAAAGAGAAATATTAGTACTTTTCAATGATTGAATATTAGTGATTCGAAATATACTTAATTTAATGTCATCTTGTTTATTAATTCTTGTTTTAATTTCCTGAATTTGGGGATTCTTGTTGAGGAAGTTTATACCTGTGCCTGTGTGTTGAAGTGTTGAATCTATTATTTTCTCTAATAACTTCAAAGTCTCTGGTCTAATTTCTAGTTCTTTCATCTATCTTGAGTTGGCTCATGTGTAGATTGAGAGGGATAAAGGAGAAATTCCAGTGGAGTAAGAGAGGTGGTCTAGGTTAAGAATGGAAAGAGAAAATATCAATGAAGCAATCACTTTCATCAACATATCTTAATACCCTATATGGGGAAGTGGGGAAGATCGGGAGGGATCCCGGGAAAGCCCACAAGTGCTGTGTGCATGTATGTAAATATCACTACAAAGTGCATTATAATGTGAAACTATAATGAACCAATGCAAGTAGAGAAGAAGAGAGATATTTATTACCTATTGTGCTATGAAAAGTTTATCTCTAGTTTTTTCAGAAGATATTGGAGCAGAAGTCTCTGCTTACAGTGTTTCCATGACTAAAAAAAAAAAAAAAAAAAAAAAAAAAAAAAACCCTCCCTGCTTTCTCTATACCTTGAGTTCACCAGTTGTGAAGTGAGGAAAATACTGAAACTTGTAGTTTTGTGTTGAGGGATAAATAAGACACATGCTGAGATAAGCACAATACTAGGCATGTGCATAGTTCTTGTAATTGTTAGCAAAGATTATTATCATACAGCTCCTATAGATTAACTTTCAAAGAAATGTTGAGTCGTAGTAATAGAAATATTTGTAATTCTATAGGGAAATATGCCTCTTTTGATTAAATCTTTTTATTACAGTTTTATCACCATTATCATTAACATTATTATTATAAGAACTATGTAGGTCATTACTCATAATAATTGAGGGAAGAAGTTTAGTTATGCTGACATCAGCCATATAAAAGCCATAATACTACTGAGCTACAAATCTTATTTTATTGGTTTCTAGAAAAAGAGAGGGAGGAGACAATTAATGTCAAATACTGCTCTAAGTACTTTGTATAAATTCATTGATTTAATTATAGCAGTGATTCTTCAAATTGAGCATTTATAAACCTAACTTTACAGATGAAAATGGAGCAAGACTTTTTTTATGATTTGTTTTGTTTTGGGAAAAGCTGACATTTGCCTAAGACAGTTATTTGCAAATCTAAATTTGAACTCACTTTCCACTTACTAGGAAGCTCTAGTTCTTTGTAAAATCTGGATCTCCTTTTGGAATTGATACTGTTCACGTAATGCATTCCAGTTTCCCTGAGTTTCTATTTACCTAATCAACACAATGTTGGAATAAGATAAACGACGGATCCAGCATAAGAACACTTTTCTTCAGCCCTGGGCCCCTCACTATACAATAATAACTTGGACAAAGCTACTTGTACTCCTTGAGATAAAATTTTCTCTTTTACAAAATGGACTCACACACTCTCTTCTCACAAGCAGCTGACAGAAGAAAGGTATTATAAGCACCCTGGGGAAGGTAGTACGTCATACTGTATTGGTTACTTTCTAATCGTCTCGGTATCAGATCCATCCCATATCACCATCCCAATCCTCATACCTTGGTCAACCCCAAACCCAATCACCATTTGTGACATCAGCAAGGCACGATAGCTCTATGTTAAAATGTGTCCCAGGAGGGTCCTTCCTCCTGTGTCCCTTGGTGACATGTAGGTCCAAGCGACCATCACCTGTGACTGGAAGCATCTGCCTTGACAACTTATAGCCCTGTGGCCCTTGTCTGTGTTCTATTTGTCACGGCTGTCAATGTGAGCACCATCACACCCACCTTTGAAAGCAACCACTTCTCTCCATTATCCTGAACTCCTGGCCTTAGGCCTAATTGCCCCCTGAGACCCAGATCTCTCCTACCTTCCCATCTCAGGTCCCACGCTCCACCAGCTGAGCTCTGAAGCACTCACGGTGCTGGGGCTCTGCCAGGTGAACACTCCACCTGCAGTCCCTGAGCTTTCAGTTCATAGGGCTCCTCTTCACAGGGACCCCATTTCTTTCTCCATGTACAGAGCATTCAACTACCACTTCCTGCATACCTTCACACCTACTATATGCAGAGCATATTTTGGTATCTGAAATAGTCTAATTATTGAACATCTAGGTCTCTTGTTCTGACAAAATTGAAGCTCCATGACAAAAGGAGCCATATCTCTTGCTTATCACCAGCACCTGCAATAGCACATGGCTGTGCGATAGTCATACATCAAATGAACTTTGACAGTGAACTCTCTTATCCCATTATGGTCATTGCCATACAACCTTTGGACTTTAACCACTGCTTTCCAAATCCACCTGAACTGCCCAACTTACTAAGGTTCATTAAAAACAATCCTCCCACCAGTGGCAGCCGAATATCCCAGAGCCCTGCCCGCACCTGCCACGCACCTCCTTCCTCATTGCCTCTCCTAGAGTCCTTTCTCCAGCCACAAACCCTGCCCTATGATTTCCTTAATCAGTCAAGTCCTACTGGTCCTTGCTTTGCCCAGCTCAAATGCTTGCCCTTTCTTTCTTTCTTTCTTTCTTTCTTTCTTTCTTTCTTTCTTTCTTTCTTTCTTTCTTTCTCTTTCTCTCTCTCTCTCTCTCTCTCTCTCTCTCTCTCTTTCTTTCTTTCTCTCTCTCCTTTAGCATTCTACCACTGATGAGCTATATACCTGTAACCTTTTTTTTAAACAGGGTCTAAGTTGCCATGAACCTCACTAACTTGCTGAGGCTGGCCTCAAACCTATGATTCTGGCCTCAGCCTCCCAAGTACTGGGATTACAGGTGTATGCTATCATTCCCAGCCACTTGTTACTTATTTTCTGTATGACTTTCCTTGCTTCTCCACCACTCATACAGCTTTCCTCAACAGAACACTTAGCTCTGTGTGTGTGCGCGCGCGCGTGCGCACGCGCGCGTGTGTGTGTGTGTGTGTGTGTATACATGTGAGTGTGTGCTCACACTATGCAGCCACTTCCCCCATAGTCTATTTTTTGAGAGCAAGAAGTAAAGTAGCATTTAGCATGTCCACTATGGCCAGTCATGTTTATACATTGCCTGCTCAACGTTTTATTTTAGTTCTAATGAGATTACTTTCCCATTTCACAGACAAAGACATTTAAGGTGAAGCAGATTCAATAAATGTGTTGGGGTGGCATCGCTTATGTGGCTAGGCTAGAATAGACCCAGGTCTGACATCATAGCAAATGTGCTCTCCGGCCGTGTTCTTTGCTTCCACCACATCTACTCCATCCTGTACTGGAAGGGACGGGGCTTATTTGAATTGGACGGGAGGCAGGGCTGTACTGAAGACCAAGTTTGTCTATTTCTCAAATTTTGTGCCCTCATTCCTGTCTTTATTTACTCTGTCTGGTTTTCTTCCTCTGCCTAAAAATGCTCACAATTCAAAGAGAAAAGTTGTAGTTGCTGCCCAGCAGTGCCCCCTTCTGACCAACATGCCACGCATTCCTGAACTGAGGGGAGAGCTCTTTATACATTATTGTTTGTTTTAATGGTCAGAACGAATGGATTGCGACTGTTGGATGATACTCAAAATTAGGTTTATTTGGATATGGACCGATTTCAAATTGCTAATGCCGTCATCTCAGGAGGCAAATATGTGGTTCACGCTTGAAGAGAAAAGAAAAATATCACATCTTCTCCCTAGTGATCAATATCAGAAAACTTGAAAACCCACCAAATTAGAAATGCGTTGTTCTCCTTGGCATTCAGCCAGCTTCCTGCACTATTCAAAGCAGTCATTTTATTCCAGCAATCCAGGGAAAACATGCTTTCCTTACCCTATAAAGAGTTAGATTAAAATTTCACATTTGAAATGATAACAGAAGCCCCTGGTGTTCGGCAGGGCTCCCTTCCTGGAAAGGTGAGTCACTGGGGCAGTCCGAGGACTGTTGCAAAGCCTGAGAAAAGTAGAACATTCCTTGGCTTAGACAGAGAGTGGGGCTAGGATTGGAGACTCTCTGTCCTAGTCTCAACTATACCTCCAATATAAGGACGGAGTCTAAGCATGGTTTCAATCCTCTCCACACTGCAGTACTGAGCACCTATTACACATTCCAGAGAGTTAAAAGGCATCATGGCACCTAAAAATAAAATGAAGCATTCCTAACAATCAGTCATTCTTATCAGACGAGCTTATTGAGGCTTAATGTCTCCAGGTCCTTGTTTATTCATTGGCACAATGAAAAAAGAGGGTCGTTGTTTTTTAAAAAAACTTTTTTATTGATGCATTGTAGTCATATATCTTAATGGAATACAAGATGGTAGAGGCAAACATGCACACACCACCCACTGAGTCCTTCCCAAATTCCTACCCCATTCCCTCCTCCTCTCTCCTTCTCATGTTTGGCTTAGTGATTGACTTGGATATGTTTGTGAATGTACATCATGTACATTAGGGAATCCCCCCTTCCAGTCCCCCTCAGGGCAATTTGTGAGCATTAAATATGATGTTATTTGTAAAAGTATCAAGTGAGATTGAAGAGGTGCCATGAGGCTCAGCCCCCTGGCTGATCACAGTGGGTTGAGACTGAGGGGTCATTAACGCACAGCCCGCAGAATGGCTGCCCGCCTGGTCGTGCCCGAGCATGCCCATCCCTCATCATCCCTGTGCCTTATCATCCCTCTTTTTTCCTTCTGTAATAGCAAAAGTAAAAAGGAGGCAAACTGGAAAGAAAGGAGACAAATATAGTTTTAAAATTTATAAACTTCATTATCTTCACCTTTCAAGGTCTGCTTTTTCTAATAGGCCACACTTTTAATCACAGTAGCCCAACTGGCCTGTCCCTTCTTAGGCCAGAGTACTCAATTGACCCATACCTTTAAATCTATGGCCTTTCTCCCCACCTGAAATCCCTGTGATTTGCAGTAAACAAAGGATCCCTCCCAAAGGTCTGACCTTAGGTTGAGCCCAGACTTCACCCACCACCAGACCAAAACAGCATGACCTTGCATACCAGATAAGCTAACTGCAAGTTTTTGCTTCTGTAAACCTGCTTGCTTATTTTAGTATAATAGATGAATCACACACTTGTGATTTTCTCCCTTATAAACATCTAGCCCCAGCTAGTCGGGGCTCCCCTCTGGTCAGATTTCTAGACTGAGGGTTCCTCAGCTGGACAGATAATAAAAGCTTCAATAGACACAGTCTCTTGAACTCTCCGGTCTCTTGTTTCTCACTAACAACACTTACTTCCCTCTAAGTGTTCTTTTCTTTCTTTCTTTCTTTCTTTCTTTCTTTCTTTCTTTCTTTCTTTCTTTTCTTTTATTCTTCTTTCCCTTTTCTGTATGCTGAACTAAATTCTAGATAAGAACACTGAGCATTTAAAAAACTTCCCCCTGATAGATGAAACTTTGCTGAGACTCTCAGAGAGGCCTGGGTAGCTGGGCCAGTCTGAGATCCTTGACTGGAAGCAGCTTTGCATGACGCTGAGTAAACAACTATTACTTAGACACTGCTGAAGTTTTGTAACATGGGACTGATCGTACTTTAGTTCTTAAAATCATCCTGTTTTATATCGTTCTGTGGACTTCTTGAGAGCAAGATGTAGGCTGACTCATACACATCGATCTCAGTGACTGAGATTAAAAACAATAAATGTCCTTTGACCTAAATACTTAACTTCAGGATCTCATAAAACAATACATTTACATTTATAAACATATTCAGTTATTTTATAATGAAAATTATAGGATTAATAGGAAATGCATTACTTTCAAATTCTGTCATTTATTCTGATTAATTCTCTGGTGTAGTTTGGTGTTTACATGTGGACTTCAAAGGCAACAGTTTATTAAAGACAGAAAGTGATACTTTGGTCCTTGTTACCCATAAAGAAATGAAGGAATGAATGAAGAGTAATCAAAAGTCTTTTATGATTCGGATGGCTTGAGGAAATTTTGCCCTTAAATTAGGAAATAATAAACCACCATACTTCCAGACCCTCCACTTGAGAGCTGTGAGGTGTGTCAGCAGGAAGACATGGGGCATGGGGGGGACAGCTGAGCCACAGAGAAACCTCTGCTTTGCCCAATGTGAGCAAATCCACCTGTGACACTCGTGAAGCATCCCCAGGATCTGCTCATCAGCTCAGAGTGGGTCCAATTAAAGCCTCATTTGCAGGAAAGTAATCACAGTTTCCTGCAAATTGGAGGAAATGCTGTTCCAATCAAATGTTCCCTTAAGAGTTAAGTTTCCTGGTGTTAATGTGACATTTAGCAGTTGGCATCACCCTGAAAATTATCCCTTTTGGGAAGAAATCTTTGCATGCAAAACAAAATTCTAACTAGTGCCTGGTTTTGATAAAACTTGCTATTCTACACAGCCCATTACATTTGCAAACTTGGACACCAATTCAACCATTTTCTATCCTTCATCTGATTATTGTGTGATATGAATGTGGGTTAGAGTGGCAGGCATGTTTCATTTGGAACACTTAGTTGGCATATATTTTCCAAGGTTTGGCCCATATTATCACATTTTATCTTCATAATAACTCCAGGATTTATTTTTTTGAAACTGCCACATTTTATAATTAAAAAAGTAGTAGTAACAGCAATGCAAAATTTAAAAATCAGCCAGTAAAATGCTCAAAATCATATAATTAGGAAATGGTGAAGCTAGTATTCATTAAAGGGTCTGTCTAGCTGCTTCATCTGTGCTGGTATTTACTAAGCTATATTGATTTTCAAACCACTTAAGGTGGATCATGGAACAGGGTAATGGGTGGTCCTCACATAGATAATAAACATCTCAGTAACAACAAGCTCTTGGAGACTGGATGTTTATGCAATTGTAGGAATTGGTCAGAGGATTGGACCATTTTTCTAATCATTCCAAACATGGGAAGTCTTTCAGGGAAGGGTGAAAAATTATATTTTGTGGACGTTTTAAACGTTTGACAAAGATTGAAAGACAAATATTGTGTCACTGTGAACACGGTGTTCACAGTGTGTGTAGGCAAAGTTTCTCCTAGCACATTCACCCTTTGCTCCTGTGTTATCCACAGCCACTTTGTGCTATTACAGAAGAGGTATGTTAGGACAGGGAATGTGTAGGTCACATTAGGAAATGTTTCTCATTTCTTCCTTTAGTTTGCTGTTCCTTGTTTTGGGAACAACCATTTTCCATCTCCTGCATGGAACCTGATGGTCCTTGGTTTGTTTCTTTGCCCTCTCTTGAATATGAAATGATTCTTACAGTACCTAACCTAAAGCCATTTCACTTCTACTGCTCTCACTGTGAGATTCCAATTCAATCTCATTCGATTGTGGTTATTGTAGAAACCCATCCAGAGCAGCCCTGCCTAGGAGAACTTCCTGTGACGGTGGAAATGCCTCCTACCAGGCTGTCAAGTATGGTGGCACAGCCATACGAGGCTCTTGAGCCATCAAAATGGAGCTATGTTTTGGAGAAATTTAATTTGATTTTAAGTTTAATTTAAATGTGGCCCCTAAATTGATGGCAAATGTCAAAAAGTTTCCTGCTGAGCCATCCCATGGCCTCATTTAAACAATCCAATGCCAATAAATCTAGGCCCCCCGAGGACTCCATTTTCAGATCTCTCTTTCATTGTGAAATCGCTCCCAGTATCTTGAAGGCATTATTTTTAGTTTTATTACTAGAAGCCAAGCAAAATAAGCCTAATTTCCCCTAGACACTACAATCTTTCACCTCTCTGAAGAAAGTGAGAGTATGGTACAAGCCCAGGCAGGAATCTCTGGAAGAAATGCTTTGTCCCCCAAAGTTGGGCTGGAAGCAAAGGGCATGGAGCTGTACAAGTATAAACAAAGCTACTTTATTGTCACCCACTGGGATTTTATACACAGCACAGAAATTCTATTTTATATTGAAGTTTGAGTCCCAGTGGGTGGCAGACCTTCTACCAGAAAGATCAGATATTTTCTATGTGTGCAGGAAGCTACTGTTCATTTACAGGCTCAGGTTTCCATTGATAGGTGGCTCCTATCTTCTATTCTTAATCTAAAATGAATGGGGGAAATGAAACAGAAAGGAAGCCCCAATTCATGGCAAAGAAGCAAAATGCACAGTGATATTTGAGTCAAATTACCCCCGGGTTTGGATCTGATCTGTGATCTTGCTTTCTTGACACTTAAACTTTTGGTCCATTCTACCAGCCTGATTCATATATCTTGCCATTACTACTGTTAGCTCCATGATATATTTCCAAAATTTTTCTTTTCTGTTTAAATTAGCCAAGATGATTATTTTTATTACAGGCAAAAATCCAGATCGGTATAGTTGTACGAGTTAATGCTGTGTTACTACTTGTAGTTGGTGTTGAGGTTACTAGTTGATCTCCAGGGAATGAGAAGAGATCTGGGAAAGGAGGCTGTTGTTGCCTGACTTTCATTACATGTAACACAAAAGTTGGGTTGAGTCTGGAGCTGGCCAGGCCGTATCACAAAGTACACAACTGAATCTGTGTGGAATTTTACCTAGTGTGTAGGTACTGAATGAGACAGTGATGTTGAAGTTTCTGGAAAGACTAAGGCTCTCAAAATATGAGAGCGACAGCTCACTTCCCTGGAAACCCTGCCCTTCCAGCTGGAACTGGAGATACTGTGGAGACAATTGACTGGAGAAAACAGCTTTTAAAAATTAAGCCAGATGGTTGTGGTAGTGCAGGCTTGTAATCCCAGTATTTGGGAAACTGAGACAAGAGGATCGTGAATCGCGGCCAGCCTCAGTTATTCAGTGAAACATTTTGCAATTCAGTAAGACTCTGTTTCAAAATAAAGAATAAAAAATAGAGCCTGGGGTGTATCTTGGAGGTAGAATGCCCCTGAGTTTTATTCCCAGTACCAAAAAAACCCAAAAAAACAAAATATTTGAGCCATATAGTCAGGCATGGTGGCACATGCTTGTAATCCCAGTATGTGGGAGGCTGAGACAGGAGGATCACAGGGTTGCTGCCAGCCTTAGCTACTTAATGAGGCCCTTTGAAACTTAGTAAGACCCTATTTTAAAATAAAGAATAAAAAATGGAGCTGGGGGTATAGCTAGGAGATAGACTGCCCCTCGGTTCCTTTCCCAGTATAAAAAATATTGAGCCATGTACCCCTCAATATTCATTAACTTATCATCTTACAGAACTTTTATGGCAAGTTCACTAAATTTTAGACACAATACTCTAGGGTTACAAAATAAATTAGACAGTACTTTTCCTCCAAAAGGTACAATAGAGGAGAAAGGAAAGCAAAAGATCCGGACCCAGGACCCAGAGTAAGAGATGCTGTGATGGACAGAAGCTCAGATAAGAAAGAATGGAGGGAAGTGCTGTTTTGTTACAGCACAGAGGAGGAGAAGGTTTATTCTATGTGAAGTGAGTTCAGCTCAGGGAAGAAATTCATCTGAACTTTACTGAGATTATCGGCTATTTCTAAGGCCCACTGAGAATTCCCAGCAGAGGGGTGGGTGTGAGGATGTCAGCATGCAACTAGATCTGGAAGAAGGCTAAGTGGTCATTTGGCATCGCTGGAGTCGGGTGCTGGAGCGAGCAAGGACTGTGCCACAGGTGACATCTGGTTCTCAGAAGGCACTTCTGTTCTACTGCGTCTACAAGAAGACAGGAAGCATTTGGAAGAAAATTCACTGGATTGTATGTTTTAGAACAATCTTTCAGTAGATTATATAGTATCATTGGTACTGAGGAGAAAAGTAAGGAGGTAAATGATTTCCCAGGAGAAAGACTGGAAGAAACTGGCTAGGGCAGGAGGACACTACTAAGAAGGGGGGGGGGGAGAGAGAGAGAGAGAGAGAGAGAGAGAGAGAGAGAGAGAGAGAGAGAGAGAGAGAGAGAGGGAACGGCAAGAAGAGGAGAGGAGAGAGAGAGAGAGAGAGAGAGAGAGAGAGAGAGAGAGAGAAGAGAGAGGGAACGGCAAGAAGAGGAGAGGAGAGAGAGAGAGAGAGAGAGAGAGAGAGAGAGAGAGAGAGAGAGAGAGGAGAGAGGGAACGGCAAGAAGAGGAGAGGAGAGAGAGAGAGAGAGAGAGAGAGAGAGAGAGAGAGAGAGAGAGAGAGAGAGAGGGAGGGAAAGGCGAGAAGTGGAGAGGAGAGGAGAGAGAGAGAGGAAAAGAGAGGAGCAAGACAGAGAGAAAGGAGAGGAGAGGAGAGGAGAGAAGAGGGGAGAGAGGAGAAAGAGAGAGAAAAAAGAGAGAAGATGAGAGGAGAGAGAGAGAAGGCAAATTGAGAGCGACTTTGCTGGCTTTACAGTTAATTTTTCAGGAGAATACTGGAAGGTTATCATCTTTCATCCCAATGAACACACACACACACACACACACACACACACACACACACACACAGATAAGATCAACTGCTGATTTTTGTGTGTGTTTCAGTAGCGATTCAGTCATTTTTCAGTATCTACAGTGGAGATTGCTAGAATCACTACTAATAATTGTATACTGATTCTGAAATTAAATTTCAAGAAAATCAGATTACTGAAAATAAATCTATAAATCTATATGTCTATTAAATATTTACATATGCACTTATATGCAAATCTACATTATACATACATATATATGCCCATGCAAATTTTTACACACCTCTATTTTTCTTTTTCCATTTTTTAAGGGTGGTTACTTGAGCTTGAAACCAGGGGAAATTTCACCTCTGAATTATATCCCAGCACGCTTTTTATTTTTTATTTTCATAATAAATTCTCAATAAATTGCTGAGGCTGAACCTGAACCTGTGATCCTTCTGTCTCAACCTCTCAAGTACTGAGATTATAGGCATGTACCATGATGCCTGGCTCAGATATCTCAAGTGAGCTATATGGCAAATGATTGGCAGTGCTGAAGCAAATACAGAGATGATGATTCCATAGGAGAGTTTTGACATGCTTCCTAGAAACAAACATACTCAATTTTCAGCTAAATAGTTAGCTCAACAATTTTGCTTAAAGAAGAATAAGATTATCCAGTAGATTATTAGCCAATAATTTCTATTCTGCTTTATAAGATGGAGTTAAATAATTTAAAAAATATCTGTAGTTTATCAAGAACCTAAATGTGGCAGTCATTGCATAGAGATGATCTCTTACTTGCATAAAACCTAAAAGTAGGTACTTTTACTCCCAATTTAATTACAAAGGAGCTCTCTCTTCCTCTTTCTCTCTCTTTTCTCCTCTCTCTGACTGCTTCTCCCTTTTGACCCTGCCGCCTAAATAAATCTCTTGGGAGTAAAAAAAAAAAAAAAAAATTATGAAGGAACTTGCTGTAGACAAGTTTAATTGACTGAATGGTGCCACTTAGTGGATTCAGGGTTCAAATTTGGGATACTCTGACTTCAGATCCTGAGTATATATTATGATGACTTATTTTCTTTCATAATATATTAAAATACAAGGAAAAATTTACTTGTCCTTCTTGGTGTTAATTGTAGTAGAAGTTTTGAAAGTCTTTGAATCTCTGCTGTTTTCCAAACACAACTGGTATCTTTAAAAATGAGAGGTCAAATTCAGAGATTTTGTTTTGTAAAATGTCAGAACATGCTGAGAATGAGGGCTGATGCTGGAGATGACAACAGGGGCTTTGAGAGTAGATCTGGGATTATTATGCAATCTCAGAGTGATTTATGATAATTCCATCCGATTTACGGTGCATTTTCCTAAAGGCCATTTATAAGGTGTTCAATTTCATATATCCCAAGTCCATCAAGGGTGAATGATCTAAGATTTTACATATCCATAAATGGAATCCAAAGGTTTCTATTACAATAAAAATTAAACAAAAAATTAATAAAATTAGATGCTTTCCCTAATATATGGAAGCTAGGAAGAAAAAGGGCCATAGGCGGAACTCTACACAAAGAAGTAGAAACCACAGTGGGCAAATAAGGCAACCTAACTTAGGGGGATAGAAGGAGAAACATGAAATTTTTCTAATGTACCTAATGTGCATTCAAAAACACATCAAAGTCAATCACCAAGCCAAATATGAGAAGGAGAAAGGAAGGAAGGAAGGAAGGAAGGGGGTGGGAATTGGGGAAGGGTTAAATAAGTGATATATGCATGTATGCCTTTACCATCTTGGACCCCATTAAGATGTATGACTACATCTCATCAGTAAACAAGAGTTAATAATGAAATATTAATGGTACACCAAAACAATTATTAATAGTATTATCCTTATTTACTTTTCAAAAATCCCATTGTATATAAACATTCTAATATTAATTCTAGGACTCAGTTGCAAATCTTTTCTTCCTATATCGTGTATGAATCTTGCTTGGTTCTAAGCCTCTGCCATTTCATAATAAAAACATTAAGAACAATTCTTGAGAAAGACTCAACCCTTTGACAGTGCTTTATAAGATGGTTCAGCATGCCGTGGGTTGGGACTTTTTAATAAAGCTTTATTGGGATAAAATTATATATATATTTATGTATGGAAGTTCTCATTTGCTTTTTTATAACAAAAAAGTTAAATATTCATGACAGAGTCTTAAGTCTAACTGGCTAAGACAGCTTAAAAGATCACCATCTAGCCTTTAAATAAAAACTTCACAATCCCTACTTTAGATTCATATTTATGTCAATACTGGTTTCCATAATTAAGTTTCTACACTTGTTTCAGAGATGACCATCATCAATATCAGAGGAAAGAAAAGAAGGAGGAAAAAAGATCTGTTATCCTATGTATTCCTATCAAGCTCTGTGCCTGACTTTGCATGTTGCATCCAGTCCTGGTAGTCATCTATGGGGTAGCTATTGTATTCCACTTCAATACTGAGGTGGAGAAGTTCAGACAAATGGTGGCTTTCATATTTCTGTGGATCAATGGAAAGCCAAAAATTTATATTTTGTCTTTTTAAATCCTAAGAATCTGTCCTCAAAGATGACCCTTCTTCTGAGGTATAGGAGGAAGGAAGGAAGGAAGGAAGGAAGGAAGGAAGGAAGGAAGGAAGGAAGGAAGGAAGGAAGGAAGGAAGGAGGAAGGAAGGAAGGAAGGAAAAAAGTTTGTAGGAGAGGTGTGACAAATATTAAATTAAAACCCTAAGGTCCTGAACAGTCATAACCCCATTTATTAGAATCAAATGAATGATGATTATATACATCAAATAGGCAGGGAGCAGAATATCATCTTTTATACTCATAAAGCACTCTTAAGAGGATGGGGCTTAGGACTACTATCTAAGAAAACATGTAAACAGTACACCTTTGAGATAAGATTATCTACCCTCTTAAAGGTGCCCTGGAGACCTATATCCTTTCTCATGGTTTCGAATGATAAATAACTCACTACATGTAACTGCAGAAAGTATGAATGTGCTTTCTGCTGCAAGAGAGCTAACATTCAGGATAGGGGAATGGGCTAAGCCCTCATTCAGACAAATTTGCTCCTTCCCTGAAATGACAGAGAAGTACAGGGGATTCTCTCTAAAGAAGTCCCCTCCAAACCAAACATGGTAACACGACTTGTAATCTCAGTACTTGGAGACTGATGCAGGTTTGAGGCCAGCTTCAACAACTTAAAATAAGTCCTCAGCAACTTAGTGAGATTCTATTTCAAAATTACACAAAATAAAATAGTTAAAATAGTGCTGGCATAGCTCACTATATAAATAAAAACAGTGCACAATATTTTTGGGTTCAGTGCTCCTGGGTTCAATCCTTAGTAGTGCGCGCACACACACACACACACACACACACACACACACACACACACACCTCTGTATGATGAAATCCACAAGAAGAGAACATGGTCCCTGTCTCCAGTCGTGTGGTAGGAATGTCATTCTCATCGGTCTCTATGGCTTAGAATTCCCTTTTCTCTTTAGACTGACAGCCAGGAGAGATGAACTAGCCTTAGGGAGATGCAGGTTCTCAAAAGTATAACCTGACTCCATGAACAGGCCTGAGCATAGCAGTGCATTTGAGGTCTGCAACAGACATGGAAGTCAGTCCTGTCTTTCCTGGGCATCTATCTTCTCCTTCTTCCTGGCTTTGGACTATAGTGTGTGGACTCTCTTCTCAATTTCATCCCATTTTGCAAGAGGTCATGTTTGAACTGCATGAACCTGAACCATGCTATTATGAGTTGCCTGTCTATGACTATGAATACAGAAACTGCTCAGAAAAGGGCACCATTTTCTCCCTTCAAGAACAATAGAACTGCTTATATTTGTGAAATACAAAATATATGGATATGAACACTAATACCAGCTAAAACCATACAGGGATTCCTCAGTGTTTGTCTGAAAGCTTGCTATAGAGATGCTGCCCTCTGTCCATGCTGAAAGCACAGGCCTTGCTGGGTCATTTCCTTGTAACTTGCACTGACAACCTTGTCTAGAGGATGCATCACAGCATCCCATTGCAAAAGCTGTGGCTAAATCCAGTGGGTTGGAATTCTTCATTCCAAAGCAGTGTAATATTATTTTTGGGGGCAGGTATCTCTCCTGTAAGAAACTGCTAAATTTTAATAATCTTTGTTCATTTCCTCTGTTAGACTGACAGAGAAATGAATTGGTTCTTAAAGTCTAAGGTGTAACATGAAAAAGACAACACAAGTCATCTTTGGAAATAGGGCAGTCGTCATCAAGGAACTCAGGCTACTGGAGCACCACAAACATGACAGGACCACTAGGTGCTCTTTCAAACACAGGTAGCCAAAGATTGTTGTGGAAAACAGTGAGGAGTGGTTGACTTTCCTGTACAGACATCAGACAGAACTAGAATTTAAGTTAGACCTTGAGATTAGGTTATTCTTTAAGAAGAAAAGAGTCCAGAATTACGTGTGTAGTTCACAAAGACTTATGTAAGGAAACAAATAGCAAAAGCAAAGCAAAGCCCATCGGTAGAGCCAGGAAGCACAGGTCATGAGATTCTACTACTCACCTTTCATGCAGAGCACCCAGCTCAGGGCCTGGCCATTTGAGAGCTGAAAGCACATGCTGTGATTATAAATTAAATACTGATGCATTTGAGTGGGTTGAAATCATGCCTTCTAGAGTGGCGGCCCCTGCTCTTGTGGAAGGTGGGCTTTGAGGGTTCATAAACTCATCAGTGGATCTTGCTCTTCAAATGGGAAAAGGAAGGAGAAAGAAGAAGAAAAGGACAAAAGAGGAGAAGGACAAGGAGTCAGCTCTGGGAATGGCAGCAGGTTATCCAGTATTCCAAGGAGAAAAGAGGTGGGAGGTACTCTCAAAACAGGAGGAAGTTGCAGGGTAATTAAAGTAGAAAAAATAGAATAAACTTGCTGTTGACATTTAGCTATTTTCAGGATTATAAAGCTAATTTATGGTGATTGCTTCCAAAAGGATATGGAGGTCTTGATTGTTTCGACAACTGATCTACAAACATAATGAATGTCAACTACCAACAAAATCTACAGCTGGGCCACATAGAGTGACAAGAAAGAAAAAAGAACTTTTTATGTCTTTTGTGTCACCTTTAATTCTCAGGCAACTTCCTAAGAGTCACATAATTATCAGCACTCTATAGCAATATGAACTATGCATGCTAAGCAGGCTCATGTGTTTAGACCAACTACATACTTCTGCAGGTCAGCTGACCCTTGGGCTGTGGGTGTGGTGGGTGATGCCACCCAGAGCTGTCTACCATCCCTAGGGCACATGGGGGTCTGTAAATTGTGCATCCGTAATCTTCCCTTAACCCATAGGCACTGAGAGATCCCTTCAGTTGTAAATCTGGGAGTGTGCTGATGGTTTTAGGAATCGGAACAGTCCATCTGGCAGCATTGTGAAAGTATGTTGTAATGGAGAAAGACAAGAAGTAGGTGAAACAGTTAGGAAGCAGAAACACTAACCCAGGCAAGAAAGGTACAGCACACTGAAGGAGCAAGACAATGGCAAATAGGAGCTTGAGCTCAAATCAAGAGATGGGAACATGGCAGGCAGAGTAAGTAGGAGCAGGTTGGGTGATTGTTGGAAACAGGAGGCCAGAGGAAGGGGGGAGGGGGGAGAGATGCTTGGATTTGAGATTGAGTGGGGACTTCTACATGGGTGACTGTCAAGGATACACACAAGAAAAGTAGGGCCAAGGGCAAGATGGAGAGCCACTTTGGGCTTGACTAGTGTTTTAGTTGCATAGTAAAGGAAAGAGAAATCAGAGGTGCCTGTCTCTTCATTCTTTGCCCCACAGTACAAAATGGACTCAGAAACAAAAGGGACTGTGTGGCTGTCATGCAAATCAATCGATGCCCTGTGTAGTGGGCTCAATAGTCAGCCCCAAAATTTATGTCTACTAGAACCCGAATACACTCTGACCTTACTTGGAAATAGCTTTTTGTTGTTGTTTTTGCAGTACTAGGGATTGAACCCAGGGCCATTCCACCTCTGAGCTACACCCCCAGTCCAATTTTTCATTCTTTATTTTGAAACAGGGTCTCACTAAGTTGTGAAGGGCCTCATTAAGAGGTTATGGCTAGAAATAGCATTTTTGCAGATATAATTAAATGTTTTTAATTAAGATTATGGTGGATTCCAGTTGGGTCCTATTTACAATGGTCAGTGTCTATAGGGGATAGGATAGAAGAAATAAAAGAAATAGGCGGAAGGGAGAGAAATAGGGAAGGGACATTGCAGCTTTAAACCTAAAGCTCCACGATGCTCCCCCACTCACCTTGACCCTGAAGGTCTGATTTTCTCCAAGCCTAAATTCCTGAAAGATCCAGTAAATAAAAGGCCCTATAAATCTTAGATCTCTCTAGGTCCAGAAAATTGATGCATATATTTGGTTAACCTAAATAATGTATTTTATACTGATAATAGAATCTAGGTCTAAATTCTTAAAAGGTCCAATAATTCAAAGGAACCGAGCTCACCATGGCACATACATTTGTCTATTTCTCCAAAAAGTCTCATATAAAAGACGAGCCTTGAGCTCCCAAAGGACGCCTCTCGCTCACTCCAGAGGCGTCCCATATTCTTTCTTGAACTTGTAGTTTTTTTTTGTTCACTTTTAAGTAAATCTATCTTTGGTTTGTGCTGAAACTGATTTCCACCAGGAAAGCCAAGGATCCCAAGGTGAGGAATTCAGCCTTCTCCTGTGACTTTTACAATAAGAGGAGAAGGCACAGTACCACTCAAAGGAAAAAAATACCTTGTGAACACTGAGACAACTGGAGCCACAGTGACACCCATTCTGTCATCAGGGTCCACCAGCAGCTGGAAGAAGCAAGAGAGTAGGGTCCACAAGAAACTTTAGAGGGGCTGTAACCACACTAATGCTTCAACTGAGGATTCTAGGTTCCTAGAACTCTAAGGGAATAAAAAAACAAACAAAAAAAACCCACTATTGCTTCAAGTCACGAAATATGCAGAAACTTGTCATGAGAGTCCTGGGACTCTACCACAACCCCATTTCTCAGCAGCCAATTCTGGACTGTGGCTGAGTAGCTTTAAAATCCATAGTTCCATCCTGATGGAGCTGTGTTGCTCATCGCACTTCATGAATACCCAGGGAGAGCTGAGACACTGCCACAAGACAGTTTCCTGTGGAAGAAAAGGAGATTGCTTTGCAACACTCTTTAAAAGCCTCACATCCTCTCCTGCCCTAGGAGAACCAGTGTTCTCCTGAGGCCCAGATGAACTGCAACTGAAGCTAGTTCCTGTATGGCCAATGCAGATGGGTAGCTACAAGGTTGCCAGGGGGAATATGGTGGTCCAGTTCCCCAGCATTTTCTGGTATTAAAATTGTCAAAGACCATCACAGCCATGGTCTCTGATACAGGGATGGCTGAGCTCTGGCTGTGAGGTCACAGGGCATTCAGATATCTGCTATCAGGCCCCGACTTAATGCATGGGGTGATGGGTGAGCACACTTCTAGGACCACCTTCCTGTCCTCACTGGCATAGCCTGTCTGCTGGGCTTAATTTGCTTTGATCATCCTCCCTGGAATCCCATCGCATCCCCTAGGGCCCCATCCCATCCTTTGTGAACTACTCCCTCGTGGCTTAGGCTCTGCTCAGGACTGCAAATATGCCCATTTGCCTTTCCTAATGTCTCTCCTCTTAGTAAGGGTTTCTCTAAAAATGAGCAACACACACTCTCTTTGAAGTTCACGTTTTAGTGGGAGAGTTAGTCAACGGAACTTGGGTCCATATTATCTAGGCTTGATCCACATGTTCACTGCTTATTAGTTTGGTCTTCTGGGGCAAATGATTGGATGTCTCTGGGCCTCAGTTTTCATGCAAAATAATAGGATTAAATGAGTTAACAGAGCAAATCACTAAAACACTAGCATATCACTAACATCACAGAGTAAGCCCTGGATGTTCACTAAGTGTCACAAAGAAGGCAATGCTGCTGATGGTGCCAATGCTGACTTTGTCAATGCTGACTGTGCTCCAGGATTTTCACCAGTCTCTGACTTTGAATTGTTCTCTTGGAAAACACTTCTGCAAGTATAAAAACTCCTACTGTTTGGGGATTGTTTAATTAAGCAATTAATTCCCCCTTGTCTTGTTTTATCCATTCTCTACACCTGGGACTAGATAGAGTTCTTGGTACACACAGCTTTAACTAAACTATTGTCCACATTCTCCTTGTCTCCATATTATTTTTCTAAAAGGATGTGCAAAATGGGCCAGATATGCTGAAGAGAAACAGTACTGCTTCAACAATTTAAATAACTAGGGGGTATGTGTATAACAAATGTCTAAACCTAAATCCTGAGATATATTTTGGATAACAATTATATGAGCAGTTTTGAAATATAAAGCGTGCATCATACATTTTCCTATTGTTACAAATATTTTGAGTTGTAAAGTACTTTTTCTCTTTAAAGCTTATTTAATTCTATTAATCTTATTTTCAGTTCAGTTATGAGACCAAAAAGTCTCACAAACCATACATCCAAAAACAAATTTAGTTTTTTGAATATTAATTAACATTGTTTCAAAGAGACGGCCGCTGTTTATCATTGATTTAAATTAAATATTGAGAAGGAAATTAAAGAGATTTTTATTTCATTTATTCAGCAGCAACATTACAATTTATACAAATGAAGGCATAATTAAACAGTCTGCCATTAAATTACAATCTGCATCTCATGTAAGCAAACATATTAAAATTGAAAATGATTGTCATGAATATAAAAGCAACTTGCTTCAATAAGAATTATTCCAAATGTCTCATGCACATTTAAACAATTGCTGTTTATTTTCCAGAAGGGACTTGACTCTTTTGATGTGGCCAGACTTATAGGTTGCATTACATATAAGTCATATCTTGGATAATAATAATTCTAAGACTACTGATAGAACACATGATGTGATTGCCCCCCATAGGGCACTTAACTCACTTATTCAATAACTTGAAAATTTATGACTTTTATTCATACTCTAAGTAAGTTATTTTTGTCTTTTGCTTTGTGTGAAGGATAAAGAAAGAGAAGTCAGGAGGAAGGATGGAGGTCAGGGATTCTCCCTCTAATCCATGAGTACAGAATGCAGGAGGAGAATAGAAAATCCATCCCATAGGTTGGGGTGAGAATGGACCCTGAGAGGCAGCTCAAAGCCATTCATACATACACATTCATTAATTCATTAGTAAACATACACATTCATGTGTATGTATCAAATACTTCTCTCTTCAAATATTGGTGGCACACACTCGTAATCCCAGCATTCGGGAGGCAGAGACAGGAGGATTGTGGTTCATGGCCAGCCTGACCTACTTAGGACCTCCAGAACTCAGTGAGAGCCTGTTGCAAAATAAAGTATAAAAAATAGGGCTAAGGGTGTAGCTCAAAGGTAGAATTTCCCTGGGTTCAATCCCTAGTTCTGCAATATATATATACATACATACATACATACATACATACATACATATACATGTACATATACATATATGTGTATATATATATGTATGTATGTATGTATATCATGCCTCTTTACATTTTTAATTCACTTTGCTGAGGTATTGTTGACATACAGAAAGTCATACTTATTTTATGCATTCAACTTCGTAGATTTGGAGGTAAGTATATAGTCATGAAACCATCTTCAGCCAGGTGTGGTGGCACATGTTTGTAATCCCAGTACTTGGGCGGCTGAGACAATGACCTGGGTTTGCAAACAGCCTCAGCTACTTAGTGAGGCCCTCTGAAATTTAGTGAGACCCTGTTTCAAATATACAATAAACCCAAATTAGGCTGGGAGTGTAGCTTGGAGGTAGAATTCTCCTGGGTTCAATTCCCAGCACCACAAAATAAAATACAAAAAAAAAATCCTCACAATCAAGCCCTGAACATATTCTTCTACAGAAGTGTGTGTTTTACAAGAATATTTAGAGTTCACCTTATTGGTAAACTCTTTTTTCTGGTACTGGGGATTGAATTCAGGGGCATTACACCTCTGAACTATACGTCTAGCCTCTTTTGTTTTATTATTTTATAACAGGGTCTCACCAAGTTGCTGAGGAACCAGTTAAATTTCTAAGGCTGGTGATGAACCAGTGATCCTCTTTTCTTAGCTTCCTAAGTATCAGTGTTATAGGTATGTAACACCATGCCTAGCTTCCACTGGATTTTGAATATACTACATAGCACAGTTAGCTATAGGCAGAGCCTACTGTTCAGACATATTGTTTCACTAGGACTTACTCTTCTTGCATACCTAAAGCTTTGTACCCTTTGACTAATATCACCACATAGAACAGCAGGCACCTGTCCCAATGTTAGTGGAGCTGTACAGTGACTTCTAGTATTCCTTAGCTCATATCCCTCCAGTCCACCTGGTTCTAGTGAAAATAGCCTAGCTAAAAACTGCATAGAGATGTGATTTGCTCCCCATTTCACATGGCTGATGACACAGAAGCAGTCTTCTAATCTAACCGACCAGATAGTGAGTTTACATAGTCCTGCTGCCTGTCTGGCAAATACTGGCAGTTGATAAATAACTGTTTGACACTTCCTGCCATGTGCTGGTCTGAAATAAAAGATTTACCAATGGAGAGGCATCCTTTATGTTGGTCCATGTCTAAAGCTCAGCTGTACCCTTTCCTTGGTTCCATGAGGCACTTCCATAGCCACGGAATCAATTTCCTTTCTCTTTAAGTAAACTGAAGTAAGTTACTAAAGCAGGCAACAAAAAATATTAACTTATACACCCAGAAAATCTAACTTAAAGTGTGTTTGTTTCTTCTGCTATTCCCTGCTTCCCCCTGAACCTCAATTTAAAGTCCTCTTAATCAGATGGGCTCCAAATAAAGATAGCCTTTTGGGAGTATGCCCCATAGTTATTCAGATTTTTTTATATTTTTCAGTCTAATCTATTAAATATAAACCTAAAATTCTACCCTGTAACACTCTCTTGAGAAATGGTTGTGAACTTTCTGATTTCCAATCCTCTTCACAGGTACGAGTATTTGATTAGAAGTGATTTGGAAAACACAATTTGTACCTGAAATCTTCAACTTTTATTGATTAGACAGGATGTTTGCACTTCTTTTCTTCCTTCCTTTCTTTCTTTCTTTCTTTCTTTCTTTCTTTCTTTCTTTCTTTCTTTCTCTCTTTCTTTCTTTCTCTTTCTTTTCTTCTATTTCCTTCTTTCTCTCTCTTTCTTTCTTTGTTTTTTATGTATACCTGTTTCATATTTTCTTCTATAATAATAAAAATGCTTTTGAGTAGAAAACTCTATATTAACTCTGAGGAGTCATGGTTTAAAAACTCTGCATCATCTCTGGGGCTCCTGACCGTTGTCTTAACTATGGGTACGTGAAGATATGTGGGTAGTTTCAGTTGTGAACACTAGGTACAGCTTAGTCACTTCCTTACTGACTTAAAGGTAAACATCAGGCCTTCCAGAATATCACTTTCAAATTCATTTTGTACTTAATATGTATTGATTGTACATATTCTTGGGGTACAGTGTGGCCATTCAATACATAGACTTTACTATCAATTCCAGTCTCCCTTTATTATTCTTTCCCCCTTCCCAACTTTTACCAATCACTGTTCTACATTCCAGTTGACATTTTAAGATGTCCCCATATGAGAAGACATGTGATATTTATTTTTTGCCAGTCTGGCTTTTTTACCCAACTTCTACCACAGAATAATGGCTCCATTCTACTGGATTTATATAAGACACTCCAAAGATGTCTGCCATCCCCAATAACATGTCTCTCCAGCAGAAATGTAATTTAGTGTCACTGCAATTTGCCCATTTTTTCCATGCACTCAGATCTGTCTTCGTTGAGGAAGATTCTTCCTTCCTTTGTTAATTTCCCCTTCTCTGATTCCATCCCCATTTTCTTAGATTTTCACTAGCCTTTCCAATTGGCAAACTCTGGATTATTCCTATTTTAAAAAGAACTGAGCTATGCATGGTGCTGCTTGCCTTATTCCCAGTGCACAGGATGCTGAAACAGGAGACTCTTGGGTTCAGGGTCAGCCTCAGCAATGTAGTGAGGCTCTCAGTTACCTAGTGAGACCCTATTTCCAGACAAAAAATAATCAGGCCAATGGGTATAGCTTGGAGGTAGAATGGCCTTGGGTCAATCCTATGTATCAGAAAAAAATAAAAATAAAACAAAAAGAAGAAACCAAGAAGTCAAGAATTTTTCTTCTTTGTTCAGTGATTTTTCCATTGCCAGATCATCTGTCATCATCTATTTTTTTTCTCAAAATCTGTAGCTATTTGATATTTCCCCATGTCCAGCATTATCCCAGACTTTAGGAAAATTGTTTTCTTCAGCAGAAAACATTTCAGTGGCAAATAAATCTAGCTGTAATATGGCCAATGTAATGGCTCCTATTAAATGATGCTTATTGGTTGGATTGGCTTGATAGACATGTGGTGAACTCAGTAATCACCTATTAACAAACATGGCCCCAAAAGTTGTTTTCTTTATAGTTTCCTCTCATTTTTCTCCAAACTAACAGTGACTGCAAATGACTACAAATCTGGCTGTGATTCCTTCTCATATAACCAGTTGTTACAGAACAAAATCATTAGCATGATGAAAAATTAATTAGAAAAGTCTGTTGCAATTTATAAATATGCATTTGTGGTTAAAGAAATGTGAAGTTTGAATTTTGCGTGCTGCCCCTCGGGCTGGATATTTTGCATGCTCGTGGTGTACAAAACAAGAAACCTAATCAGATTGGTTCTGTCATAAATGGAAGTCATTTATTTGGCCCTAATTGGGATCTGAAAAGTTATTAAAGCATATTTTTGGAGTTTGTTCAAATTAATTATTGTGAAGCAAATGGATTTATAGGCAAGCTACTTTCACAAAAGATTTTTTTTTCCTGAACCAGCTGTGCTTTGTTTTAACAAATGAAAATTGTATGAGTAGGACTAATATTATGATCTATCACAGATGGAAAAAGAACTGGAGTTAACTACGTTTAGGGCAGAGGTTTGTGAAGTTTAAAACAAAATGGCATCTTCTTCCCATACACTTAGAAGTGTTCTGCATTCTGCCATGTTTTAGGGGAATTTCAGGGCACATTTAAGATCTTGAGGGCTGAAGGTATGTGTTCTCATCTGAAGAAAGAAAAAAAGGAACATTTTCTATCTGAAGGCCAGTTCTCTCAACCAAAGTTATTATATATTGATGTCTTTAATCAAAACTGAAATTCCAAACAAACTTCTAAAACATACAAAGAAAAGGTGGATAGAGGGAGAAAAAGAAAAAGAAAACACCCTGTTCTGAGTTTGGTGATTCATACTTGTAATACCAGTACTTGGCAGGCTGAAATAGGAGGATACAGGTTCTAGGCCAAACTCTGCAACCTAGAACTTGTTTCAAAATTAAAAAGAAATGGGGTTGTATCTTGGAAGTAAAATGTCTCTTGGTTTAATTCCCAGTAAAAAGAAAAGACAAAGAAATAAAAGATTGAATGAATTAAGGAAAGAAAGATATTATGCAAAGGTTCTTTCTTATAGCTTTAAACGGAAGGTCAGATTCAAGAGAGGAAGCACACAATAGCTCATCAACTACTTTAATTAAACGACTTCAGGTGGGTGGACCTCTGCAAATCTTGGATAAGAAAAGCTGGAGAGAAATTCTGCCTGAACAACATGAGAGTTGGTGGAGGCTCACTATGTCATTGCCCAGGAACCAGGTGAGATTATAGAGTGGCCCCAAGGAAGTTTAAGGAAGCAGTTTCTGGTAAAGCAAATCCTCTTTGGAAGAAAATATCCCAAATATAAGCCCCCAGGAATCCCATAGATAAAATTTAATAAAGCATGATTTTAGAAACAAAATTATAGCCAATATATAAGGAATATATTGACAGAAATAAAAACGGTTTAAGAACATTCTATATCCCCCAAGCTTTTAGATATTAGGAATGACAGATAAAGAATGTAAAATAACTTAAAAATTATTTTAAGAATAAAGTATGGTACAAAAATTATCAAGAAAAATGTTTCTCTTATAAGTTGATTTTTCTCCTTTTCCCAAACATTTCTCTGTTGAAGGTCTGACCACCAATACCTCAGAATGGCACTTTAGAAGTAAAATTGTTGCCAAGGTAATTAGTTAAGACAAGGGAAAACTTGAGTAGTGTGTGCCTGTAATGATAAAGCCAATATGTCAATTTGACTGGGTCATATAGTATAATTCAAATATGTAATTCAGTGTTATTATAGAAATGGTTTTGAGTATACTTCTGGATGAGATTATTTACATCAGAAGACAAGGCAAAGATTTCTCTCCTCAATGTGTGGCCCCAAGGAATGAACCAATAGCCAACCAGAGAAGCCAGTGGAGACGGCTAAGAGGCAAACTAAATACAGAGGAAGAAAGAACTGAGGTAAATAACACAGACCTAGAGAAATTCTCAAGGATGTCTAATAACCATATGAGAAGATGGAAGTTATAAAAATAGTTAATAGCTCTTGAGAAGAGAACATAAACATCTAATACAACTCTATTCATCATCTTAGAATTGGAAAAAATAGAAAACATGTAACATGCAAAGTCCTAATTTCTGGTAATTGGTTAGAACTTTGAAAGACATGAATTCAGAGCTGGGCGTGGTGGCACACGCTTGTAATCCCTGTGCTTGGGGGGGAGGGAGAGGAGGATCTCGAAGGTTTGAAGCCAGCCTCACTGGCTTAAGAGACCCTGTTTCCAAATAAAATATAAAATAGGTCTGGGAGTGTAGCCCGGAGGTAGAAAGGCATGCAGGAAGCCCAGTACCACCAAAAAAGGAAAGAAAGAAAGAAAGAAAGAAGAAAGAAAGAAAGAAAGAAAGAAAGAAAGAAAGAAAGAAAGAAAGAAAGAGAGAGAGAGAGAGAAAGAAAGAAAGAAAGAAAAAGAAAATGCAAGGCATACCAACTAGAAAAAAATTTTAAAAATAAATCCAAGTCTGGGCACAAGGGCGCTAGATAGCAGATGAAGAACAAAATGGCAGCCTTACAAATAGCAGGAGAAAAAAAAGACAAATCATTAAATAGGAATGACAATTAGACTAATAGTGACTTTTCAATCAAAACTTCAAAATCAAAAATATGAAACGATATCTTCAAATAAGTAAGAGGAAAAAAAGCTACAAAAAAAACTGTGTATTCAATCAAGCACTGTCTTAAGAATAAAAACATTTTAAGTATACAAAACAGAATCTATCCCTAACAAAATGCTATTTATGTGATTTTTAATGTGGTTATTTTAGAAAAATAAAACCACTAGAGGAGTATGGTCTAAGAAGACAAGAACATTAAGCCTAGATAAAAATAATAAAAACTTTGCAAGCCTATTTAAATGTAATTAGACAATGCATACCTTACCATCATCATAATAATCACAATGATAATAATAGTATTATCAGGTTTGTGTTTTTAAAATAAGTCAAAACTTAAACTCTCAAGAAATAGCATGTGTCAATCATAATGAAACTATTCCCTCATTAAAAAAGTAAGATTAATTATAAAATGTAAGAATCCACTAGCAACATTTCAAAGAACATGAATTAAGTGTACTAACTTAGCATCCAAAATAAAGAATGAGAAAATGAGCAAAATCAGAAAATAAATACATTTTCAAATTCAATTCAGAAGAAAAGAGAGTATATGAAGCTTAATTTAAAAAATTAATAGATCCCCATCATACTGGAGAATGTCAACATACATATTTTACATTTTCAATGTTTTATGTAGTATCAGGAATTAAACCAAAGAGGGCTCTACCCCTGATCTACACTCCCCATCCGTTTTTAATTTTTATTTTGAAACAGGTTCTCACTACCTTTCTGAGAACCTGCAATCTTCTTGTCACAGTCAATATTCTCACTGATATAATCCAAAACAACTTAGAAAAAAGGAAGGTTTATTCTCTCAGTAATTTGGAGATTTGGGGGGCAGTCCACATGAGACCAGCATCTGTGGATCTCTGGGTATAGAGAACAGTAGGAAGTAGACATGGGGGAGAGCATGAGTTATGCTTTCCTCATGGAAGCAGGAAGGAAGAGAGAGTAAGCAGGGGTATTCAACAACACATAAACAGTTCCCACAGACCACGCCTCTAGGATCCATCTCCTCCAGTCATACCTTACCTGCCTAGGTAGTAAACTCATTCCAATGGGTTTATCCACTGATAAGATCATAGCCCTCATAACTCAATTATATCAACTCTGAATATTACTACATAAGTTATATGTCTATTCATGAACACATAAGCTCTATGCCTAACCATAAAAGCTCCTGTCTCAAACTCCCATGTATTTGGATTGCAATTGTGTGCCACCACATCTGGTTTTATATCTAACATATTTACTATGCAAAGCAAACAAAATATAAAATTGGATAAAATCTGCCATACATTAAAGTAATTTGAACACAGAATTCATCCCAACCATTTGATGCACAAGAGGAGCCAACCCTAGATGAACTGTCCAGACAACCATGAAGGCATAGGCCTTCATGAACTTTTAAGTGTAAGGCTTCAAGCTCAAGGGGCTTCAGTGCATTATTTAATATACAATGCAGTGATGACATACTTCTAGGTCTGAAATTTCACACAATAAAAGGCAAATATATTAAAAAGTAGAAATTAACACACCGTCTTTGTGTTGGATTATTGTCAATATAATCAAAATGCCTGACATGAACAGTTAAAAGTAAGAAAGATTTATTTTGGCTCATAGTCTCAAAGGTTTGGGTTCCAGGGTCCCTGGCTCCATTGTTTTAGGCCTGAGGTAAAGCAGACCTTCATGGCAGAATGGCATGGTGGAAGAAAGGTGCTCAGCTCATGATGGCCAGAAAGCAAAAAGAGAGAGAGAACCAGAGACAAAATATCGTTCCTAAGGTCATCCCCTCAGTGATCTATTTTCTACAAAAATGACCCACCTGCCTATAGTTTCTGCCTTCTCCCGTAATCCAATCAAATGATTAGTCCACCAAAGTGATGAATTCACTGATGAGGTTACAATCTCATGATCAAGTCTCTTCCCCAAAGCTCCACCCTTGGACATTGCTGAATTTGGGGCTTAAGTCTTCAACACATGAGTTATTTGGGACATTTTAGATCCAAACCGTAACGGCATAATAACATCTCTTTTCCCAACAGAAAATAAGAGGAGCTTATACCTTACAACAACAATCTCAAGCATAAGAAAGTGATGCTATATCTCATAATGTCATTCTTTGTATTCAAATAACACCTGATGAATTTGATACTAAAGAAGATAAATTAGGGAGGAAAATAGAAAAATACATAGATACAGATTCACTCTATTGGCTAATCTGTATGAACAAAGCTCCTGAACAATGAGCCTTTTTTACTGAGCTCAGGGATTCTACATGGATGGGAGAGCTGTTGACAGCAGCTCTGTCTCTGGAGTTGCAGGAAGATTATGCACCAGCCACTATGTGGCTTGAGTAATTTATTTAATAGGTGCACCTGCTCCAGCCAGCTGTGAACCATTTGGTAAGGTGACCTGAGGCTCTTTCTAACTGCTTGACGACCCCTGAATGGCATAGCGGGAGAGAGAAAGTCAGATGTAGGAGGGACACTCCTGCTTCTTTGAAGTGGTTCTAGTTGCTATGGCAACTCCTCTGTATGGTACATTGGAAGAAGCCTGTCTCTGGAGTTCAAAAGAAGAGCTCCTGTGAGGGGTGTTGGTTATGCGGAAGGTCTTTAAAGTGACCCCAGATTCACAGAGTCTATGTGAGATATATTAATAATGAAGGGATGTCCCCATGAGTAACATTTGCAAGAAGTAGGGATGAACATTATGTCTTAAAGAAAGCCCTGATATACACATAAAATAAAAGCTAGATTGATATTGGGTGATAAGAAGCAAATCTATTGAATTCAGAGCAAATCAACAAATATTGTACAATGTTTACTCCCCACCCTATGTGGGCCCCAGAATTAAGCACCCAATAAAAAAAAATGAAGGTGCTCCTGCCCTCAAAGAGGCAACTAGATAAAATCCTGTGAAAACAGAGAGTGTGGGGGTTCATGGTTTGGACTGTACAAGGGGTTATGGAAGTGGCAGAAAGATCAGAAAAACACCATCCAGTATGTGCAGTAAGGGTGTGGAGGAAGGAAGGAGTGAGTGTCTGTCAAAGACATTCTAGAAGCACGATCATATTGGTTAATAAAGGAACTAGTTTAAAATTATCTGGATTTTAATTTGGCATATACAAGTTGGAGACTTTGGGGCATATTATATGTCAGATGAGGATAAGAGGTAACTCAGCTACACTCTGCCTGGTATATAATAACTGTTCCATCTCTTTGTTTTCACTATTATTATCATAGCCAGCATAGACTGGTATGGGTTGGACAATTAGTCAAGTATGTTTTTCACAAGACAAGCAAAGAACAATAAAATCTATCTCAATGAATTATCCTCATAAGCACATTTACTCACTGAGCACCATAAATACCTTCAGTCTATCCTGTAGAAAATTATTATACAATGAGTCTAGTGTGAATCAATGCCCAAAGATCATAAGCAGCAGAACCTGTAGCCCAACCAAGTCTTGTATAGCTCCATTCTTAAAAACTTTGCTCTACAGGCCTGATTATAACAAGAGTAGCAAACAGTAATTTCACCAAGCCTAGGGGCTGGCAAGGACTGCTCTATCTTCTGAGTTACATACCATTGCATTTAATGATGATCTGGTAAGGAAGGTGATATCATTTCCATTTAGGAGATGGTGAAAGGGAGAGATATCAGGCTAGGTCACTGCCCCCATGTCAGGCAGATTAACAGACAGAGTGGACCTTGGACCCTGACAGGCTAGGTCTAGATTTCCTGAGCTTAACCATGCATTTTTGACAGTGCCTCTGATGTGGAGGTTAGTGTTTGGTGGTAAGTCATAAAGTGCTCTCAGGATCAACAACTGCAGAAGAATGAAGAAAACAGGACTGGGATAAAAGGAAATGTTGAACTAAATTTTGGTCACATATATACCTCAGCAGGTCTCAGAAGGAACTCTGCAGATGGGACCAGCTCTCAAAATTGTCCTGAACTGAGAGACAGGGGCTGGGGCTTACTCTCCTGCATCAATCAGTCAAGCATGTATCTCTGAAGATGACCTAGCTTAATAAGGCAGTGCCAAGAGCGATTTCCAGGGAGGGCTGCTGCGGCATCTTTCAGCAGCCGGCACTCTCAGCAGCTGGGCCTCTGCCACAGTCCTGTGGTTCTCTCTGCCCAGTCTTGCTCCTTATCCAATTCCTTCAGGTACTACACAGTAAACCTGTGGCACTCCTGACTCCAGCTTAGCATCCGCTTCCCAGAGGCTGTAGTCAGCACACCTTCGCTAAGTAGAAGGGTGTTAAAGTAATCCACTTGGTACCAAGTGGCTTCTTGATGTCTGCCAGGGATGATACCATACCAGGGTTCTAGCACTGGTCTCTACTGTGGAGAGAACTAGGTTTCAACAAAAGGGCTTGTGCCAACTGGGCACCATGGTGTATGTTTGTAATTCCAATACTTGGGAAGCTGAGACAGGAGGATAACAGATTTACAGCCAGCCTGAGCTAGTGAGCCCCTTCTCAACTTAGACCCTGTTTCAAAAATAAAGAATAAATAAAAAATAAGGTTGAGGATATAGCACAGAGGTAGAATGCTCCTGGGTTCTATACTCGGTGCTGAAAAATAAAAAGAAAGGTTGCACCATGTCTGGAAGACAAAGGATTTAATGGAAAACTCAGGGTTTAATCTTTTTACCGTGTTGACTAAATGTCACTACCCTAGGTCTCAGAGTCCTTTTGACTTTGTCCTTGAAGTCTTGATGAGTTGAGAATTCTCCACCTTAAGATGACAGTCACCCTACAGTGAGGCTTGAGCACTTACATTTTGTCTTTTGACTTGGCTTATAAAAAAGTAGCTGCGAGCCAGGCATGGTGGCACACAGGCACATTTGTAATCCCGGCATTAAGGGGGCTGAGACTAGAGGATCAGGTTTGCAAACAACCTCATCTAATTAGCGAGGCCTTTCACGACTCAGTGAGATCCTGTTTCAAAATTTATAAAGACTAAAAAATAGGGCTGGGGGTGTAGCCCAGAGGTACAATGCTCCTGGGTTCCATCTCCAGAACTGGAAAAAGAAAAAAGGGAAAAGAAAGATAAAAGAAAGTATCTGTGTACACTTTTGGGAAGGAGGCCATTTGACTTTCAAACAGCTTCCAATTAGCAACTAATCAACCTCAGAATTTCATTGTCATTTGCCTAGAACTAAACACATTTAATTATTCAATTCTATATCCCTCAAAGCTCTCCAAGTCACTTGCTAGCATATTCCATTTCAGTATGTCTGCACCTCAGTGGAAGGTTTGAGGTTGGCTACGAATCTGCGACTTGGTGGAGGCCATTAAAAAAATCCCGGATCCCTGGGGCGAGTCAGACTCCCTTACTGCCATGCAGTCCTAGAAGATGGTTCAATCTCAAAGTCCCATTTTCAATCTGCTTGCTTGGACCACTTCTGTGAGTTCCCAAGTAGCTGAGCCTGCGTGAAGGAACTGTACTGTGCAGCGCTTTCCAGAGCACTAAATAGGAGAAGGTAAATAGAAGTGGGATTGTAATGTGGTAATTATGATGACCAAGGTTGACCTCATTCTAGAAAAATGATGGGCATTTTCAGCTGTCTGAATTCAGTGCAAAAACAGGGACTTTTATACACCTACAACAGCCTGCCATTGGTACTAATTGCTGCTAGAAAAGGCACATAACACTGGGGGACACAGTTTCCCTAAGAAAAGGTGATTTCTAGTGAAGATCTCAGCCATATGCAGTCAGCAGGTGACTTCCCCTCCGCCTGGACTGTGAAGGCTGGAGACGTAGCACAACCTCCTTCCCACTCTGTGCTTTGCCACTAGAGAGGTTGTCATAAAGCCTTTGTGCATTGAACAGTGTCTGGGTAAGTAGTTTGTGGGGGCAGGACAGAGACTGAGCATCCCAGGAGAGGAAGGGCAGGTCTGCTAAGCTTTCTCACTGTGCAATGCTGTGAGGAGGACACATTCCATAGAACATGACTGCATTAATGTAGTATGTTTTCATCTGTGTGAATTTGGTGGCTTAGATCAGGGAGAAGTATCCTGTGTCTTGTTGCCAGTAGCAGAAAAAGGCAGGGACAGTAACATCAAAAAGTGGAAACACACTGTGTTTCAGGTGTCACTGTAGCCTTTGAAAGTTAAATGAGAAAATACCATGCTTCAGCAGGCTAAGAGAAGATGCAACAGAGAAGGTATACTGAAGTCAGTATCTTTTGAGCTGAGTAGCATAAATTTTTTTTGAACCCAATCTATTATCTGCTCTTATCCTGCCTCAAGTCCCGATTAATCTGTCCTCATTTGTCATAGCACAAGTAAGAGAAACAAAGTTGACCAGAGAAGCTGAGCTGCCCATAAGGGCAAAATAGGAAGGAGGGAGCGCAGAAAGAGGATGAACACCCCAGCCAGTGTGGTGCAGCGGTCTCTGCTGGGACAGGACCTTCCTGGTTCTCTGTGGAATTGCCAGCAGCAATTGCTGAAACTGTAGAAATGCTGTTATCTCAGCCCTGAGACTAGAAACCTTAACCAGTTGTGACAGAGACTTAATTATCCTCTGTTCTTGATAGGAACTCCTTAACAAAGCACTGGCAGAGGACACATGGGGCTTTTCAGGTGCCCGCCCCTGCCCTGGCTGCACAGGTGATGGGAACGCAGTGTCCCCACTTCAAAGACAAAGCCACAAGGCACAGAGAGCTAGAGGAGCCTGCCCAGGGACACACTCTACCATAGAAGAAAATTCTGGATTAAATTCACATTCCTGAGACACATACTCAAATGGAAAAACAGGAATGAAAAGTAAGAATACAATTAACAACAAAAAAATAGCATAGAGCAGGGCTGAAGAGGGCAGTAATGATTATATGGTTGGGAAGAGGAGTGTGGACACTTGCTCGGTGCTCATTGCCCTGCTTCTTGTTTGGATTCCTTTCTCAACTCGGCAGTGTTGATTTGGGAACTGGGTGCTGTTCCCTGCATGCACAGAAGGCTAACAACATCCCCAGCCTCCACTAGCTAGATGCCAGTGGTACCCTACCCAACACTGTGAACACCAGAGGATTCTGTGTGAAATGTCTCTGAAGGTACAAATTCTTCCCATCAGATAGCTACTGGTTTGCTATGAAGATTACGCTGCATGGATGGGTTAAGTACACATGTATGTCATGCACATTTCTGCATGTTTGCAATTTTTTATTACAGTTTAAGTACAAAAGAATCCAGCACAGTGCTCTGCATGAAATAGTTGTTTAAAAGTTGTTTAAAAGTATGACTTGTTTACCATTCCTCTCTCAGTCTTGATAATCCCTGTTTTTGCACATACCTTCACAGCCTTCTGTAGTATTTCTCTGCCTGAAACCAGATTCAAAGCCTGCTGTCACCCAGGCTGACAGAGCTGTGTAGCAGCCCACCTACAACATCCTGGCTCATTGTTTTGACTTGCTTAAGAAAACTATAAAGAAAAAAATTATACTCTATTGATACCCTTGTGTCCATCATGTCAATTTAACAGATGCTAACATGCTACGTCATTTGCCTCAGAACTCTTTAGAAATAAATAAATCTCACAGATATACTTTGGTGCCCCCCCCCCTGCCTATTCTTTCCTCTATCTCAGAGGACATTGCTATTATTAAGTTGCTGTTTCATTTCTTCTATAATGTCAAAACTTAATAATTGATAAATGGATTACAAAACTATGGGATATGTACACAATGGAATTTTACTCAGCCATAAAGAAAAACACAATTGCATCATTTACCGGGAAATGGATGGAACTGGAGGACATTATGCTAGCTGAGATTAGTCAGTCACAAAAAGCAAAAAATCAGATGTTCTTCATAGTATGACAAAGCTCGGAAGAAAAGGGGTCATAGGAGGAACTCTAGACAAGGAAGGAGAAATAATAGATGAGCAAATAGGGGACCTGACTGAGGGGGATGGGAGGGCAGAAGAGGGAAATTCCCCAGTGTACATGATGGGCATAGACATAGCAGAGTCAATCGCTAAGCTAAACATGAGGAGGGAGGTGGAGGGACTGGAGTGGAAATGGAGGAAGGGCTCAGTGCGTGATGCGTACCTGTGTGCCTCCATCACCTTGTACCCCATTAAGATGTATGACTACAATGGACTAATAAGAACGTTTAGAAAATAACGTAATAATTGTAGCTAACAATGTTTCTGTCATAGTCAGCCCAGCATTTCATTTGCATTATCTGCTTTAATATTTATAATAATAGTTTGAAATACTCACTTTATACTCTCCATTTTGCAATTGAACAAACCGAGACACAAATGCTAAATACATTTCTCAAGCTTACATCATCAAGTTTTACATAAATGGCAAGTTCTGCAAAAATGCTTTGTGACCCTCTATTTACCTGTTTCCCTTAGTAGACTGGTTATTTTTACCTTTTTATTCACTTCTTTATCTCCTCACAGCAAACAATAAATGCCCACTTAAATGACTTTAGAAAAAGTTTACACACATGTTTAAATTAATGTTATCAACATCCATTCAATAAATTAGAATTCTTCATTGCACATTGCCATCTGAGTAACAGGTCAGGCTTAATAATCTTCCCTTTGGTTTAACTTTGATACTTTCACTGGAAATATAATGGCCAGACTATGTTAATAATTAAAAGTCAAACATTGTGTCAGCTCAGATATGAGATGTCAGTAGTCAGAAATATTACCATCTTATTATATGTTCATTCTTTTAGAAACAATTTCTAGGATTGTAGAAAAGTTAAAAAAAAAAGAAATTACAAGCCCTGTGCTAAATAAATTTAATTTAAATGAACAATTATGGTTTCTTTTGGGAGGTACTGGGGATGGAACCCAAGGATATTCTGCCTCTGAGCTACACCCCTAGTCCTTTTTTATTTCCTCTTCTTCTTCTTCTTCTTCTTCTTCTTCTTCTTCTTCTTCTTCTTCTTCTTCTTCTTCTTCTTCTTCTTCTTCTCCTCCTCCTCCTCCTCCTCCTCCTCCTCCTCCTCCTCTTCCTCCTCCTCCTCCTCCTCCTCCTCCTCCTCCTCCTCCTCCTTCTCCTTCTTCTTCTGTACTGGGAATTAAACCCAGAGGCATTATACCTTTGAGCTATACACCCATGCCCTATTTTTTATTCTTTATTTTGAAAAAGAGTCTCATCAAGTTGCAAAGAGCCTCACTAAGTAGCTGAGGCTGCCCATGAACCATGATCCTTCTATCTCGGTCTTCCAAATGCTGGAATTACAAGTGTGAACCACTATGCTGGCTTTAATTTTGAAACAGTATCTCACTAAGGCTGATGGTCTTGCTAAGTTGCTATGACTGTACTTTAACTGGCAAGCCTCCTGCCTCCACATCCCAAGTACTGGGATTGCAGGTATGTGCCACCATGCCCAGCTTAAACTAGGGATTCTTAAAGACAGGACATATGGCCTTTGCCTGAGGGCCACAATAAATACCACCTAATAAATGGACTCACAGATGAGAAATTGCACAGTTCACGAAGTTCCTAGACTGATTGCAGCCTCTCTCACACACTTTGGTTTTCTACACCTTTCCAGCTGTAGACAACTCTCCTCCACTTTCCTCTCCTCAGGGGCTGTCTTTTACTTTCTCCTGCTAAAATATCCTCCCCGCGCCCTGCACAATGAAACTAACTCTGCTCCATGCTTAAAATTCTCTTTGCAGTCAAAACATCAGAGGCTGCTTTGAAGCTCAGCTGCATGTGGGGAGTGAACTCAGAGCCATGTCAAGTGAGTCTGGAGTAACACCAAGAAAACCTGAGCGGGTGTTCTTTAAAAGTTTTCTTGACCTGATCCAAAATGGACATGCAGGATTCCAGGGAGCCCCTCAGGAGCTTTGAGGAAGATCAATCATGCCACTTGGAGACCATTACCTGGACACACTGGTGCATCTGCAAACATATCCAAGTACACACATATAAGTTCTTATTAAGGAGGTGCTAACAGGTGTCCATGTGAAGGACGTATATATTTATTATGTATACACCAAAGATCAAACTTGACTGAAAATTAGGACCATATGTACTTCGTAAGGCCATGAGGAGCCTTCAGTGAGCAAAGGCGTAAAGTACCCAGCAGGGTGCCCACGGGCAGTGGCAACAGTCTCTGTGTAGCGCACTGCTGTCCTTGCAGGCTGGGCTGTCACTCGCCGCTCATCAGATCACAGCCGCTGCCTATAGCTCCAGGGACGCCCAGCCTCACAAGGCCCTGTTCCCCCAGCTGCTCTTCCTCCTGCTCAGACTCTTCAGCACATCTTCCCTGCTTTGCTCTCTAGCCAGCAGATTACCACTCCTTGCTTCAAGATGGAGTTCAGATTCTCTGTAAGCATCTCAAGCTCACCTGGGCGTGGTTCTGCTTGGGGAGACGCCCATATCTACATCTACTCTGATTTTGGGTAGCAGGGAAGTCCACACCTAGTTCTAAACCCACTCTGCTGATTATACTTGATTTTTGATACAGGTAGCCTTCTAAAGTTGTGATTGTAGTCATTCTATATATGTCCTGCTCTGCCTGGCTCGGCTCCTCCCAGCCCACAGCATGAACACACACATCATATACTCTCTTGTACTTACGCTCTGAACACTGCGACCACCAGGCCAGGTCCTGTGCTGCCTTGGTGGGCACTGTCTTACCAGAGCCTGTGTCAAACACACAGTAGGTACTTTAGCAAAGCCTGCAACTAAAAGCAAAGATGAGCTTCTACCCTGAGCGAGAGATTGAGGTAAGCATTCCAATATCATGGGCTCAAACCGCTCCAGGAACCTGAGAGTGGCTGCTGTAGCCACCAGTGTGTTTTCTAAACTCTGCTCAGAACATAGATTCTGTACAAGGAAGTACAGGGTGAATGAATGCGCGCGCGCGCGCACACACACACACACACACACACACACACACACACTTCATAAGACCATTAGAAGACAAATTAAATGGAGGTTAAAAATAAGGAATCCGGGGATTGCAGACTGGATCTAAGTAGTATTTCCTCCAGCCTGATCTTCAGATGCCAAGAGAGGTGCAGAGAGCTGAGGATGAATTTTTCCCACTCTTGCAGCCTGGCTGCTGGGCTCAGGAATATGGCCCTCTGCTGCCCCCTGATGGCTCAGTGTGCAAGAGCCCATCAGGCACCCATATATCTGAGCTACAACCCTGCTGGTTCTACTGAGAGCAACCAGGAATCTCATCTTTACACCAACAATGTAGGTAATGTAGGCTCTTCAGACACATTTTCCCAGGAAGTACTTGGGGGGGGGTCTACTGATTTAGCTCGGAGGAGTGCTGGAGAACCTGATCCACAAAGCTCATGCCAGGCTGTTTGCATTTGAACGCATAAGCAATAAGTACAATTCTTCTCTGAGCTTGATAGAAAAATAACCCCTGACTAAAAGGGGTACTATTTGTTGCACGAGTGCTTTTCAGAACTTGAGTCTCTCAGCTGAGGTATTTGGATGGTAAGTCAGTCACATCCTCAGTGTTTGTAGTTGTTGTTGTTGTTGGCACTGGGGATTGAATTCAGAGGCATTTTACCTCTTAGATAATCCCCAGCCTAATTTTATTTCTTATTTGTAAACAGGGTCTTGTGAAGTTGCAGAGGGTCCTACTAATTGAGGCTGGCTTCAAACCTGCAATGCTCCTGTCTCAGCCTCCCAAGTACTGGGATTATAAGCATGAGCTACCACACACCTGGCCACCCTCAGTGTTTGACTATAGGCTGATGAACTGGATAGAGTTGATCCCTGCTTGGGCGGATATGAATTTCCAGATGGCGTCATAAGGACCCATATATAAACAGCTTTAAATTACTGTAGAGAGTGATATGGACTTCTGCTTTCTATAAATAAACTCTATAACAAGAAATCAAAATCTACATCTCCAGGATACCATACAACTTCAGGTTTTCTCTCTATCACAGAGGAAATTTCTTTTTGCCTTAGGGTTTATTTCCCATTGAATATGACATTTACCAGGTATCCTGAAAGTGCACGGTATTCGAAAACTTCATTACAGAGCCCATAAGAGGTGACAGCAAGCTCACAGCTGAGTGTGAATCCTAAGACGCTGTGTGTGGAAGAGGTAAAATAATGCCATTTTAAAGCTTTGTTTATATTGCTCAAAAAGAAGAATTGTTGTTGACCACAGTGGAGGCTGAAGAATAAGAAAGAGATGTGACTGATTTCAGGCTGATCAAACATCACACTCAGTTTTACTTCAACTTTATCTGAACTGAAGAGGAAGGAAAGAAAGAAAAAGGTCTAATTGTTCTGGTCAAGTGCAGTGTGTGTGTGTGTGTGTGTGTGTGTGTGTGTGTGTGTGTGTGTTACTAGGAATTGAACCAAGGAGCATTCTACCTCTGAGCTACATCCACAGTGGTATATTATTATTTTTTTCTATTTTTAAACAGGGCCTCCTTATGTTTTATAGGGCCTCACTAATTTGCTGAGATTGGCCATAAATCTGTTACTCTCCTGTCTCAGCCTCTCAACTACTGAGATTGCAGGTGTGCACCACAATGTCTGGCTGTGTGTCAAGTATTTATGAGGCCTGATGTATCTGTTGTTTAGTAGTCATGACAACGATGAGGTAGGGAAGACTTACTCGCTGAAACAATGTTGATTGTTCCTCACAATCCCAGTCATTGGTGGGGCTTGGCTAAGTGATCCTCTCTTGGACCATTTCATGTTCACAGAGTCCTCTGAAGGTGTAAATGAGAATGATGTTAAAGTGACTTATTTCCATGACGAGAATTTGATGTCAGTTACTACGGATCTTAGATAGAACCAGCAGAGACACTGCACGGCCTTGGTTTCTCTTTACTTCTATTTAATTTTTATTTTTTATTGTTTGGGGGAAAGGGGCATGGGAGTTAAACCTAAGGGTTTTCTACCTCTGAGCTACACCCATGGTTATATATTATTTATTTTTATGTTGAAACAAGATTTTGCTACATTACTGTGTGCTAGACTCAAACTTGTAATCCTCCTGTTTCAACCTTCCAAATACTTGAATTACAAGGGTATACCAGCATGCCAAGCCTGTGCATGGCTTTTTAATGTGGCTTGGTTGTAAGAAGAGCATGGCTCAACTGTAAACATTACATGAAGAAGGTAGAAGCCCTGAGGCCAATTAAAGGGTCTGACTAGAGCCAGCAAGCAATCATCCTCCCCAGCTTCTAGTGACCTGATCAACCATAAGGCTAGAGCTTATTGAGGGAAATGGAGCATATAGGGTACCTCATATCAGAGCAGAGAAAGAGCCAGATAGAAAAAGTATATGAGGATTAGTAACATTGTGGGACCGAATTCAGAAAATATGATCATATACAACAATCACACAACCCAAATTCAAATTTTGCTTGCTACTTTTTCAAGGAATCCAATATCTCATTTCATCCCAGATACTGAAAACGCAGCATCTCCTCAGCCACCTCCCTGGGGTGATTTTTTGAATCAGCATCTGGGGTATAATTTCAGTTTGAGAACTAAAGACAAAAGTCATCCACTCGACATATATCCACCATATAGTAGGAGGAAGGATGCTGCCAGTAGACCTCTCTGTTGAAAAAGCAATAGTCATAAATGCATAGTAACTTTTGGCCCATAGCAGTTCCGAAATCTAGCTGGACACTTGTGGCCACTGTTCAGAGAGAGTCTAGACATGCCCACCATGCTGTTCTCTCTGGCTCTTAACTTGTCCTCTGCAGGACTGCCTATGAGTAGAACTGAGAGCTTCCTTCAGCTTGCTGCCTCACGTGTAAGGCCTAAAAGGTTTTGTTTTTTTTTTTTTTCCATTTGGGGCTATTTCTCTCTCTGTAGACAGTTATGATTGAGTGATTAATAATAATAATAATAATAATAATAATAATAATAATAAATGTAATCTCATACTCATGTGCTGAGTGAATTTTATTAAACTTCAATCTATTACAAAAATTCCAAACAAATAATTCTGCCAAGATTGTCATCTTCTTGGGTTAGTTTTAAAATCGGGATTCTCTGGAAAAATAAATTTCTTAAGAGTGTTTGTATACAGTTGGGCAGGACTGTGAATAATCTCTGTGTCTTTTTTAATAATAAACAGAATTTTATATCCACACACTCAAGATAATCTCTACCCCATAGACATTGCAGTCATTGTAGCATTTCGCTCTATGGAAAGGCTCATTATAAGAGATAATTTTATTTTTGAACTCAGCATGTCTTCAGTCTATTTCTTTTAAATTCTGCATAAAAACTGAGTAGCTATTTTTATCTCATTTCTCCCTAACTATACTTTCTATGTGACTTCAAGAAGAAAGTTTGCACTCTCATCATTAAGCCTGATAAGCGTCTAGCTGAACATGACTTCTGACAATTTATAGATGATATGTTTGATGTTACTGTCCTCAGTGCTCATCTCCCCTTTGCAGTAGCATGCACCCTGCTCCTCCAGACTCCCATTCAGTCTCTTTGAGGACCTCATCCCAGTCCTGATCTCATTCAGCACTCCCTGTTCTAAGTTTCTGTTGCAGCAACTGGTAGTAACTTGTGTTCTGATCATCTGTTGCGTTAAAGAGACACCCCCTAATTAATGCCTTAAAAATCACATTTCCTTCCTCCTCATGCTCGTGTAGGTTGTCTGAGTTCTAGTGAGCTTGCCTTGCTTGTGGTCTTGCAAGTTCTTTTGCTCAGCTCCTGGCTGAAGTCATCTGAAGGCTCAGGTGGCTGAACTTTGCACACAATTCATTATGTGCTGTCAGTTGACACTGGCTGTTGGCTTGCAGATAAGCTGAGGCTGTGGGATGGTATGCTTAGACATGCTTGAGCTTCTCACAAAATGGAGACGGGGTTCCGAGCTGGAACTTTCTCAGAACAAAGGTCCAAGAGGCAGGCCAGGGTTGCTGCCAGTGTAATTAAGGGCTATGCTTGCAACTTGCAGAGCGTGACTTCTGCTGTGTACCACTGGTCAAAGTAAACACAGACTCCCCAGTGATGGGCTTCATCTCAGAATAGCCTGTTCCAAATTCAAATTGGAGAAAATCTTGTAGGATGGGGGATATCGTGTTGCCAACTTTGGAAAATACAATATGCCATAGAGGCGCTGTTCTTTAATTGTATGCATTAAGAAAAAAAAACACAGAAAACCTTTGCATTACTCAACTCCCTTTACTCAAGGGCACTATTTGAGCAATGATAATTATCCTAAATATTTTTTTTCATTTTTATGTGATTTTAATGAATTACATCTACCAGATAAAAACATACTATAATCTCCCCATCTCAAAGTAAATGCTTTCATGATCACATCAACCTTCAACTAACACCCTATTCTTCTTCCTCTACAGCAAGACTGTGGTGTCCTCTTATTTTTTGTAAGCCTACTCTGACCAGACTGCCCCCCTTCACCAACCTGTTTTTAATAATATCACTAATAACTATACTTTGTTAATCCCAGTAGTTAAGGACTATCTTCAAGTTCTTTGGCCTGTCAACAGAACCTGGAGGAGCTGACTTTTCCCCTGTGATGGATTTTATTTACGTAGCTTCCCCAACATTAGACACATATGACTTAATGTCTACCTCCTTGAAAACTTTATTTCTGTATTTGTATTTCGCTTTTATTTCATAATCTCAAAGTATTGGAGCATCACAGGTCTCCATGTTCTTTACTCTTTATGTTTAAAATGATATTATTATTCCCACTAACATCATAAAATATCATGCATATGAATATTTTATACTAATGTTCCTAAAATTATATCTTCAGCTTGGACCTTGCTCTGAATTCCACAGTCTATATCCAAATGGCCATTCCACATCTTCAGTCGTGTCTAACAGACATCTTATATTTAATATGCCCCAAATGCCTGTATGTATACCTCAAGGTTGCCTCTTGTCTAGAATCCCATCTGATTTCATGAAAATATTATTCTTCTGTAAGATTAAATCATAAAACATTAGAGCATTCTGAATTTATCTTACTCTCAATCCTTCAATTAACCCAGCAAGAGATCACCTTTACTTTAAAAATATATCCAGAATAGAAGCACTTATTGGTATCTCCCCTACTAATATCACAATCTAAATCTCCACCAAAATTACTTTCATAGACTCTTTACTGTTTTCCTTCATTCAAACTTATTTCCTATAATCAACACTCAATGAATCAACAAGACTCATCTTTGAAAACTAAGTTAGGTTTTTATCCTTCCCTGTACCAACCTCTGCAGGCTTTCCATTTCACTCTGTATAAAAGTGAAAGTTTTTGCAAGGATCTCTAAGCCATATAACGAGCTTGCTTCCAAGTAGCTCATTGGAGTCCTCTCATCTATGTACTATATCTTAGGCTCAGCATTGGCATATTGTACTGAAAGATAAAGAATTTAGCAGCAGCTTACACTTTACTAATAATAGTGAGGGAAACCCATGCCTCTGGATGCGTGCAGAGCATCCACTCCTGACACTGCAAGTACACTGTTTATGAAAGCCAATGTACCAGCTAGGTTTGCTAAGGACAGTGGTGGCCAGAATCCTATGGGGATGGACATCCTGCTCTCTTTGTGTTTCTGTATCCCTCCTGTGGCATGCACCTTCTGGTACACAGAGACAAAATACTCAAAATATCTTCACCCAGACTTCCTTTTCCGCCTTCTTAGGTGCTGTGTATTTATAAGGAAATAAATTCAGAGAGCTTACTAAGGTCTCTCATTTTACTGACTGTAATTTCTTTGTTCAGTGGCTTAGTGACTGGATAATTAATTTGTATTGACAGAGGGAGGAAATGAGCCAGATTCTGTGCTAGGTCTGCTCATGCATCTTATGTGTTCTCTCAAAAGCTCTTCAGCATCCAAAGGATGATCCCTAGTCTATTGCCTTTTTCAGAGGGGAAGTAACAGCAAAGCCATGACCCCCCAGAGCTAAGATGGGGTGATCTGGTCCAAACCCCACATTGATTTGCACAGGGCTCAGCACAGGATAGCATTGTAACAAATCACTTCATGTCCCTTTACAACAGAAAGAATAATATTCACTGTATAATAAGCACCTGATAGTGAGGTTTATGAAGAACTATTTGTAAAATATAACATGCTACGCAAATTTCAAGATCCACAGTAAATCGCATTGATCTCCGCTCCCTTAATGAGCTTACTATTTCATGAGATAAAAATCATGATATCATAATGCCATAGACTACAGGTTAAAAATCTCAGAGAGTAATACACCAAATAATTTTGCAGATGAAGGGATGAAGTTAGTTGCCTAATCAACTCAGGTACCAGAACCCAGGATGAGTCAAACCCTCTTTCCACTATAACATACACCTTGGAGATTCGTCTAGTTGATAGAACACCAAAGACTGTCCCCTGAACTCCAAAGCCCATTCAAAGCTACTGTGTCCACTTACTAAGGATGAGAGGTATACTGAGAAAAACTTGCTTTATTTACAATTTTTTATTGGTACATTGTAGTCATATATCTTAATGGAGTACCAGATGGTAGAGGCTTACATGCACATACCACCCAATTAGCCCTTACCGATTTCCCAAGCCTTTGATATGGAAGACAAAGCTAGTTTAGTTGTCTTCAAATTCTTCTTCAGCTCTACAAATGATTCTACATGATTCATGACTCAACAATCATGTATCTACATGATTCTTCTCCACTGGTGTATCGCTTCTGTTCTATATTTTGTGTCTGTGTTTTATGTTTTTCTTTAAAAAGTAGTGGTAATAAAAGAAGTGCTAACAAATATTGATCAATTGTAATCTGTCAGTTTATTTATCTTTGAATATGATTTTTTAGTTATTAGCAAAAGATAGCAACTCTGGAAAAATTTAAAAGGAAAAAAGTACATATAGAGATCCTTGACAGGAGAGTTAGCACAAACATTTGTGTCCGTAGCCGGGTATGTGGCACACACTTGTAATCTCCACACTTGGGAGGCGGAGACAGGAGGATCATGCAGGTTTGAAGCCAGCCGCGCTGGCTTAAGAGACCCTGTTTCCACATAAAAATATAAAATAGGTCTGGGAGTGTAGCCCATGGGAGTGTAGCTGGAGGTAGAAGGGCTTCCAGGAACCCCAGTACCACAAAAAAACAAAAAACAAAACAACAACAAAAAAAACATTTGTGGCCAGCATCAGACAAGAATGCATGAGCTAAAGATGGAATTAGTTATAAAATATAAGGTATTTAAAACAATACTGGGGCCAAGTGTGGTGGCACCTATCTGTAATCCCTGTCCTTGAAAGGCTGAGATAGGAAGATCATAAGTTTAAGGCTAGCATTGTCAATTTAGAGAGACCCTCATCAACTTACTGACACATTGTTTCAAAATAATTTTCATATAAAAAGCTTGGAGAAGGAAAATGGATATAATTTAACCCTCAATACAAAAAAAAATAAAGGCCAAGTGTGGTGATACACACCTGTAATCCCATTCTTTGGGATGCTGAGACAGGAGGATCACAGGTTGGAGGAAAGCCTTAGCAAGTAGTGAGACTCTCATCAACATAGTGAGACCCTAATTCAAAATAATAATAAAATGATAGGGCTCAGAGTGTGGCTCAGAGGTAGAGTGACCCTGGGTTCAGTACTCTCTAAAAATAGCACCTGCAATATCATTAGTGGTATTGAAATATTAACAAACAAATGAATAAACTAAAGAGCTGAAACCAGGACTGCTTTGAGGCTTGGTACAGCAGAGGTTAAATAACTTATATTCATGACTCTATGAACTGGGATGTGTTAATAACTGTAATCATGCCCTGCCTGGGTGTTATAATCTTGTGCCCTGATATTACAAAGACAACTTGATTGTCGCTTGAGATGACAATCCCTCACCCTGGCCATGGGAGGACAAGAACCTTGGTCCACTGCCCCTCCAATGCTTCACCTCAAGGAGATAGCGGCATATTCTCACAGAGACATGGAAGAGGTGCTCCTGCCATTGAGGACATGAAGACTGGACAGTTCACAAAAAGGTTCTGCTCATCTTGTATCCATTCACACCACGTGTGAATATCAAGGATTGATATTTAAGTTTTCAATGGCAGGGCCCCCAAATGATAACTCACACAGAAATGATGTTTGGGGTGAATGATATTACTTTCCTCTGCTCCAGATTCTCATTTTAAAATGAAGGAAAGAGGGTAACCATTCTACGGGATTAGAAGAAGTTCCTAGACAGTGGAAGCTCACAGCAGGCTTCTCATACTTGAGGCACAACATGTGCATTAGCTTTTTCTCACTAGCTTTGCACCTTGAAAAAGTCTCACAGACTAATTGAGCCTTAGTTTCCCTCTTCTTAAAACACAGTCAGTACAGCTCTGCAGGATATCCATGAGGGTGCTAGATATACTAAGCAAAGGAGTTTGAAACAGAGTAGATGCTTAACAAATTATAGAATAAAATTATTGCTATAAGTATTGCTCCACTGTCATTGAGAAAAACAGACACAAATCACTGGGCTCATGAAAAAGTAGCTTTATTATTATTATTTTTTTGCAGGTCTGGGGATGGAACCCAGGGGCATTTGACCTCCAGGCTACACCCCCTGCCCTGTTTTTTATTCTTTATTTTGAAACAGGGTCTCACTGAGTTGCAGAGGGCCTCACTAAGTAGCTGAGGCTGTCTGCGAACCGCGATCCTCCAGGTCTCAGCCTCCCGAATGCTGGGATTACAAGCGTGCGCCACCACGCCCGGCGAGCTTTATTATTTTTAACTAAGTCTAGAGCTATACTAATGTTGGCTATCAGTCAACCCAGCCACAAGTAGGATCCCCATTTTCGGGCTGTATGAACTGTTCCTCTTTCAATCTTCCTTTGCCATAATAGATGGAAGGAGCAAGCTGTAACACTGGATAGTTCGGTTGCCTCCCAGGACTCAGAAAAACGGGATGTTTTCCCATTGTCAAATCTTGCCAAAGACTGTATTCAAGAATCCTAGATTCTTGTAATGAAGGCACAGTGAAGGGTTATAATTTCTTCCCATGTAAATGATATTCTTCAATTTTCATCACTGGGGAATCAGGAAAATGGTAGGACCCAAGGGTGTCGCAGCAGGTGTGGAAATTCAGGCAGCTATTAATTGTCACTGAATTTGGCACCAGACAGAGTAGTATTTCTGAATAATTCTTTTATGCCTGTCATAAGAATTTGGCATGCAATTCTGTACTGCAATGCATGTCATAAATACAATAATTTATGGTTTGTTTTTACCCAGTAATGTGCAATGTCATACTAAACTTGGGAACATGCACAATTAGAACTATAATCAGTTGTGACATTTTTTTGAAATGTTTCTATTTAATTATTTTTTTTCTGAAGACTGACATTAATAGCTTCTTTTGAAATGAGAAATCACAATAATTACTCCAGGGAAAATGACAAAGATAAATGTTATTCGTGTAAGAAAGCAAAATTCATCAAGATGCTGATTGGTGGTTGGCAGTATAAAAAGGAAGATAAAATTTATGCTGGTCTGGATTGGTACATTTATCAGGGCCAGATAAAGAGCAAACAGGAAGTGGCCAAAGTAGGTCTCCTGTCCACTTGCTCTCATTTGCACCTACATCCTGTGGTATACATCTGTCCTTTGCACTGTGGAAAGGACTCTGACTTTGCAGTTTGTGACATGGGGAAGAAATTCCTGGACCATCAGCCTCTTGCTTACACTCTGAATTAGGGCAAGGGCTTGCCATCTGGTTTTCTGTTCTCAGGGAATAATAGTATCAACATTTTCAAAGTTGTTTTGAATATGTGTTGGTATAAATAAACATTACAAAATCAGGAGTTTTTTAAATGTGCCTTAGAATAAATCTAACTCAATTTAAACTAGATCTTCACCACTTAGCTGTATTAACTTAGAATGGATAAGAATAATGACTAAAAGTAAATCAAATTGTATAGAACATTCTCTGTACCAGATGTTCTTTTATTATATTGTAATTTATAAATTTTCTAAATATCAATTATGTATCTCTTAATAAAACTTTAATGATATTATTAATAATACAATTCAATATTATTGAATATATTTAACATGTATTATATTATGTATTTATATATACATGCATATCTATGTATATGTATACATATATAAGTATATAATTTACTATATATATATATCATTACTTATGTAATCACTTAGCCTTTTCATCTAAATAGAAATAAAAACACCAATAAACACCTTTTATGGTACTGGCATATGTTCATAATCTTGTGAATATTCAGCATTCTGTTCTTCTGGTGGGTAGCCAACATTTAGGTAGAGTTAAAATAAGTGCTGTGACCACTCATAGATGGTAGATAATAACCAGTATGTCTTAATCTCTGCACATCTGCTTAGCCTGAGAATTTTGGTGGCAGGAAGCCCGTCTGAGTTTTTGCCATACTCCCCCCATGGCCCATAAACTGTGAGTATCCCATCTCTTCCCTGACCATGCCAAATCCACCACAGGCTCTGGGACTGATGGTGCCAACAGATTTGGGATGAGTTTCCAGGTCCAGTACTAAGTCGTCACTCACAACATAATGACCATAATAGTTTTTCAAACCTATATTAAGCACTGTTAGTATAATCGCTGATGCTTTGGGGGAAATGGGAGACCTATTATTCAAAAACATTTGACTACATAGAAACCATTTGTCTACATAGAAACATAGAAAACAGAAACACTTTGAATGTTTTTAAAGAAAAGGTAAAGAGTCTATCCTAAGCATAGATGGGTCATTGAATGAGCAGGGTTCTACTGTGCCTCCCTGTGAGGATGAAGAAGCTGCCTGCTATCTTGGGCTCAAAGCATAGTTGAAATTCTCTATCTTGTTTACCACCTCTTCATGTCCACCTGCTGCTTTTATGTTCTGCCTTTATTGGCACAAATGAGCAGGAGGGGAACCAGGGGCCACTGATGGGAACAGACCATTTTGCATCTCCATGGTTCTGTTCTCAGTTGGACTCTCTTCTCTGGGACTGGAAGCTGTGGACTATTGACTCTTTCTAATTATGCAGTCCTCTGATCTTTGGAACCTTTCTACCCATTTCTGGAGGCAGAAGTCTTTTGGCTAAAGTGCCCTTAGGTTAGTCCTCTTCAGCCTAGAGAAATTCTGGCCCTGCTTCTCTACCTGTAGGCAGGACCACATGTGCTTCCCCTTCATTAGTGGCCTATTGACCTTTGCCTCAATACATTCCTGAGGCAAAGTCTGTTTCCAGCATACTCGTACTTTCTGTCACCATCATCAGTGCAGTGCCTCAAAATATACTTGTCCTCTGCATTTCCAGGTAAGGGTCAAATGTAGCCCACCCATGCCTCCATCTCTAGGGTGCTTCCTCATGGTCCCAGTGAAGCCCCTCTCAGCTGCCCTGATAGGGAGACAGGACTTAGAATTTTGCTTCCTAGGGAGTAGAAGGAGCAGGAACTCCTGGCAAAGTAATATTACTTGAAAATATTCTTCCTGATATTAATATCTAAAGTCCATTATTCATAGTTTTAGCTACCAGTTTGAGGCTAAATTACACTTTGTTCATTTTCAAGGGTGAACATCTTACTTTTTTTGGTATCTCATATGTGGCATGGTCTTGTCTTGGACTCAACATGAGACAGCAAACATTTACATTTTAACATCTACTTAAAGATAAAGAGTTTTCTTTAAAGAAAACGGGAGCTTGGGTCCTGATTTCTATGTTCAGCTCTGCTTTATTCTTGTCACTGAAGAATAGCTAGAAATCTCTGAGAGTCTTTGTGGCAATGTATAGCAACCCAATTCCTCTGGAGTTTATATGTTTTCGTTCCAGCTACATTTCAAGATCAGCTTAACTTCTTTGGTCCCCATAAGTGAATTCCTTTGAAGAATTGGAGGAATACAACTTAGGCCAGGTACTCATATCTGGCTCAATTTTCTATAATATCAAGACACATACCCTATAACCTAGGGAAATTCCAAAATGGACAGTAGGAGAGAAGGCTCCTGGCCCATGAGCTTGTATATCCCCAATATTTCTCATTTGAGAAAAACTAAGATGAACATTTTTATAATAAGCTGCACTGGAATTTGTCTTGAAATATGAGAAATTTATCTATGAAGATAGATTGAGTGTGATGGGGTCTTTGGAGAAGTGTTTTGGAGAGGTATAGAGAATAGACTTCAATGGTAAATGAAAATGAACCCAATTGGGTATTGTATGTACCTCGTAAAGAAACTCTAAAATTTTTAAGTCAGAAAAACTCACTGAGTAATAAAATGTTAGTTCCCTTCTACTGTTGCAAAAATTGTATTTTTAACTGGGGATTGAACCCAGAGGCATTCTACTTATGAACTACATCCCCAGCCCTATTTTATATTTTGATTTGAAACAGGGTGTCCCTAAGAAGCAGAGGGTCTCACTAAATTGTTGAGAATGGCCACAAACTTATGCACCTGTCTCAGCTTTCCAAGTACCAGGATTACAGACATGTGCCACCATGCCCTGGTAAAAGTTTCTCTTTGTAAATAATCAACACCATCCATTCAGCACATCCCTCTGAGGATTAAATCTATGTCTCAGGCATTCTGTTGAGGGATAGAACAACACCAACATGTGCAAAAGTTTTGGCTCATGAAACAGAGCCAATGAAGGATGAAAAAAATCCTGTATTGACCCTTAAGGCAATGAAGAATAATGGGGATAGAGCTACTTTTATTGGAATAACAAGAAAAACCTTTTCAAAGGCAAGAACTTTTGAGAAAGGTGACTATGGAGAGGAAGAGCCAAGGAGAAGCTCTTGGGAAGGCAATGCAGGCAGAAGAGACTGGGGTCCTAGGCCCAGTCCATCATGGCCAAGACCATTCTTGTAGATAAGATAACCTGCAAAAAGATCTGGTACAGGAAATGGCTATAGAATGAGAGAATGTCAGAAGAAACATGGTGGTACAGCTTCACCCTACCCTAAAGAGCAGCATCAGCAAAGATGGGACCCTCCGCCAGACCTCTGACGTGCAAAGACGCTCCCTCAAGCATGTGGGTGCAATCTACATCAAATACAGTCTCAGCCTCCAGATGAGTTAAAGCTTGTGTCTAGTCCTTTAATCTCTATTAGCCATTCCACAGAGCTCTTATTGATTTTTCTGTTTAGAGAAATTAGAAAAAAAGCATGAACTTAATTACCCTCACCATCCTGATCAGGACTCCTAAGCGTCTCCTGTTTTACTTTACAGAGCATGTGCTCTGACTGTAATCGGTGCAGTGGGGTATGTGAATGGCTGTCAGAAGGTGAGCCCTGAGGAGATAAATGAAACTTAAAAAAAAAAAAAATAAAAGCAAGGAAAGTACCAGAGCCGGCTTCTGGGAACAGTAGGTCCAAGAGCAAGGGTGGTAATGCTTGCTCCAATATATATCTGTTCAGATACAGTTCTTGCTGGCTCTGGGGAGACAGAGGTCTGGCCCCGTTCCTTGTGCTTTACGGGCTTCTGCCTTTGAGAAAGGGGTGCCTGGCTGTGACAACCCCATGGCCAGTGAAAGACATCTGAACACTGGCTCCATAGCAACCCATCTATTGGATTAAAATAATTGCAGGAAGTATCAGAAAACTTCTTTTTCCACCTAAAACCTGGAAACAAAAGGACCAACCCTTCTTACAGTTCATTATCAGTTGTGCATGGAGCCTAGACCAGACAGAACTCTAGCCTCGGACTGGACCAAAAGGAGGCCCTCAGCCAGTCCATGTTAGTCAATGCTTGATAAGTGATGGGCAGGAGGAGGCTTCTAGGAAGTGTCAGAAGGCAGGGAGTAGGGGATTGGAATAGAGTCACTCCTGGGGCTTGTGGCGGTCATTCACATTCTTTACCAACAGGTGACATACTGAAGAGCACTCACTGGATGTCCACTTAAATGTTAGGCCAAAGTCTAAGTAGTTACTTCCTCCCCAAAACAATGTTTTTGTGTTTTTCTTTTCCCCTGGTTCCAAAAGAGCTGTGGCATTTAGCACACGGATTGATTATCTGTTCTTTCATTCTGAGAAAAGAGAGCATTTGCTTTGTATACTCCAGGGATAGAAAGCGGGAGCATGGATCTAAATCCAAGAAATGTTTACTCACAGCTTCCTCTTCCCTTCCCCAGGATGGAAAACAGATCGATGAGACAGTGCTATCATCCATGAGCTTAAGCAACAGTGCATTAGAGGGACCACAGATGTCAAACTTCACAGTGCCATCGGGACTAAAGCCAAGAGCCAGTGTTACAGAAAAGCACTTAACCCCATCTGTGAGAAGGGTAGCCAAGAAAGACTGAAAATCAGCATAAGTAAGTGGTCCAGGAGAGAAGTGACTGGACTATGCAATACATAGGAACAGGTCAAAAATGACAAGACCTATCTACTCCCGATGATGGTAACCATGTGCAAATCATCCTTATCATGTTTCTAGGGCTGCCACAAACAGGTGTCATAGCACAGTATACTGTGTAAGTGTATTATCTCACAGTTTTGAAGGCCAGAAACCTGAAATCCCGATGAGGTAGGACCGTGTTTTTTGGTTTTGTTTGTGTTTTTGTTTTGTTTTGCAGTCACTCTGGGTGTTGCACATTCTGGGGGTTTGGGCAAGAGGCAGTATATATTTTTGATACTGAGGATGGAACCCAGGGGCATTCTACCTCTGAGCTACACCCCAGCCCTATTCTTTTATTCTTTATTTTGAACAGGGTCTCACTGAGTTGCAAAGGGCCTCACTTAGTAGCTGAGGCTGTCCACAAACTACGAGTGATCTTACTGTCTCAGCCTCCCAAATGCTGGGATTACAAGCATGTGCCACCACACCTGGCTAAGAGGCAGTATTTTTATTTTATTTTATTATTTTGTGGCAATTATTTATTATTATTATTTTTGTAATCATGCATCACTTTGGAATACAAGACTTGAGAAGATATATAAGCACATATCATCCAATAAGCCCTCATCCAATCCCCATCCCATTCCATCCCCCTCCCTCGATCCCATACTTAATTCGTGACTATCTTTGATATAATTGTTCACACACCTCATGAGTTTTAAAGAGATTCCATCCTCCCCCACCCCTCCCCTCTGATTGGTCACCTTAATTGCTTCTCAATAGGTTCCTTTCTACTACTCAACATCCTACTGTTACCCCTTTCCTCCTAGTTCTTGCTGATTAGGGGAAGCATCTGGATTTTATTTTCTGTGAGGACCGCGCTCTTTTTGAAGGTACCAGTGAAGAGTCCCAGGCCTCCTTCCCACTTCTGGTGGCTTCTGGTTCTGCTTAGCTTCTCTGCATCTTTCCCATTCTGATGCCTCTATTGCCTGGTCAATCTCTGTCTCTGTGTCTCTTTACAGAGTCTTATTACCTCTGTAATATCTGTCTTTGTGTTCAAACTTCCTCTCTTTATCAAGATACTGCTTATATTAAAGCCTGCTCTAATGATTGCATTTTAGATTGAATGCCTTTGTAAAGATATCATTTCTAAATCGGAACAGATTATGAGGTGCTGAAGGTTAGAAATTCACTGTACTTTTGAGGACACAGTTCAACCCTAAAATCTTTGCTCACACAGGAACTGAACTTTGTAGGTAACAAAACTCTTCCATTTTTATAATATTTAACATTATTCTGCATAATCTCTGTGGAGATATATAGGTCTCCCATTGTAGAGATGTGTTTATTAGGCGGTTAGGCAGGTATGAGCACTGAGAGGCAGGTTGCTAGAATCCTCCACCCAAACTAGGTATGAGTGCTGAGATATAAGTTGCTAAATATCCCCTTAGCACTCGACACATCTTCAGGACTTGCTACCTTCTAAAATTCCTTCAGGCTTTCCCATAAACAAGAATATCCTCAAAACTTAAAAATTTTCCACAAAACTGCCATACTTTGGGTCCACCCAAGAACCACCCCTAAGTAGATAGAACCCCTTCTAAACCTACCCAAATGTGGTTAACTTGGGGTTAAGACTTCTATTCCTAAAATTCTTTTTTGAGGGCTTAGGGGAATGCCTTCAGAGGGACTTGTGGAGAGAGGAACCCCAGCCACCTAAAGTGAGCCCTACTTAATTATAATGATTTTGGCATATCATTAGCATTGTGATTTGGCTCCCCTCTTTGTCTTCACTTGGGTGGTTATGGGTAACCACCTGCACAATGGCTAAAATAGGCATATTTCCCCCTGTGCTACTCAGTCTGTCATTAAAATGATCTAAGAACCCTTTAAAGGATCAGGAAGTAAAGTCAGATATAAGCAGGCACAAGAACCCCTTCCTGGGGTGTCTAATAATTCCACTGAAACCCACCATTGTTCTCTTTTAGGGCTACTGGTGCTTGTAAGAAGTATTCTTTCTTACACAAGACACTTCTCTGACATCTCCTCGGAATTCTTTCTTTTGAGCACAACAGAACCTGGGGCTAGAGATCCAGTCATGAGGCCTGCATTCACAGTAAAAACAGCTTTGTTAAGGTTTGCAATTAATGTAAAAGTTGAGACAGAAATGACAGCCCAGCTTTTACTCTTGTTTCTGTTTCTGTTTTTGTTTTGAATTATTACATCATGGGCTCCAGACTTCATATGGAATGTCCCATTTGACTCACAGAATTACTCTCCAAAGTTAAGTGGTCATGTCATTGTCTTTTATCAGTGAGAATATTGACCAAGACAGACGTGGGTAAATTAGAATGAAACTCTCTTCATCTAAGCCCCATGTACACTAACAGTATGCTCTATGGTGCTTTACAGAGCAAAGAATTTTGTTAGAGTAGCACTATATAAGTAGAATGCTATCATACTTTTCATAACAGTCATTCCAAGTTGAAAGAAAAAGGAAGGTGAGATGGGTATGGTGGGATATCCCTGTAATCCCAGTACTTAGAGGATGAAATAGAATCGCAGGTTTGAGACCAACCTCAGCAAATCAGGAAGGCTCTCAGAAATTTAGCAAGGCCCTGTGAAATTAGCCAGTTTCAGAAAGTGACCTTTTGGATTAAAAATACAAGGCCAGCCAGGCGTGGTGACGCACGCTTGTAATCCCCGCACTTGGGAGGCGGAGACAGGAGGATCGTGCTGGTTCAAAACCAGCCACACTGGCTTAAGAGACCCTGTTTCCAAATAAAAATATAACATAGGTCTAGGAGTGTAGCCCGGAAGTAGAAGGGTTTCCAGGGAACCCAGTACCACCAAAAAATAAAGAAACAAAAAATAAAATAAATAAATAAAAATACAGGGCCAAAGCCAATCCCTAGTGCAAAAAATTAATAAATAAGTGTGATCCCTCAAGTGTAGATATGATGGGATGTTTAAAGGCCAAAAATTATTACAGACTTTCAGACTCAAAATCAAAAGGCCACTGAAGTATCCTCTGTAGACTATATTCTCATTTCTAAAAAAAAAAAAAAATAAGTATCAGTTTCCTATGTCCTTTCTCTTTCGGTGCTTGGTTAATCTCACTTAACATTGTGTTATCTAGGTCCTTCCATCTTCTTAAAAATGACATAATTTAAGCTGGACGTGATGGTGCACGCTTGTAATCCCCGCACTTGAGAGGCGGAGACAGAAGGATCATGCAGGTTCGAAACCGGCCTCGCTGGCTTAAGAGACCCTGTTTCCAAATTAAAAAAAAAAAAAAAAAAAAAAAAAAAAAAATATATATATATATATATATATATATATATATATATATATATATATGGATACGGGTCTGGGAGTGTAGGCTGGAGGTAGAAGGGTTTCCAGGAACCCCAGTACCACAAAAAATGACATAATTTTATTCTTCTTTATTGCAGAGTAGAATTCCATTGTGTGTATTTTCCATAATTTTGTAATCCATTCATGGTTGATGGACACCTAGGTTAGTTCCATGGTTTTGCTATTGTGAACTGTATTGCTATGAACATGTGTATGCATATATTACTGTAGTTCTCTAGTTTCAAACCTTTTGGAAAGATACCCAGTAACAGTATAGCCAGATCATATGGTGGATCTATTTCCAGTTTTCTAAGGAATCTCCACACTGATCTCCATAGTGCCTAGTTTTCACTCTCACCAACAGTGTAGAAGAGTTCCTACTTTCTCACATTCTTGCCAACATATACTGTTATTTGACTTTTTTTTTTTAACCTGCCATTCTGATTGGGGTTAGATGGAATCCCAGTGTAGTTTTGATTTGCACCTCCCAGATTACTAATAATGTTGAACATTTTCTCATGTATCTATTGGCCCTTTGTATCTCTTATTTTATGAGGTGTTTATTTAATTCAGTAGTTCATTTCCTAAATTTGTTATTTGTTTTACTAGTGTAAAGCCTTTTAATTTCTTTTCATATTCTGGATTTTAGCTTTCTTTCATAGGGATAGCTGGTAAAGAACTTTTTCCATTCTGTAGGCTTTCTCTTTAGATTCTTGATGATTTCCTTTGATGAGCAGGAACTTTTTAGTTTGATGCCATACAGTTGTAAATTCTTGTTTTAGTTTTCTGAGTTTTAGAAGTCTTGTTGAGGAAGTTACTACCTGTGCCTATATGTTGGGGTGTTGAACCTGCCCTCCTCTAATAGCTTCAGTCTCTGGTCTAACTCCCAGATCTTTGACCCATCTCTAGTTGATTCCTGTGAGAGGTGAGCGGTAAGGACTTAATTCCATTTTTGACAAATGGATAGCAATTTCTTTCAGCAACATTTGTTCAAAAGGCTTTTTTCTAATGTATGTATTTGTCCCTTTGTCAAAGACCAATTGACTCTAAGTGTAAATTTGTTTCTGTATCTTCTATTTGTTCCATTGGTCTATGTGCCTATTTTTTTGCCAATGCCATATACTCATAATTACTATAGCTTAGTAGAATAATTTGAAATCAGGAATTATGATGCTTCTGCTATGGTTCTTGTTGCTAAGAATTGTTTGGCTATTCTGGGTCTTTTGTTCCTCAATATGACATTCATGCCTAATTTTTCCAGTTCTGTGAAGAATGTTATTGGGATTTTAAGAGATTACATTAATTTTGTAGATCAATTTTGTCAGAATGGCCATTTTGATTATATTTATTCTGTAAATTTATTAAAAAGGGAGAAGTTTTTCCCATGCAATATGATGTTGGCTTTGGGTTTATTGTATTTTGCCCTAATGATGTTGATTTACATTCCTTCTATTCCAATTTTCTGGAGTATTTTTTCTCTTTTAGCATGAATGAGTGTTAGATTTTGTCTAATGCTTTTTCAACACCTATTAATATGATCATGTAATTTTTGTTCTCCATTCTATTTATGTGGTAAATAATATGTGGTAATTTGCATATGTTAAACTAGCCTTGCTTCTCTGGGATGAAACTAACTTGGTCATGGTGCACAATTTTCTTGATATTGTTTTGAATGTACGTAGGTGAGTATTTTGTTTAAAATTTTTGTATCTATGTTTATTAATGACATTGGTTTGTAATTTTGTTTTATTGAGGTATCTTTATTTGGTTTTAGAATTAGTATGATACTAGTAACATAGAAGTTTGGAAGAATGTAATCTCTTTTGATTTTGAAAATGTTTTAGAGTATTGGGTTTAGTTCTTCTCTAAAAGTTTTGTCGAATAAACCTGCCTGGGCCTGGGATTTTATTTGATGGTAGAATTTTTATTGTTGTTTTTATATCTTTCCTTGATATTGGTTGATTTAGGTTTCTATGTCCAGTTGGTAGAATTTAGATAGGTTATATGTGCTTGGAAATATGTCAATTTTATGTTTTTCAGTTTATTGGAACATACATTTTCAAAATAGTTTCTGATAATCTTTTGAATTTACCCACTGTCTGCAGTGATGTCTCCCTTTTTTTCTTTCTTTCTTTCTTTCTTTCTTTCTTTCTTTCTTTCTTTCTTTCTTTCTTTCTTTCTTTTTTTTTTGTAGTACTGGGAGAGGAACCCAGAGGCTTTCTACCTCTGGGCTATACTCTCAGACTTATTTTATATTTTATTTGGAAACAGGGTCTCACTAAGTTGCTGAGAGCCTCACTAAGTAGCTGAGGCTGGCTTCCAACCTGTGCGATCCTCCTGTCTCAGCCTCCCAAGCACGGGGATTACAAGTGTGCGCCACCATGCCCGGCTTTTATTTCTGATGTTAATAATTTGAGTTGATTCTCTCTTTTTTGATTATTTTGGCTTAGGGTTTGTTGATATTGCTTATCTTTTCAAAGAATAAACTTTTGGTTAATATTTATATTAACATCTCATTTATATCTGCTCTGATTTTAATTATTTTCTGCCTTTTGCTGGGTTCTGAATTAGACAGTTTGTTTTCCCAGGTCATTGAGATGTGTCATTAGGTTGTTTATTTGGCAACTTTCTCTTCCTTTTATGTGAGCATTTAATGTTATAATTTTTTACTACTCCCTTCAATGTATCCCATAGATTTTAATATGTTGTGTCTCTATTTTAGTTTAATTCTAGGAATTTTTTTATTTCTCCCATTATTTCGGATCTGACCCACTCCTCATTCAAGAGTGTATTAATCAACCTTCTCATATTTATATAATTTCTTTTGATCTTCTTGTTTATTTATACTTTCATTCCATTGTGATCAGAAAAGATTCAAGGAATCATATTCCATCTTTTGAATTGCCTGGGTTTTGCTTTGGGGTCAAGGATATGGTCTTTTCTGAAGAAAGTTTCATGGGCAGCTGAGAAGAATGTGTACTAAGCTGTTGCTGCTGGAAATATTCTGTATATGTCTATTAGCTCCATTTGATTTATAATTTTTTTTTAGTTTGAAAAGTCTTTATTCATCTTTTGCCTTGAAAATTGATCTAATGACATGAGTGGTATGTTGAAGTCTTTCAATATTATTGCATTTGGGTCTATTTGAGAATTGAGGTCCTGAAGGGCTTGTTTTACAAATATGTGCATGCAGGTTTAGGGCATAAATATTTACTATCATTATATCTTCTTGCTAGATTATTCTTTTTATTAATAAGAAGTGTCCTGTTTTGACCTTATTATGTGTTTTGGCTTAAAGTGTTTATTATATATCAACATTGCTACCCCTGCTCCTTTTTGTTCTCTATTGGCATGGCATATCTTTTACCATCCTTTCACCTTTTGCCTATGAATATTTTCAGCTGTAAGGTGAGTTTCTTGCAAACAGCATATATTTGTATTATGTTTTTTAATCATTTTGTCAGTCTATGCTTTTTAATTGGTGAGTTAAGCCTTTTGATGTTCAGTGTTATTATTGAAACATGATTTTTGTGTTCTGTCATTTTTTTCTTCTAAATTCTGTTTGATGTAGTGTTATTTCTTCTTTGCTTAATTGCCCTTCTGATATAATTCATCTTTTATTTTGGCTCTGAAATATTCTTCTTTTTTCCTGTTTATGATTTATTTCTTTGAATATTTTCTCCAATGCTGGGTTAGTAGTCATACTTTTTTAAGATTATGCTTATTTTGAAGTATTTTTATTTCTTCATCAAATTTGAATAATTACTTTGCTGGATATAGTAGTCTTGGTTAAATGTTGTTTTCTTTCAGGGTCTGGGTTACTTTATACCAATTAGTTCATAGCAGGCATTCATGACTTGGATTGTGAAGTGTGGAGTGATTTTTACTGCTTTGTGCTTGAATGTCACTCATTCTTTTGTTCTCACTGTTTTTAAGACTCTATCCTTAGCCTCTATGTTAGCCATTTTATTATTTATGTATTTATTTATCTATTTATTTATTTATTTATTTAGGTAGTACTGGAGGTGGAACCCAGGGGCTTTCTACCTCCGGGCTGTACACTGAGACCTATTTTTTTTTTTTTTTGAAACAGGGTCTCACTAAGTTACTAAGAGCTTCACTAAGTAGCTGACGCAGGTTTCGAACCTGTGCGATCTTCCTGTTTCAGCCTCCCATGCACAAGGATTACAAGCATGCACCAGCATGCCCGGCATTATGTAAGTCATTTTAATTATGTGACATAAGTAGGTCCTTCTTTGATCTTGTCTTAATAGTGTTCTGTATGTCATCATGCACAGGGACTTGAAGGCAGAGAACAGCCTGCTGGAACAGGAAGACAAAGTAAAAATCATAGACTTTCCTTTTTTTATTTAATTAATTTTTTTTATTGGTGCATTATATTCATACAACTTATTGGGGTAAAAAACTTGTGTGTACAAACATGTACTCATCGCTGATTAAACCCCTACCCAAATCCCACCCCATTCCCTCCCTGTCCCTCCCTCCCTTGCTTGGCTTAGTGATTGTCTACTATATGTTTAAGTACATTGTGAGCTTTAGAGATTTTCCTATTCCCCCCTCCTTTCTCCTCCTTTAGGTTGTCTTGTTTGCTCCTCTTTTCCCCCTAACTCTCACATATTAGGGAAAGCATCTGATTTCTTATTTTATGTGCCTGACTAATCTCACTTAGCATAATGTCCTCCAGTTCCATCCATTTCCCTGAAAATGACGTTATTGAGTTTTTTTTTTTTTTTGATGGCTGAGTAAAATTCCACTGTTTATATATCCCAGAGTTTAGTTTTTATTTGCATCTCTCTGATTGCTAATCATGCTGAACATTTTTTATACTTTTATTGGTCATTTGCATTTCTTCTTTTGTGAAGTATCTATTGAGTTCACTTGTCCATTTTTTGATTGTGTTATTTGTTTTCTGGGTGCTGAGTTTCTTGAGTTCTCTGTATATTCTAGATATTAGTCCTTTAATGAAATAATAGTTGGCAGAAAACATTTTTCCCATTTTGTCAGCTCTCTTTTGAAGTTCTTCATAGTTTACTTTGCAGAACAGAAGCTCTTAAGATGAATGAATCCCACATATAGATCTGCCTTTTAGTTTACTGTGTTCTGGGGTCTTGTTTAGAAAGATTTTATCTGTGCCTGTGTGTTGAAGTGTTGGACCTTTGCCCTCTTCAAGGAGCTGTAAAGTCTCTTGTCTGATTTCCAAGTCTTTGATCCATCTTGAGTTGACTCTTGTGCAGGGTGAGAAAGTGATACTTCTTTTTATTTTTTGGTATATGATTAACCAGTTTTGCCAACACCATTTGCTGAAGAAGTTATCTTTTTCACTGTTTTTTGGCCCCTTTATCAAAATCAATTGACCATAAGTGTGCAAAATTGTTTCTGCTTTTTATTTCTGCTCCTTTGGTCCATATGTCTGTTTTTATGCTAGTATTCTTTTTTTTATTACTATGGCTTTGTAGTATAGTTTAAAATAAAGTATTGTGTTATTTTCTCAATGGTTTTTGTTGCTAAGAAATAGTTTTGCTATTCCGTTTTTTTAATTGTTGTAGTTGTTCCAAATAAATTTAATGACTTTTTTATGTTTGTGAAAAATGATGATGGAAAATTAATGGGTATTGTATTGAATTTGTAGATCACTTTTGGAAGGGTGGCCATTTTGATATTTATTCTGCCTATTCAAGAACATGGAAGATCTTTCCATAATCTAAGCTCTTATTTGATTTTTTTCAATGTTTTATAATTTTTTTGTGATTTTTTTTTCTTCCCTGGTGAGGTTTGTTTTTAAGTATTTTTTGAAAGATATCCTAAGAGGAAATGTTTTCTGGATTTCTTTTTCAGTAGATTTATGTTGGCATATAGGAAAGCTTCTGATTTTTTAAGGTTGATTTTGTATCTAGACAATTTGCTGAATTTGTTGATCAGTTCAATAAGATTTTTGATTGAGTTTGTTGAGTCTTTTAAGTGTAGTATTATGTCATGTGAAAATTGTGAAAGTTTTAGGGTTTTTTTTTTCCATTTGTACTCCTTTTCTTTTCTTTTCTTTTCTTTCTTTCTTTTTTTTTTTTTTTGCCTTATTGCTCTGGCTAGAGTCTCAAGTACTATAGTGACAAGAAATGGTAATAATGGGCATCCTTGTCTTGTTTCTGTGTTTAGGGAGAATTATTGCAGTTTTTCTCCATTTATTATAATGTGGACTTTGGTACTATTTTATATTTTCCTTATGGTTTTGAGGTATGTGCTGCATACCTCAAAATTATAAGGAAATCTGCAGTGCTTTTTAGCATAAACAGGTGTTTGATTTTTTCAAATGCTTTTTTAGTGTCTTTTGAAGTGATTATGTGATTTTTGTTTTTGATTTTATTTATGTGATTAATTATATGAATTGATTTTTTGTTGAGAAACTTCTTCAAAAAACAAAAAGTAAAATCTGGAAGAAGATAACAGGCATGATGGTGCATGCTTGTAATACCAGCATTTGGGGAATGGAGACCGGAGGATTGTGGTTTGCAGACAGCCTCATGTACTTAGAAAGGCCCTTTGTAACTTCATGAGACCCTATTTCAAAAATAAAAAGACTAAAACCTAGAGCTGAGTGTGTGGCTCAGAGGTATAATGCCCCTGAGTTCCATACCCAGTACCATAAAAAAAAACCTGGAAGAAATTGATAACTTTTTAGATTAACACAACCTTCTTAAATTGAATAAAAACAATATAAAATTTTTAAACCAACAAATAACGATCAAATTTACTGAAGCAGCAAGAAAGAGCCTAACATCAAACAAAAGCCCAGGACCAGATAGTTTCTCAATAAATTTTATAAAAACTTTATAGAGGAGCTATCAGTATATTTCACGAAATAGAAACAGGACTTTCCAAATATATTATATGATGCCAACATCACATTAATACTAAAACCAAATAAAGACAGCTCAAGAAAAGAACAGTACAAGCCCATATAACTTATAAACTTAGACACAAAACTGCTAAACAAAATACTAGCAACATGCTAGTTAAAACCCTATCAAGATAATCATATACCATGACCAAGTAAGATTCAGTTCCAGCTTTATATTTTTTCACTTTCCATTCAAACTAAAAATCTATAAATTCTCTCTATTCTACTTTCCTCCAAAAAAAAGTCAGTGTACAGTTTGCTAAATGCCAATATTATATACATAATGAAGTTTGAATATTTTACTATTTGGATATTTTCTTTGCCAGTTTACTTAGTATATCATATTTAAATTTGTCCTCACACAAAGTTTCAAGACATGGGCAAAATATAGATAAGTTTTTTTTCCAATGTTTAACACATGTGGCCTCTATTCCATTTTCCTATAGAGTCTTTTCTGCCTTCTAAAATATCCTACTGTCTGACTTCCTAGCCATATTTTATATCTTCCAATTTTCTCTCACAAATAAATTTCAAAAAGTCAAAATCCACATGGTCAGCCTTAGATAAAGCTGTGCCCCCACTCCTGGTACCAAACTTCATATATTTAAGCATTCTCAAAGCCATAATCTAAAAATCTCACCATGTAACTTAGATACAGGAGTATTTAAGGATCATTTCATGTGAGGCTGGGGACTGTGGATTTTAGGGCATGGTGGTTGGAAACAGAGATAGGGACAGAACATGGGCTTTACTCCTCATATCATGGAGGCCAGAAGCCAGAGAGAGAGAGAGAGAGAGAGAGACAGACAGACAGACAGACAGACAGACAGAGAAAGAGAGAGAAAGAGAGAGAAAAAGAGAGAAAGAGAGAGGAAGAGAGAGAGAAAGCATAGAGGAAGGAGAAACCATATATAATCACCAATCGTGTACCCCCAGGAATCTGCTTCAGCCAAATCCTACAAGCCTATCCTCTACCCAGATAAACAGATTATAATGTATTTATCCTCTACTGGGATTACAACTCTCATACTTCAATTATATCAACCCTAAATATTAATAAGTGAGCATTTTAAGGAATATTTGTATATCTAACTAAACAGTCTTTAATTTTTTCTATTCTACTTATCATCTATCCTTCTGCATATGTTCTATTATACATAATATATAGATCTGTATAGCTCTCCCTGTAATGTCTTTACATGTGATGGGTCCAGCCCATCAGTGGTGGGGCTGAGAAGGAATGTTGAGTGCCGACGGCCCTGAACAAAACCAAACAGAACCAGAGACATGTCAAGCAGGATCTCGTTTATTTTTCTTCAGGCAACCCAATTGAAAGCAAAAAACCGCAAGGGGGATTTCCAAGAGGAAACTATTTTAACCTATCAAGCTAAAGGTCACTCTTGCATGTGTAAAGTACATAACTTGCAGCCAATCATTATCCAGTGCACAAGGGGTTCATGAGCACAGAAGCATTATTTGAGCCAATAAGCCTCAACGTTACCAAATTGGGCTAGCAGGGGCAAGGAGAATAGTTACGCCCTCCATATCCGCTCGGCACTACATGTTGCAGATTCGTTCATTGGAACTTCAGGCGATTGTGCAGACCTGTGCTCGAAGCTACACGTACCTGATTCATCCGAAGTTCTGTCAGGCAGTTGAGCAGACCCCAACAACATGTATATAACAAATGCTGTATGTAATATATGCTAGTATATAGCATAAATGTAATATATATGAGCACTATATATATAAAACATTATAATTTATTATATTAAGTATAACATAGTATGTAGCATATACAAATATTATACATGATATATTGCATGTTATATTGTATATACTTTATAATATATTACATGTATAAAATATATAAATATATAAATATTTTACCACATATTATTATTTGGTAGAATTTTTTAGTTCTACATTCCACTTTACTAAATCTTTCCTCTGAAATATTAAATATGCTAATTGTTCTTGTTATGGAAATTATTTTTTTCATTTAGTATTTCAGTGGCTTTACCTTTTTTTTTTTTTTTTTCGGCAGTACTGGGGATGGAACCTAGAGGCCTTCTACCTTCGGGCTACACTCCCAAACCTATTTTATATTTTATTTGGAAATAGGGTCTCACTAAGTTGCTGAGAGCCTCACTATGTAGCTGAGACTGACTTTAAACCTGCGTGATCCTCCTGTCTCAGCCTCCCAAGCATGGGAATTTCAAGTGTGCACCACCATGCCCAGCTGGCTTTACTTTTTAATTTCAACTTTTTAATTTGATTCTTATTATTAATTTATTTTTCCTATTTCCATTGCAAAATTTTTATTTATGTAAATTTCAGAATTTTATGTATACTTATTGCAAAGTTATTTTCATATCTGTCTTAAGAGTTCTGCAGGGCTGGGCATGGTGGTGCACGATAGTAATCCTAGCATTCGGAAGGCTGAGACAGGTGGATCGTGATTCGCAGACCGCCTCAGCTACTTAGTGAGGCCCTATGCAACTCAGTGAGACTGGTTTCAAAATAAAGAATAAAAAATAGGGCAGGGGGTGTATCTTGGAGGTCGAATGCACCTGGGTTCCATCCCCAGACCCACACACACAAAAAAAAAAGAGTTCTGCAGGAACAGTCATAGATCGTTTTTAGGGATTTTTTTATTTATTTTTTATTTTATATATATATATATATATATTTTTTAGGAAGTTAACCTGCTTTGAAATGAATGCACATCTGGCCACCTGACTGGAAGCTCAGTCTTTCTATTACACTTTCCCATTTCCCATGTTTTTTGCAACCACACATCCTGCATTGAGTAGTCCTGCTTTTGATATCAAAGGGTGGTTTTTGTCTTTGGTGCCTCTTGGAAATTGCTACCTCAATGTACTGACCAGACACAATTCAAGGGAGGTTTCTCTTCTTAGTGCTGCTTTTCTTACTCCCTGAGACACACAAGTGGCGTCCAAGCCTTTGGTTACTTTTTCAGGTCTTCCCTCTAATGTGAGATCTCTGGTCGGCCACTTTCTCTTATAAGATCCTGAATTATGACCCCAGTCCTGCCATCCTGTCCCAGCCTCCTATGAACCCTGGCTGCACAGCTCCTTCTTCTATCTCACTGGTTCAGATAATCTTTTTGTCCTTTTGCTGATATCTTGTATCCCTTCCAGGCATCTCCAGCTTTTTATGGGTTTCGAGACTAAATGCAGATGCTTCCTTACTCCCTAGTTTTGTTGCAAGACTCAGATGACTTTTTTTCCAGAATCTCCATTATACTTTTGACAACCAGATATTGACTCTATTTTTCATCATTGTCAAGATTTTTAAAATTGTGCAATGTGGGCTTTGGGCCTTGGTGTGGCTGCAGTGGTTGCTAGGAGAAAAACACGAGTGGTGAGAGGTCAAGTCCAGATGGCAAATGGATGAAACACAAATTCTGGCGGTCTGTAATAAAATTGTCCAAAAAATGTTTTCCTTAGTCTGGGTATTCAAATGCTCTTTCAGATTTGAAAAAAGCAGATACCTGAGCTTGAGGAGGTTTGGGGTTTTGCCATGTCGTTATTTTGAATGACTTTGGATCTGGCTTTTAGTGGGACACTGTGGAAGGATAAACACAAAAGAGGTGGTGTTATTTAATGACTCTGAATATAGAAAATATAGATGCAGTTGACAAAGCATTACATAATTTTGAATACTCCAGTGAATGAGCAGCTTTGATAACAGCACTTGGAAAATTAACAAGGTTTCACAAAATAATGCAAAGTGCCAGATAGCAACAAAAATGTTAACCATATGCAAAAACCTAACTCTATGTCTACATTGGGCATGACCAAGTGGAATTCATTGGAAAATCATAAAATTATCTTCAAAATCATTGGACATAAGTAATTTGCCAAATATTTTATATGATTCTGAATTATTTCCTTTTCTTAAAAATGATGCCATATCTGTAAAACCAATGTTGCTCAGTCTATATGATATTTATTACTTGGCATTGGTTAAAACACTTAAACCTGATCTACAAGGATTTCTGTTATTCTCCCTGGCTTAGTAGAGGGTTCTGAGTACTGTGAGACAACAAATGCATTGTTGGCAATGGTATCTTCTGCATTAAACCAGTGTGATTCTACAATACTCTCTGGGGTACTCTTCTCACTAGTCTGGCTGTTCATTTATCTGGAATCACATATGTTCTTTCCCATTTGAACAGAAAACTAGTTTCTATGGAAGATCAACTTTATGTAACTAGCAACAATATTGTTATCAATGGTAGAAGCAGTAATACTTCACAGAAGGACTACATTGTAGTGAATACTACACAGAAGATCCACCTGTACACCTGTTAAAGAAGCACACTGGACCTCATGCTCTTCTTCCCTGCATTCCACGTAAGTCAGGCTACTCAACCAGATATGATCCGAATCTTTCCAGCAGCACTTCATATAGTATTAAGGAAGGCTATGTCTCTGAACTGAAGACTTTATGCATGATTCTTGATTTTCATAACAAAGATGCTATCATAGGACCCACAAGCACAAGGTTCAGTAAAACTGAAGATTTGTTACTATTTTACTATGATTTTAAAAGAATTGTTGGTCCAAGAAATAATGGGAATATTACATTTTACAAAGTTTTGGAGAAGAAAGCATGATAATGTAGGATCTAAAACCTTTTAAAATTTTAATCAGCTTACTAAACAAATCTGAGTTGGGACCTGCAATTTTGAAGGATGTCCTGATTGAGGTGTTTCAAAAATTATCTCAAAGCAAAACATAATTGGGTCTCCAGATGGAACCACCCTTCATCAAGAATCATGCTCAGTTAAGCAGTAAACTAAGGGGAAATAAGAAAATAACATAGCTGATTAAAACTGCCAAACTTCTCCTTAATACCTCTGAACATTATTATATGTGGGATTGCATTGCATGTTGGTTTTAAATACTTTGTAGGAGAGCACTGCATGCCAGACTTCAGACTTGGCCTGGGGATAGTAGTGAGCCATCTGAGTGGCATTTGTCTGATTTCTGGATTTTTTTGTTGAATATAGATTCTTTGGAGACTTATATTGAAATCGAGACAGAACACTTGCTCCGGTTTCTGCCCAGGATGATTTCTTCCTATCTAACCAACTTAAGAAATTCCACTTGTCTGGGAGTACAGATTTGTTCAGACTGCTCAAAGATCTTTAGCAAATGTTCAACTTTGACTGAATATATATATATATATATATATATATATATATATATATATATATATATATATCCTGCATGTGTGTTGCAGCTTACAAATAAACAAAGCAATTCAAAGCAATTCAAAGTATGGAAAGACAAAAATATCACCAATTTTATTATAAGATTCAAAGGATACAAATTTATTAATAACCATCTTATGGGAGGAAAAAGTTTCCCAGGAAATAGTCTCTGAGGTTGTTCCCAGGTGGAGGCACAAGGGATCCTCATGTCCAGAAGGCTCCAGATGGCCTTGCAAATACAATCTCTGTGGAGAATCCCTAGCTGGATTGCATGTCCCTCCTGCTGCCAAGTCCAGGCTGCGCTGACTGACATTGGAGTCCAGGGAGTTGGTATTGTCTATCTTAGTGGTCTGCTCTCAATGAAGACACTTTGATGTTAAATAATCCTTGGTATCTCTTCTCTCTCTCTCTCTCTCTCTCTCTCTCTCTCTCTCTCTCAATTTGAGCTATTTGTTGGGTCAATGGCAGATCTTTGGGGCTGTTAAAGCTCCACTGGTACAGCTCTGGAATGAAGAATTGGATAGTGCTACAAAACTTTCATCTTCTACCCTCCCATGACCTTGCAGCTTATAAGTTGAAAGTCTATGGACTTCCGGGAAGATGGCGACGGAGGAAAGCGGCACTTACAAGTCCCGCTAACAATCGAAATCTATTACCACAAAAACAGCGCCTTTCAGAGCCAGAAAACACCACCAGCAAAGAAATAAAAACGGTAAATACAAGGGACAGAGAAAAAGGGCTGGAAAAACAAGACACCAGAAAAAAAAAAAAAAAACAGCCTGAAGTGCCGCGCCCGCCGCGGCGTGGAGCGCTGGAGCAGCCGGAGCAGCCAGAGCGGCCAGAGCCGCAGTGCAGAGCAGTCGGAGCCCTGGCGCAAAGCAGCCAGAGCGGCCAGAGCAGCCAGAGCCACAGGCGGATTGGCCGGAGCGGCGGCGCAGAGTGGCCGGAGCCACGGGGTGGAGCGGCCTGAGCAGCTGGAGCAGAGTGGCCAAAATAGCCGGAGCAGCCAGAGCTGCATCGCGGAACGGCTGGAGCGGCCGGAGTGGCCAGACCTGCAGTGCAGAGCAGCCAGAGCCGCGGTGCAGAGCAGCCGGAGCAGCCGGATCGGCCAGAGCCGTGGTGTGGAGCAGCCAGAGCCGCGGCGCAGAGCGGCCGGAGCAGCGCAGCCTACATCGCCCATAGCAGCACCAGGCCCCAAAGAGGAGGGAGACTCAAAACAGAGCTCAAATCCAGAGAGGAGGTACTCTGTCCTCGCGGCCTAGGATGCAGAAGCAGCGTCTTACTGCTGGCAGCAGCAGCGAGTTCACTGGACGGCCCTAGATCAATCCACTCAACCAGCCACCAGGCGCCTGAGAGGAGGGGTGGACAGAGAGCCGAGGTGAGCAGGTGCTGAACAGCCGGGCAGCAGTCAGCAGTTTTGTTGGCGCAAGGAACATCTAAAGCTCCCAAGGGCCGGGCACAGAACAACTCACAAGAACTCAGAGCAGAGCTCAAAACCAGAGAAGAAATACGTTGCATCACGGCCAAGGGCGTGGCAGTGGTGCCATATTGCCAGTAGCGGCAGCAGCGAATCCACCGAGTTCACTACAGCTCCATCAGCGCACTCAACAACCGTGAGTAAAATTGCGGCCCCTAGGGGAGAAATCCCAGTACTGCGCTCCCAGGGACTTGCGCAGATAGTCTCCCGGGGTCGGAGATTTTAGCAGTGCAGCCCAGTGAGGGAGTGGCAGTGGCAGATGTCATACCATAGTCACAACTACCAGCTGGAGAATGCCCAACTTGGCACCCCCCACGGTCTAAGCAGCCTTGATTGACTCCCTGGGTCTGAGACCTTGTGATACAACCCAGTAAAGGAGTAATGGTGACTGAGATACCACAGACTCGAGATCCAGAGCATCTTAAGTGAATTCGTAGTGACCCAGAGAAGAACACAGAGAAGGCACAAACTTCCAAAATCATGGGAAAGAGAAATAACAATGAAGCAGTGAATGTCAACAACCCCACAACATCAGAATCTGATAACACAGAAATCCAAAGAGCTCTAGAAGATCAAATTAGGAAAATAACTTTAGAAATAATAGAGGACTTTCGAAAAGAATTTAGAGAGAGTCAAAAAGAGATAAAAGATGCAATTAATGAAGTAAAGGCCTCAATTCAAAGTATAAACAACAGATTAGACCACATGGAGAATATAATCTTGCTTCTTGAACATGACCATTCTAAAAATGAACACATAGTTTCTAATTTAGAAAAAAAAACCCGACAGCAGGAATCTGACATTGAAGAAATATGGGCCCATTTCAAGAGAGCTAACCTAAGAATAATTGGAATAGAGAAGGGAAAAGAAGGTGAAATCAAAGGGATCAACAATCTCTTCAAGGAAGTAATAGCAGAAAATTTTCCAAACATAGAGCAAGAGGTCGATACACAGGTCCAGGAATCTTATAGAACTCCCTTTAGACAGGATCGGAGAAGAGGATACCCACACCACATAATTGTCAAAATGACTAATGTGGAAGCCAAGGAGAGAATCTTAAAGGCAACAAAAACAAAAGGCCACGTGACATACAGAGGCAAACCAATCAGAATCACTCCAGACTTCCCAAACCAAGTTATGAAAGCCAGAAGGGCATGGAGTAACATATTCCAAACTCTGAAAGAAAACAACTTCCAGCCAAAAATTTCCTACCCAGCAAAACTATCCATCAAATTAGATGGTGAAATAAGAAGCTTCCATGACAAACAGAAACTGAAGGAATTTATGTCTTCAAAACCAGTGCTAGAGAAAATACTCAAGGACATTAACTGCAAAGAGGAAATGGGTAATACACGCCAGAACCAAAGAAACAAGAATTCCCATCCAGCAGACAACTAAGCAAAGAAGAATAAACAGTATCTCAAACAGAGATAAGATCTTAATATGTTGGGAATTAAAAATTATCTCTCTATAATCACACTGAATGTAAACGACCTCAACTCCCCAATAAAAAGACATAAAGTGGCAAAATGGATTAAAAGCCAGAATCCATCCATCTGTTGCTTACAAGAAACACACCTTACAAGTAAAGACAGGAACAAACTGAAGGTAAAGGGCTGGAGCAAGTTAATCCATGCTAATGGTACTCGAAGACAAGCAGGAGTAGCAACTATGATATCAGACAAGTTAGACTTCAAACCCAAACTTATTAGAAGAGACAAAGAAGGTCACATTTTACTGGTAAAAGGAATAGTTCAGCAAGTGGAAATAACAATAATCAACATCTATGCCCCAAACATAGGGGCAGCTACTTTCATAAATCAAACTCTTTGTGACATGAAGTCACACATAAATCCCAACACAATAATACTGGGAGACTTCAACACACCTCTCACAATACTAGACTGATCTTCCAGACAAAGGGTCAGTAAAGATGTCTCAGAACTAAAGAACACCATTAACCAAATGGACCTGTTGGACACATATAGAATATTTCACCCAACTACAGCAGAGTTTACATTTTTCTCAGCTGCTCACGGAACCTTCTCCAAAATAGATCACATCCTGGGGCACAAAATGAGCACTAGCAAATTTAAGAAATGTTACATACTTCCCTGTGTCATTTCAGACCATAATGGAATGAAACTAGAAATCAACTATAAGAAGACCCAGAGAAACAACATAAACATGTGGAGACTGAACACCACACTTCTGAATGAAGAATGGGTCACAGAAGATGTAAGAGGTGAAATCAAGAATTTCTAGAAACAAATGAAAATAAGGAAACAACATATCAAAACCTCTGGGACACTTTGAAGGCAGTATTAAGAGGAAAATTTATAGCACTGAGTGCTCACATAAGAAAAACAGAAAATCTTCAAATAAATAGCCTTATGACACACCTTAAAGTCCTTGAAAAGCAGGAACAATTGAACCCCAAAGCCAGCAGAAGACGGGAAATTATTAAAATTAGAGCAGAAATTAATGAAATAGAGAATAAAAACACAATACAGAAAATCAACAAAACCAAAAGCTGGTTTCTTGAAAAAATTAACAAGATTGATAAACCACTAGCCAACCTAACTAAAAAAAAGAATCAACCCAAATTATGAAGATAAGGGATGAAAAGGGAGACATTACTACTGACAGCATAGAAATCCAGAGAATTATCAGAAACTACTTTGAAAAACTATACTCCAACAAAATGGAAAATCTGGAGGAAATCTGCAACTTCCTAGATAAATACAACCTTCCTAAACGGAGTCAAGAAGATATAGAACACTTAAACCAACCAATAACAATCAAAGAGATTGAAACAGCAATAAAGAGCTTACCATCAAAGAAAAGCCCAGGACCAGATGGTTTCCCAAGTGAATTCTATAAAACCTTTATAGAAGAACTAATCCCAATACTACTCAAACTATTTCGGGAAATAGAAAAATCCAGGACTCTCCCAAATACATTCTATGAAGCCAACATCACACTAATACCCAAACCAAATAAACACAGTTCAAGGAAGGAAAACTACAGGTCTATATGTCTTATGAACTTGGATGCAAAACTATTAAACAAAATACTAGCAACACGCATTGAAAACCACATCAAGAAAATCATTCACCATGACCAGGTAGGGTTCATCCCAGGGATGCAAGGCTGGTTCAATATACGAAAATCAATCCATGTAATTCATCATATAAACAGATTCAAAGACAAAAACCACATGATCATCTCAATAGATGCTGAAAAAGCATTTGATAAAATTCAACATCCATTTATGATAAAAACACTGCAGAGAATTGGAATAGAAGGAACATATCTCAACATCATTAAGGCAATCTTCAATAAAACCACTGCCAACATCATATTAAATGGGGAAAAACTTCAAGAATTCCCTCTAAAAACTGGAATGAGACAAGGATGTCCACTATCACCACTTCTCTTCAATATAGTACTAGAGACTTTAGCCAGAGCAATAAGGCAAGAAAAGGAAATCAAAGGAGTACAAATAGGAAAAGAAGAACTTAAGCTTTCACTATTTGCAGATGACATGATACTCTATTTAGAAAACCCAACAAACTCAACCAAAAGGCTTATAGAACTGATCAACAAATTCAGCAAGGTATCTGGATACAAAATCAATCTTAAAAAATCAGAAGCTTTCCTGTACACCAACCATAAATCCACTGAATAAGAAATTCAGAAATCACTTCCACTCAGGATCTCTCACAAGAAAATAAAATACCTAGGAATAAACTTGACCAAGGAGGTAAAAGATCTCTACAAAGAAAATTATAAAACACTGGAAAAAGAAATCGAAGAAGATCTTAGAAGATGGAAAGATCTTCCATGTTCATGGATTGGCAGAATAAATATCATTAAAATGGCCATCCTCCCAAAAGTGATCTACAGATTTAATGCAATGCCCATTAAACTGCCAAGATCATTCCTCACAGACATAGAAAAATCAGTCCTTAAATTTATCTGGAATAACAAAAACCCAGAATAGTCAAGGTAGTTCTCAGCAACAAAAACCACGCAGGAGGAATCACAATACCTGACTTTAAACTATACTACAAAGCCATTGTAATAAAAACAGCATGGTACTGGCAAAAGAACAGATATATAGACCAATGATAATAATTAAAAACAGAAACAACAACAAATGCTGGTGAGGATGTGGAGAACTGGGAACTATAATACAATGTTGGGATTGCAAATTAGTGCAATCACTTTGGCAAACATTATGGAGTATCCTCAGAAGAATGGGAACAAACCTACCATATGATCCAGCAATACCACTTCTGGGTATCTACCCAAAAGAATGGAAACCATACGGCCAAACTAAAGCCTGGATTTCTATCTTCATAGCTGCACAATTCACAGTTGCCAACTCTGGTACCAGCCAAGATGTCCATCAAAATATGAATGGATTACAAAATTATGGGTTAATTGCGCAATGAAATTTTACTCAGCCATAAGGAAGAACAAAATTACATCATTTACAGAAAAATGGATGGAGCTGGAGAACATTATGCTAAGTGAAATTAGTGAGTCACAAAAACTAAGAAATAGAATGCTCTTCCTAGTATTTAGAAGCTAGTAGATAAAGGCTCATATGAAAAACTCTAGATGAAGGAGTAGAAATCATAGATGAGCAAACAAAAACGCCTAGCTGAAGGTGATGGGAGGGGCGAAGGGAAATTCCTTAATGTACAGGATGTGCATTTACAAATATATCAGCCAATCAGTAAGCCAAACATGAGAAGGAGGGAGAGGGAGGGTATGGGGTGATCTTGCCCAGCAGAGACAACTTGTAGTACTATTGTTTGAATGGGACTTCCTCTAATTCCTCACCTGCCCATATTTGAATTTAGAGTTATGTGTTAGGGAAAAAGACACTTAATCTCTGTCTCCTGTATCTTGGAAATATATGTTTAATTTAAATATATACTACAATGTTTAAAAAGGCCTGATTACAATGTACTTACAATTGCTTCAGCATTTGATATTAAAAACTAGGACACTTATAGGGCATTTTTTCCTTTTTTTTAAATTTGTCTTACTAGAAAACTATTTTTTTTTATAATGGCTCTTTTTTTTAATTTCAAGTTCTAAAAATAGGTCACTTCCTGGCTGGGAGCCTATCTACTCAGAGACATTGCACTTTGTTTTTATTACTCTTTGTTTTCTTGACAATTTTTACTTAACCTGAAACAGGAATGTGTTTATTACCTAGTGAGTATTTCAAGACTGCTTCCAACTCATAAACTATGAATTTTTTCTAAATATTAATTTTTTAAATATTAAAATTTTAATTGGAAAATTTTACCAAAATATTTATTGTTAAAATAAGGCATAAAAAACTTTCAAAAACACTTTCATTGCTGCAAAAATTAGCTTTAGTAACCTTATTTACCAATGCAAAATAAAACAACCCAAAAGGTATAGAAACAACAATAGTGTGTCACATTATACTCTACAGTTATATTTTTCTACAAATGATGTGATTCTGTTTCCTTTATAACTGAGTAGAATTTTTTTTTGTGTGTGGGTCTGCAGATGGACGCCAGAGGCATTTGACCTCTGAGCTATAACCGCTGCCCTATTTTTTATTGGTTTTTTTTTTTTTGTGTGTGTGTGTGTGTGTGGTACTGGGGTTCCTAGAAGCCCTTCTACCTCTGGGCTACACCCCACACCTATTTTACATTTTTATTTGGAAACAGGGTCTCCTAAGCCAGTGTGTGCGGCTGGCTTCGAACCTGTGCGATCCTCCTGTCTCTGCCCCCCAAGAGCGGGGATTACAAGCCTGTGCCACCACGCCCAGCTTATTCTTTATTTTGAAACAGGGTCTCACTAAATTGCGGAGGGCCTCACTAAGTAGTTGAGGCTGTCCACGAACCGTGATCCTCTGGTCTCAGCCTCCCGAATTCTGTGATTACAAGTGTGTGCCACCATGCCTGGTTCCTGAGTAGAATTTTGCTGTGTGAATATACAACATTTTCTTTATCCATTCATCTGTGAACATATACCAGGTCTGGTTCCATAATTTGGTTATTATAATTTGGACTGCTACAAACATGCATATATATTTATCAATATAGTATCCTTAGTTCTGATAATACAAAACATCTCTCAGGCCATTTTTTTGTCAGGGTGCTATAGTATGGTGATCCCTGCTTTTTATCAATGGACATAGCTTTATAAAAAATTTAAAGAATAGCTATACTGTATACAAGCACACAGATACAATAGAACCTATGAATTCAGAACGCAACTAGTTAACATTTATATTTTCTTCATTTTGATATTAAAAACTGTTGAGGAATGAAAGAAATGTCATAATATTACCTAGTTTAGAGAACTTCTACTAATAAAGGGTGCTATAGATATAGTGTCCAGAGCATGAGACCAAAAAACAAATATTCAGAAACAATGGAAACTAGCCGTTGTGACTGAAAATGAACCCTTCGACTTTCTTTTCTTAATAAATATAAAGAAAAAAGACAATTTTTGATTGGTGAGGAATAATGCAAACTTCTCTGTATAATACCTAAGTTCTTTCCAATTCTCATCAGGATCTAGCTACCAGTGCCTCTCTCCATCCATTTCTTCTTCTTTCCACCTTCCTTAAGTATCTCCTGTTCCTGCTTTGACACTGAAAACTATGACATTCACACCAGCTGTTTCCATTTTCTCCAGGACTCTGTCATTTGCTCATTCAGCAATGCTCCTGAATTCTTATGAAATTGTTAAGAAATGACTCTGAGGTCATATTACCCTTGATCAAAACTTAGTTTTATCATTCACAGTATGTGTGACAGTGGATAAGATATTTCTTTGTGCCCCTTTTTCTTCTCTTGTTAAATTAAATAAGCTATTATATCCCCTTCCTAGGATTAGCCTAAGAATATAGATATAACTTTTTTTTTTTTTTTGGTGGTACTGGGGTTCCTGGAAGCCCTTCTACCTCCGGGCTACACTCCCAGACCTATTTTTACATTTTATATTTGGAAACAGGGTCTCCTAAGCCAGCGTGTGTGGCTGGCTTTGAACCTGCATGATCCTCCTGTCTCTGCCTTCCAAGAACGGGGATTACAAGCGTGCGCCACCACGCCCGGCTAGATATAAATCTTAAAATGCATCTAAGGCATAGTAAGTGCTCCATGCATGCCATCTATTTTAAATTATTTTCTTCTCTGTACAGATCAATTCCATTCTGAAGTTACCTTTTGGTGAAAATATCACTGGCTGCTTCAAACTACATAATAATGGTTAGCCATTATCTAATCTTTACTCATAAAATACGAAAATATAAAAAAACACAAAATTTTCAATCCATTTTTCTTCTATTCCCTCAAGGTAGACTTTTCAGGGGACCATGAGAATTTTGTTGTTTTTGTTTTGTTCTTAAAATGGGCAGTGAGCCAGATACTTTTGAGAACCTCTGATTTATAATGCCAAATTTATATGAGCACCAATCTCAGATAGTAATTGAAATTTGTACCCTTTTAAATACTTTTCACAGGCAGATTTTTTTTTTTTGTAGTACTGGGGGTTGAACCCAGAGGCATTCTTCCTCAGCACTACACCCCCAGCCCTATCTTTTATTCTTTATTTTGAAACAGGGTCTAACTGAGTTACAAAGGGTATCACTAAGCAAGTAGCTGAGGCTGTCCAGGAATCACAATCCTCCTGTCTCAGCCTCCCAAATGCTGGGATTACAAGCGTGCACCACCACATCTGGCCACACAGAAAAACTTTTATTGTCTTTATTCAAGAATATTATGAGGCAGGAAAGTCCAAATGAAGGGTATAAGATTACCCCAAATATAAACAAAAAATTTAAACTGGATTTAGATGCAGGATTTTATTTAGCACTAGATTGTGTTACTTAATGGCAGAATTAATTCTTTTGAAAGAACAAAACATCATCAAATCAAAAGTTCTGTTGAATACTTCCGAGTTTTTGTCTGGCCACTTTGATAGGAGCAGATTTCATTTACAATATATGAGCAGAACATGAACAAACCCACATCAGGCAGCAAGACTAGCTTTTTCTTCAGGGAGTTTGGAAAACTTAAAGAGGTACCTTTTTTGCTTATCATTCCATATTTCTATCATTTCTGGAATTTCTTTCCTGTGTCTCATTTTTTCATTTGTGGTGACTTCTCCTGACTTTCTTCATTAGGATTGGGCCCAGAGCTTCCAAATGCTCTACAGAAATGAATCCTTGATATTCAGAAGTGAGTAGTCAGACAGACTTCTGGGGAATTCTTGAGAACCTCTAAAATCAAAACTTATCCTTTAAATCCTTCTCAGATCCTTTGTAAGCCATGCTCATTATTATTGATGTATAGATACAAGGGTTGAATAAATAAATTGAGCTTACTAAGACGTACAAAGACACTTAATCACTGGAAATGCCATGAATATGATAGGGTAGGGTCAGATTGTATAAGACTCTCAGCAAGGTCACCAGAACAAAAATGTCAATTTAAGAACTGATATTTTTTCTAAAAGTTATTTTTAGGGCATTATATTATACATCATATTTGTATAAAACATACTGTATATATGAGCTTGATAGTGATTTTATTTAAATATTTACCATTTAAAAAAGCAAACCTATTTTTGTAACATAGCAATAATCACAAATAACACCAGCCCACTAGACTGAGTTCATTTTTCTTCCACATGTACTTGTTAGTAAAAATGTTATAGAAATGTTGATCTTAACCGTTGACACAACAAGTCAGCATTTGCTTCTCTTGATTTTAACCTGTATCAATCTACTTCTTCAAAGACATGATGTCTGTATATTGATAGTTACATTTTAATTCATAAAAGAAAGTTTTCTTTTTTTCCTGTTCATATCAATGTCTTCTCTCTTTTTGTCTAAGATTTAAATTTCAAGGAAACACAAACTCCCTGAAAATTTTAAGGAAGAAATTTTTTTGCATGAATCTAAAATATAGGCTCTTTATTTGGAGCCAGATTCCAAAGAGAACATAGCCTGTTCTCATTGGACTTCTTCTCTAATTGACCTTGGTATTACAATGCCTCTGACAGCTATTTTAAAATTCTCATCCTCTCATTGCTGCCATATCATCCACACAGCAGACGGCTGATGGCTCCTTCTCGGTAGGAGGGATGACTCTGGCTCCCATAGCCACCTCAGCAGTCACGTTGCTCTGGTACTTTTACTTGATACTTTTAAAACACAGGAGGCATATTTGGAAGTACCTCCAATTCAAAACTGCATTGAATATTCAAAAAGTTATATTGATTTATAGCTATTTTGATAATTTAATAGATACCAGACATGTAATAAATGGATTAAAAGATAAAGAAGACCAAAACATACCTATGAGTTTCCATAAAAATTATTTTTATTAAACCAGGCACGGTGGCGCACACTTGTAATCCTAGTACTTGGGAGGCTGAGATAAGAGGATCACCATTTGTTGCTAGCCTCAACTACTTAGTGAGGGCCTCTGCAACTTAGTGTGACCTTATTTAAAATTAAGAATAAAAAAGAGGGCTGGAGATATAGCTTGGAGGTAGAATGCCCCTGGGTTCCATCCTCAGCAGCACAAAAAATATTTTGTTAAATCCAGCATGTCTATTTCTCTATGACATTAGTTTGTGTATATTTATCTTTATTAGCATGGCTACTTAAAAAAAATCGTGAACACCTTGTACTTTATTGCCTCCAGCAAGCTGTTGCCTTGCTGATAATAGAAATATCTGAATCTAGGGAAGGTGACACATTGGTGCTATTGAATACACAGTTCTTATAATTTTTTTCATTAGAATTCATCCATAGGCAAGTGGAAAACTCTCCTATCAGCCTGAGGGAAGTGTCTCCAGGGATCACACAAGCAATGTCTGTCCCAATTGTTCAGCCTGGTGACCACTGGACTGACACTGATCTGCAAATATTTTTCATATGGCATTGCAGAGCTCAGAGAAATGTTTCTCAAGGCAAAAAGTTCTAATAAAATATTTTATAGAAAAAAGTTTGTATTTGACTGGCTTCAGCTGAAAACAGTTTATATAATGCCCAGGAACACAAAGACAGATTCTTATTTAAACATGTGTGTCAGTGTTAGTTTATCATCTGCCTTCATAAGATGAGCCAGGGGAAGCTAGTGGTGTGGCTCAGTGGCAGAGAGTGTGCTTAGCAGGTATGAAGCCCTGGATTCAACCCACAGAAACAAGCAACTGAGCAGAACCATGGGCTGTCTCTGCCCTTGCTCACCACACACATGTGAAGCAATATTGTCTCTACTACTGAAACTGGAAGTCAAGTCAAATTACTGTCAACTTACACAGTAATTTGAATAACCAAAGGAGTATATTCATTTTAATTTATTCATTTATGTAACTTGCCTGCCTCTTTAGGAGTTTTACTGAACATCTTTGATAAATCCAATAGATGAATTATTACGCTTGATGCCATGAATGTTCCTTTCCTTGTACAACTGGTGGTTAGGGAAATGAGAATCTCAACTTCTCTTTCTTTCTTAAAGTAATGTATTATTTTTAACAGAAACAGGCATTATAGGCCAATAACAATCTTTATAACAGTTTCTCAAACCTAATGAATGCAAGATTCCTTTTAAAGTGAAAAACATTGTGATAATTTTAAAAAGCTAATTATTATTATTAGTAGTAGTAGTAGTAGTAATTATTATTATTATTGGTGGTGGTGGTACTGGAGATGGAACCCTTCTACCTCCCGGCTACAGTCTCAGAAATATTTTTATATGTTTTATCTTTAAACAGGGTCTCTTAAGCCAGAGAGGCTGGCTTCAAACCTGTGTGATCCTCCTGTCTCCTCCTCACAAGCGCTGGGATTACAATCGTGCACCACCATGCCCGGCAAAGCTAATTATTATTAAATAAAACATTTAAATGCATTCTTTCTCTGTCTATTGAGCATATTTACACTCAAAATGGATACATTAGTATAATGTGAATAAAATTAGAAACTAACACATTTCAAGAAAAAACACAAAAGCATTGAGACGAATGATGTTTTTCATGAAGTAAAACTGCTCTTCTATGTGGATGTAGAGTCTTAACACGAACGCATCGTTTGAGTCTGCCTTGCCCATATTATATGGGTTGAATGGTTTCCCACCACCTTCAAAACTTATATTTATATACTACATCCAAATTTCATTAAATTCTCCATATATTCCATCTCATTTGGCAATAGGAACTGATAATTTTTATTATATCACTCTCATAGTGAGAATGTATTCTGAAGTCACAAGATTGTCCTTGAATCAAAAGTGGTTCTCATCATAGTCCATAAATAGACTATATCAAGGTCTTTAGTGAAAGGAGAAATTTTTTAAAAAATTATTTACATAGAATATAGGAATTCATAAGGATTCCTCTACACACCCCAAGTGTTTGAAGAGCTAAGGCCAGTAATCAGTGGTTTAGATTTTATCTCTGGAAAAACATCAACAAATCTTTTTTTTTTCTTTTTTTTTCTTTTTTTTTATTGGTGCATTATATTCATACGACTTATTGGGGTAAAAACTTGTGTGTACAAACATGTACTCATCGCTGATTTAACCCCTACCCAAATCCCACCCCATTTCCTCCCCGATCCCTCCCTCCCTTGCTTGGCTTAGTGATTGACTTCTATATGTTTAAGTACATTGTGTGCTTTAGAGATTTTCCTCTTCTCCCTTCCTTTCTCCTCCTTTAGGTTGTCTTGTTTGCTCCTCTTTTCTCCCTAACTCTCACATATTAGGGAAAGCATTTTATTTCTTATTTTTTGTGCCTGACTAATCTCACTTAGCATAATGTCCTCCAGTTCCATCCATTTCCCTGAAAATGACATAATTGAGTTTTTTTTGATGGCTGAGTAAAATTCCATTGTGTACATATCCGACAGTTTTGTAATCCATTCATCTGTTAATGGACATCTTGGCTGGTTCCATAGTTTGGCTATGGTGAATTGTGCAGCTATGAACATAGATACACATGCATTAGTTTGGTAGTTTGGTTTCTTTTCTTTTGGGTAGATACCCAACAGTGGTATTGCTGGATCAAATGGTAGGTGTGTTCCCATTCTTCTGAGGATTCTCTATACTGTTTTCCAAAGTGGTTGCACTAATTTGCAATCCCACCAACAATGTCTTAGAGTTCCCACTTCTCCACATCCTCGCCATCATCTGTTGTTGTTTGTGTTTTGAATGATGGCCATTCTAGTTGGAGTTAGGTGAAATCTCAGGGTAGTTTTGATTTGCATCTCCCTGATTGCCAGTGATGTTGAGCATTTTATCATGCATTTATTGGCCATTAGAATTTATTCTTTTGTGAAGTGTCTATTTAGTTCATTTGCCCATTTTGTTATTGGATGCTTTGTTTTCTTAGTGTTGAGTTTCTTGAGTTCTCTGTATATTCTAGATATTAGTCCTCTATCAGTGGTGTAGGTGGCAAAAATCTTCTCCCATTCTGTTGGCTCTCGATTGAGGTTCTTGATAGTTTCCTTTGCTGAACAGAAGCTCTTCAGTTTCATGCAATCCCATGTATTGATTCGCCTTTTAATTTGTTGTGCCTTTGGGGTCTTGTTGAGGAAATGTTTGTCTGTGCCTATGTGTTGTAGTGTTGGATCTATGCCCTCTTCAAGAAGCTTCAAAGTCTCTGGTTTAATTTCCAAGTCTTTGATCCATCGTGAGTTGACTTTTGTACAGGGTGAAAAAGTGGGATTAACATCCAATTTTCTGCATATGGTTAACCAGTTTTGCCAACACCATTTGTTGAAGAGGCTATCTTTTTTTCAGTGTATGCTTTTGGCCCCTTTGTCAAAAATCAATTGGCTGAAAGTGTGTGGACTTGTTTCTGGGTCTTCTATTCTGCTCCATTGGTCTAGATATCTGTTCTTTTGCCAGTACCATGCTGTTTTTATTACAATGGCTTTGTAGTATAGTTTAAAGTCAGGTATTGTGATTCCTCCTGCGTGGTTTTTGTTGCTGAGAAATACCTTGGCTATTCTGGGCTTTTTGTTATTCCAGATAAATTTAAGGACTGATTTTTCTATGTCTGTGAGGAATGGTCTTGGTAGTTTAATGGGCATTGCATTAAATCTGTAGATCACTTTTGGGAGGATGGCCATTTTAATGATATTTATTCTGCCAATCCATGAACATGGAAGATCTTTCCATCTTCTAAGATCTTCTTCGATTTCTTTTTCCAGTGTTTTATAATTTTCTTTGTAGAGATCTTTTACCTCCTTGGTCAAGTTTATTCCTAGGTATTTTATTTTCTTGTGAGAGATCCTGAGTGGAAGTGATTTCTGAATTTCTTATTCAGTGGATTTATGGTTGGTGTACAGGAAAGCTTCTGATTTTTTAAGATTGATTTTGTATCCAGATACTTTGCTGAATTTGTTGATCAGTTCTATAAGCCTTTTGGTTGAGTTTGTTGGGTTTTCTAAATAGAGTATCATGTCATCTGCAAATAGTGAAAGCTTAAGTTCTTCTTTTCCTATTTGTACTCCTTTGATTTCCTTTTCTTGCCTTATTGCTCTGGCTAGAGTCTCTAGTACTATATTGAAGAGAAGTGGTGATAATGGACATCCTTGTCTTGTTCCAGTTTTTAGGGGGAATTCTTGAAGTTTTTCCCCATTTAATATGATGCTGGAAGTGGGTTTATTGTAGATTGCCTTAATAATGTTGAGATATGTTCCTTCTATTCCAATTCTCTGCAGTGTTTTTATCATAAATGGATGTTGAATTTTATCAAATGCTTTTTCAGCATCTATTGAGATGATCATGTGGTTTTTGTCTTTGAATCTGTTTATATGATGAATTACATGGATTGATTTTTGTATATTGAACCAGCCTTGCACCACTGCCACACCCTCGGCCGTGATGCGGTGCATTTCTTCTCTGGTTTTGAGCTCCACTCTGAGTCCCTGCAAGGTGTGCTGTGCCCGGCCCTTGGGAGCTTTAGATGTTCCCTGCAGAAACAAAACTGCTGACTGCCTCCTGGCTGTTCAGCACCTGCTCACCTCGGCTCACTGTCCACCCCTCCTATCTGGAGCCTGGTGGCTGGTTGAGTGAGGTGGTCTTCAGCCGTCCAGTGAACTCGCCATTGCTGCTGGCAGTAAGACGCTGCTCTCATGTCCTCGGCTGTGAGGTTGGTGTAGTTCTTCTCTGGTTTTGAGCTCTGCTGAGTCCCTGCGGGGTGTGCTGATCCTGGCCCTTGGGAGCTTTAGACACTCCTTGCACCGGAGAAACTACTGACTGCCGTCCAGCTGTTCAACAGCGGCTCACCTTGGCTCGCTGTCCACCCCTTCTCTCAGGCGCCTGGTGGCTGGTTGAGTGGATTGGTCTAGGGCCGTCTGGTGAACTTGCCGCTGTCGCCAGCAGTAAGACGCTGCTTCTGCATCCTAGGCCGCGAGGACAGAGTACCTCCTCTCTGGATTTGAGCTCTGATTTGAGTCTCCCTCCTCTCTAGAGCCTGGTGCTGCTAGGGGAGATGTAGGACACGCCACTCCGGTTGCTGTGCACCGCGGCTCCGGATGCTCCGCACCACGGCTCTGGCCTCTCCGGCCGCTCAGGCCGCTCAGCACCGCGGCTCCGGATGCTCCGCACTGCGGATCTGGCCACTCTGGCGGCTCCGGCCGTTCCGCTACGCGGCTCTGGCTGCTCGGCTGCTCTGGCCGCTTCGCTCCGGCTGCCCTGGCCGCTTCGCTCCGGCTGCCCTGGCCGCTCTGCGCCGCGGCGGGCGCGGCACTTCGGGCTGGTTTTTTTCTGGTGTCTTGTTTTTCCAGCCCTTTTCCTCTGTCCCTTGTATTTACCATTTTTATTTCTTTGCTGCTGGTGTTTTCTGGCTCTGAAAGGCACTGGTTTTGTGGTAATAGAGTTTGATTGTTAGCAGGACTTGTAAGTGCCGCTTTACTCTGTTGCCATCTTCCCGGAAGTCACCAACTATTCTTAATTGGATTTTTATTCTTTGTTGTCATGATAAAACCCAAGAAACTAGTCTTTTTGAGCAAAGATAAGGGCAAGAAACTCAGCAATGAGCCACGTTTTGAGTTCTTTTCAGGTTCTACTTCCCCTAGCTGAAGCCTCTGCAGGAATATGTGTCAGTCTGATTCACGAGTCTTACGTAACTTGGGTAGCTACTTAAATATTCTATTTCCCAAAAAGTTCAACAGAGTTATCATTTGACCCAGAATCACATATCTAATAATATTCTCAAAAGAATTAAAAATACATCTCTGTACAAAAGTTTATATAAGAATGCTCATTGCACCATGATTCACAAGAACTAAAAACTAGTTACTATCCAAATAGCAAGCTTATAATGAATTGACAGGTGATTTATGGTATACACATGCAATAAAATATTATTCAGTCATAAATATGAATGATTAACTGATACATACTATTGTATGGATTCATTTGAAAACATTTTGTTAAGTGAGAAAGCTAGATACACACTGCCATGTTTGTATGATTCAATTCCAATCAAAATTCTAAAATCGGAAAATTTATGGAGACAGATAATAGACCAGGAGTTGGGAGGCGTGGTAGGAGAAGTGATAGCTAATGTATAGAGGGTTTCTTTGGGAAATGATGGTACTCTTAGAAATTAAGTAGTGGTGATAGTTGCACAATTTTGAGAATATACTAACATTCACTCAAACACCTTTAAATGGTGAATTTTATCTATATCAGTATTTTCCTAAAGAAAATATTTTAATAGGCTTTAGTGAGGCTTTTATAAAATATTCCAAAAATGAGCAGAAATTTCACCAGCAAAATACTTACAGACCATCTGGCACAGAAGAACCAGTACATCTCCATGGCAGATTTCCTCATTGAAATTGTTCCATAGAAAGCAAAAAAAAAAAAAAAAGATGAAGCTCTGTTTACTCCAGGCGAAGGAGTCTGGTCCAGCTGTCTAAAACTACAGGTGAAAGGAGGCCAATAAAATGCAAGATGACAGATTATCCTAATGATGCAATGATCAGGGGCCTGTGTAGGCTCATTTTTCAGATTACTCGTTTTTCTCTTGGCATGTTTTCTATGAGACTCACATAGCACATTAGGAGCCTTTTTTGAGACACCAAATGAAAACTGAAGCAAAGAAATGTGCAAAAATTTGGAGTAGAGGTGATAAGACATGAAATTTTCAGAAGACTAAGATGAAAAAGAAATCTCACAACCAACCAGAGCAAGGAAAAAAAGATTTCAAAATCCTGTAACAGACAACACATTTGTGTTTCCATTTATCCAAGGAGAAGATTTTGCTTTTCCTTGTCTATATGGTTTCAATTGTCTTAACAAACTAATGGTGTTGAGTGAAAGGAAAGCTCAATTAAGCAAGAAATTCAACTTGCCTTTACCAAAACAAAAACAACAAGAATGCCCATTGATCATTGTATTAGACTTTTATAAAAACAAGACAAAACAGGAAACAATAGTCTGTCTGTCTCTCTCTCTCTCTCTCTCTCTCTCTCTCTCTCTCTCTCTCATCTCTCTATCATCATCTGTCAACAGATTGATATAGAAACAGATATGGTAAGGAGAAGAGAGAGAGAATTTTAAGAGTTGGCTTGCCTGATTACAGAGGGGTGAGAAATCCCATAGTCTGCAGTCTGTAAACTCAGAAATCTGGGGTGGGTGGACCAGTGGGTTGTTAGTTTGAATCTGAAGGCCCTGATAACCAGAGAAGCTAATGATGTAACTTGATCTGACGACCAGAGAAGATGAGTTAAGATATCTCAGCTGCAGGGGCAGCAAGCCCCACATTCTAGAAATTTTCTTCTCCATAGGATCAGGTATCTCCACTATTTGAGTCCTGCCAGGAATCTGACAAAAGCTGCTGCTCTCCATAGTCTTTGCTTTGCTAGATTGTTTTGTTTTAAAAATAAGTATTTACTGTAACAACAGCAAAAACAAAAACTAAATAAGTATTACTTGGTATTTTTCAGTTGACTGTGAAAATTAGTAGTTTTACTAACAGAATTAAGCTATCTTTAAGACAATTCCATATCACTCCTGGGAAATTACAGAAACAACGAGATGAGACAATTTACCCACTATCAAATGGTTGATAAGTAACAAAATCCACTCGCAGACAGAAATTATCTGCCTCTAAGATTGCCATACTTTTATTATCTCAGAGCATCCTGTCTTCTAGAAGGACTTCATTGGAGATCTCTTGCTCACCCTCAAAGCATGCAGAAGGCATCGGCAGCATTGATTTCCACACTGGGTAGATTAAAGGTTAAGAGGCAAGAGTGGGTGCCTCTGTGCTGACAACCTGGAGTATAAGCAAAATCACACTTAGCAAGGAATTTAACCAGACCATGTTTGGACTCTGATTTCCCAACCATCTTTGAACACCATCAACTTCTTACTCAGCTGTACAGTTGTGAGAGAATGCATCGCTTGTTCTTTGAAATTTTTACAAAGCTGTGGTCAAGTTCATAAAGAATACTTTATTCATAAAGAATAAGTTGTGGAGTAGAATGCATATAGATTTTTACATTCTTGCCTTTTATGGCTAGTTAGCAAACTCTTGTATTTCTAGGATGGCTCATACCCATTTCTCTCTGTGTCTTTATGTCTCCTGACCAACCTTCTGCTTAGAGGCCCAGTTGATAAAGTACTTTTCTTTGGTCTCAGTCTCATTTACACAGATTTTCTTTTATTAGTACTTGCCATGTGACATAAACATTTATTTAATCTCTAACTTCTCTTAACTCCAAATTTCTCAAAAATAGGGGCCATTCTGGTGTGTGTGTGTTTGTGTGTGTGTGCGTGTGTGTGTGTGTGTGTGTGTTACTGAGGATTGCACCCAGGGACTCAGCTACATCCTCAACACTTCTTTTCTTGTTGTTTAGAAACAGGATCTCACTAGGGTGCTGAAGGTCTTGCTAAATTGTTGAGGCTGACTTGAACCTATGACCCTCCTGTCTCAGCCTTCCAAATACTGAGATTACAGATGTGCTCCACTGTGCCTGGATCCTCTGTACACTTTTTAACCTACAATTTCAACAATTTTGCAAATGTCCGGTATTGCTAATCAGGAAGAAACTCAGGCAAGCAAACTGCTCCACAATCTCTTACTCAGTAAGAGTGCCCCCTCCCCCAGCCCAGGTAAAGCAGTGAAAATGGACCTAAGTTTGAAGACTCACCTTCCTTCCCTTTAGTCTTTGCCTCAGGCAGTTGTGTGACATGAACACAAGTACTTCAGCCCCTCCCTAAAATCAGTTCCACTAATGAACAACATCTAAATAGCTTCCTATAGGCAAGGTAAAAGCCCTGGATGGTGCTCACTTTTCATTCTTGGAACCTGAAAAATATTTTGGCATATCAGGTAAGAGGAACTTTGAAGATGTGATTAAGGATCTGAACATCTAAGAGCATGCTCATTGTCAGGTGGTCAGGATGTCATTACTAGGGTCTTGACAAGACAGAAATGAGAAGGTCAAAGTCAAAGAGTGGGAGAGGTGAGGAGGGAGCTGGGCTGGGGTGATAGAGAAAAGTTCTGCAAAGCAGAGAGTCTCTAGAGGGTGAAACAGGCAGGAAGTAGGTTCTCTTCTGATCTTCAAGAAGACACCAGCCCTGAGTGCCCCTAACCTCAGCCTTCTCAGGCTGAGCGTGGGTGGCTGGCCTCTCGAATATCAAAATGATGCATTTTGCTTTCAGTTACTGTGCTTGTAATGTTTTAGTAACATCAGGAAACTAACATGCTTCCTTTATAAAGCATGCTACTATTTCTAATGACAGAGTTGAAAGTCCTGGAATTCTAAAGAAAAGGAAAGCACTCCCAGTACAGAGCCCAAGACCTAGCTCCCTCCTTTTATGTAGATGTCTTTCAGGTACAAAGCAATTAGATGGAATTGGGGAAGACTTCTGTGATATTCAATTTTTTTTAAATATGTGAATGCCTTCCTTTCTAACAAAGGCAATGCCTAATTTCTACAATGAAAGAAACCAGGCAACAAGAATTTGAAGTGAGTATGTCCTACCATTATCTGTCTAGTTTTAAATTATTTTTAGCAACCCAAAAACTGATATAAAAGTGGGGGTACAATGTTCTAGTAGCCTTCAGTTCCTCGGGTACCAACATGTTCTTGCATTCAACTTTCATTTCTTTTCCTTTTTTTCATTGGTGCCCATTAATTCTACAAAATGGTGCATTTGCTGTGGTATATTTGTGCATACATAAAAACATAATTTGTCATTCCCTTTCATGTCCTTGGATTTGATCTTCAAGAGGGCAAATGGATAGGACTCCATCCACACATACCCCTTCTTTCAAGCAGAGAACAAAGGACAATGACAACTTCCATGACTGGGTTCCATGACCTTCTTCCCTTGGCCTCCGTCCTTGTGAGGCTGGTGTGAGCTATTCTCTGCCAAGCAATTAACATTTCAGACTCATTTTCTCGACTTCATAAAACCTTTCATTTCTGATCTCTTTTTGGGGGGAGCCACGTTTTACTTTTCATAATACATTTTTCATAATTTATCATTCATTTACATTTCAATTAAGGATGCTGGCTGTTTGTAGAAGCTACCCTGATGGGGGAGTGTGAAATAAATTATTGAAGTTGCTATAATCTGCACTCCCATTACCACCTCATTTACCCTAATGACACTAAAAAGATTGTCAGCCTCGATGTAGCTCATCTCAGTAATAAAATTTTCCTTTGGAGTTGAGCACGCTGAGACTATAGATATTTGCAAGGGGAACGGGATATATTAATGAGGAGGCTGCTGGCTGGACTTCTCCCAGGGAGTATTCATCCAGGAAAGTCTCAAAGAAAAATTAAACTGTATACAGAGCCTTCAAAAAGAAGACCCAGGCTAAAATAATGAACATTTAACAAGAAAGCCTTTGGATTACCATTTCCATAGTCTTAATTCCTGGAGCCACTTTGGCACTCATTTTCTGTATATTCTTGTGCTCTAAGCAGGAGAGAGAGGGTAGAAAGGATGACAGTAAGGTATACTGGACGCTTGCTATGTATGGGACAGTGTTTTGAGGGATTCTGCATATAATTCCCTGAGGGTTTCCAAGCCATTAGTAAAGCTGGCATGTAAACAAATAATTATATCATAAATTTTGAAGAGGGAAAATGCAATAACAAAACTAACATTTGCTGAGTTCCTACTAGGTTTGATGTAATTTGAAAGTGAATTTTCTTTTTAATATCGCCTGCCTAACCTTATCTCATATGCTTCATTTACAACAGATAAAAATAATAGCAAGTCACTATTGCAAATATGTTATGTCTCAGCACAGCAGATGCTCTTGGCAAGCTGCTCATACCCTATCCTCAACACCACTGCCATGTACAAGTCACATTATATGCATCTTGGCCCCTGGGATTCCTTTGGTTGTCAGATCCCACTTTGCCAAACTGAATAATAAGCCCATGGTGCTGTGGAGTTTATTTTCAACTAATTGCTGATCTCTCCCATTTCCTTCACTTGTTAACAGTTCTGTACCCGCACATTAGTATGGTATGCATTAGTATACAGTGCATGACCCTTAAGACATGCAGTCTGATATTTTTTTCATTTGAATTAAATTCTAGTTAAAGGGTGTTAGTTTTCTGATAGGTCACCTTGTATCAACTTCCTTCCTATCTTGCTTGGCCTCTCACTCACCTGTATTAGTTTTGAACTGTCACCTGCTCAATAAGCCATTTGCACTTAAATACTAATTCCTGGGCCAGACATGTTCTTCTGAAGCCCTCTATAGAGAACTCAGTCCTCTGCCTAAGTCTTCTAGGCCCTGGAGACGCCCAGATTCTCCATGGTTGGATTCCTAGTTTATTTTGCTTTTGAATTTGGATTCATTTTTACACTTTTGGTAAGTTGTATCATGTTGATATATGGTCCCTGATAGGCATATCCACTCAGAACAGAAAAGGAGACATACTCAGCCAGGAAGAGCAGTGAATACGGAGCAGACATTGAAGGTACGCTACCAACCACGTGGAAGCAACTCTGCTGAAGGTTTGACTTCGAAGTCCTATCATCCAGAATTGAAAAATAATAAATACCTACTGTTTTAAATGACACTGTAATATGAACGTCCTTTGGATTATCCAAGGCTCTCCAGAGAAACAGAACAAAAAGAATATATTACAATGCACCAATAAAAAAAATTTTTAAAGAGTATGTATACACATATATAGGCCCTGACTTTTTTTTTACTTTATGATGGTAAGAAATCAACATATATTCAGTAGAAATGGTACCTCCATTTTTTTTTATTTCTTAGGCCAGTGACACTTAGTACAATACTCTCTCCTGGGTAGCAGCAATTAGTCACAAATACCAGTCAATTACTGGATAAGAACGTTCTTTCCTAGGCTACAGTAGGATAGACATTAAACATGTTTTCATTTAATGATAGTTTCAATTCACCATGGGTTTACTGGAAAATAATGCCATTGTTAGTCAAGAAGCATGCTCGTGTGTGTGTGTGTGTGTGTGTGTGTGTGTGTGTGTGTGTGTGTAGTGCATATTTATTTATTTATTTATTTATTTATAATGGGAATTGGCTCATATGATTATGGTGGCTGACCTCTATAATTCTCATGACCTGACACCTAGAAGATGAAGAATCAAAACAACAAGTAGTGCCTTTTAGACCAAGCCCGAAGCCCAAGAACCAGCAGCATTGATGTTCAGTAGCAAACAAACATGCTACTGAAGAGACTGCCTTTCATCTGCCATTTTGTTCTATTGAGGACCTCTACCGACTGGAGAATGCCCACCCACCCCAGTATGGTGAATCTTGTCTACTGAATCTATTGGGTTTTGTGCTAATTTCTTCTGAAAAAAATAGTCTCATAGATGGACCCAGAAATAATGTTTTGTCAATCTATCTGGGTACCCTCTAGCCCAGGCAAGTTGATATTAAAAAATTAAGTATTATTTTGGACCACTTATTTTTCTACTATTCATTTTTGTATCAGATCAATGGCATACTCCAATCCCAAAGTCTTGCTTGTGTAAACTTTCAACATCATAAAATATAAAATCCTTCGTCTGAACCCCTCTTCACTGATGAAGTCTATTCCTTTGCAAATAGTTTCCTGCTGTTTCTGACTCTGAGCTCTAATGTTGCTATATATTGTATTCTCAATAAGTAAATAATCACCCTCAATAAATTTTAAATCTCATTAAAATTACATTCTAGAATATACTTCTGATAGGAAAATTAGGTAATATCCATTTTGGATTTGAGTTTTAAAACTGAGCACTCTAGTCATACATGGTAGCATATGTCAGTAATCCCTATACTTGGGAGACTAAGACAGGAGAAAAACACAGGTTTGAGACCAGCCTCTGCAACTTAGCAAGACCCTCAGTAATTTATCAAAGTCCTCTTTCAAAGTAAAAAATAAAATAAAGCTGCGAATATATCTCAGAGGTAGAATTTTCCTGGGTTCAATCTCCAGTCCCCCCGACACACACACACACACTGAGAACTTTAATTTTTGCCTTATTTTCTGAATATTAGCATATGTTCATTCTATTACTCTTGTCCCAGTTTTCAGCTTATATTGTTCATCTGCTCAGTGTCAAATAGTAGTCCCATCCTATGAATCGACAGGGGTCATGATGATGTGGAAGAAACTGCATCTTGCCCTTCAGAGTCAGCATTTCTCCATATTTTCTACATATTCTGCATTACTCAGAATGTACCTTTTTTCTCATATGCCTCTCCATTGGAAAGGGGAACAACCGAGGAATAGACTATGTGAATCCAAACACTTACTAAGGCACTTACACAAAGATGACATAATTGATTAATGATACACCTTCTGAAGAGAGGAAGGAACGGATGCTCAGTGATGAGTAAAATTGTATAAGTGAATGGAAAATAAGTCAGTCAATGGAGGTTTAAACAGGCAAAGGAATGAGCTGATCATTGTGTTAATAAGCTAACTAATAAATGTGTTTGGAGATTTGGCATGTCCTCAGAGCAAAAGACAGTGAGTTCTTCAAATCATCTTTTGGCTCACATTAGACCCCTAATGTGTGTCTTTATGCTAATATAAAGAGGAGTTCTGTAACCTGAACACATTTATCTTAAAATTTATACATTGAAAGCCCAGTCACTAATGTGAAAGAACTAGGTGAAGCCTCTGAAAGTTTTTAGCTCATGAGAGTGAGGCTCTTGTGAAGAGGATTCTGTCCCTTATTCAAAAGTCCCATGAGGATCCCTTTTCTTCTTAACACCATTTGAGGTTGCAGGGGTAAGATATCCTTCACCTGACACTAAACTGATCTTAGATTCCCAAGCTCTGGAGCTGTTAGAAAACATATTTTTCTATAAATTACTGGTTTATAGTATTTTGTCATAACATCAAGAACAGAGTAAAATAAAAACTTTTAAATTTTTTTTATTGGTGCACTGTAGGTACAAGATGGTAGAGGCATACATGTACACATTGTTCATTGAGCCCTTCTTCAATTCCCAACCCCTTCCCTCCTCCTCCCTCCTTCTCCTGTTTGGCTTACTGATTGAATTTGATATGTGTGTGGATTACATCATGCGCATTAGAGAACTCCCCTCTTCCCACCTTCCATCCCCCTCAGACCGCCTTATTTACTCATCTATGGTTTCTTCTCTTTTGTCTCAAGTTGCTTCTAGGACCCCTTTTCTCCCTAGCTTCTACATATTAGGGAAACCATCTGATTTCTTACTTTTTATGATTGACTAATCTCACTTAGCATTATGTTTTCTAGTTGCATCCATTTCCCTGTAAATGACACGAGTTTGGTATTCTTGATAGCTGAGTAAAATTACATTGTGTAAATATCCCATTGTTTTGTAATCCATTCATCTGTTGATGGACATCATGGCTGGTTCCAAAGTTTGGCAACTGTGAACTGAGCAGCTATGAACATAGATACGTGTGTATTAGTTTGTTTTCCATTCTTGTGGGTAGATACCCAGAAGTGGTATTGCTCCAGCATCTGGTAGATTTGTTCCCATTCCTCTGAGGATCCTCCATACTCTTTTACAAAGTGGTTGCACTGATTTTCAGTCTCACTAGCAACGTATTAGAGTTTTCACTTCTTTACATCCTTGCCAGCATTTGTTGTTCTTTGTGTCCATATACACCGTTTTACTAATGACAAAGGTAAAGCTTTTTTAGTAGCTAAAGCAATTCCAAGATAAAATACAGAGATATGTGCACATAAATTATAATTGGTGAACATGTTTAAATATGTAAAGACTGATTCAAATGCTGCCTACTGTTAACAGATACTGCATGATGCAGCTTAATGTTTTATCCGGATACATATAACTGAAGATTAATCTTATTGGTGTTTAGAGTGTTTGCACTCAATGTATGTTTTATTTTGAACCCATCTGTCCAGAACAATGGGTTGTAATTTGTTGATAATTTTATGCTGCAAAGTTATTAATACCAGATGTTCATTTTCTGAAATAACCTAAACATAAAATATGTTACTAATAAAAACAAAAATGTTTTATAATTACATAATCAAATTTAATAAATTTAAATTCCTATTAAAAATCACATCCCTAGAGTATATCCCAGAGAGGAAAAGCAGCTAATGTCCATTCATTCTTATCGGATAAAATAGGAACTAAATTCAAGTTTAAAGCATTGAATATATCATTGAATTTTAAAATTAAAAATTCTAAATGTATTTTTTCTATGATAAAGTATCCGAGAAAAGGGTAATTAGAATGCATTTTATATAATTTCTTCATGTCCAAGAAGAGAAAATATAGGTTCAAAATATATCAGTCTGGAACAAATTTGGTGACAGAAATAACTATATGACAAACAAGAGAAGAGGTAAATAAATAATTATAAAGCTATAATGAAAGAATAGCTATAAGAATTAAAATTAACTTTATAATATGATGATTAGGATTATAAGAAAACACTGAAGGAAGATACTGAAAGGCTGGGGTTCAGACCCTATTACAGAAGATGTACTTGCATCCCACAGGATGGATAATAAACAACTACAGGAACCACAGAAAGATGGGGAAAGAGACAGGGATTGTTGATGCATACACTTCCTCCTAGTCCTGGAGCTCTGACTTTGAGATGAATCAGATGCCTCCAGTAGAAAACCTCACCTGCTACTTCCTGGTTACTAAAGCCTGCTATATGAATCTATCTTTACTAAAAGTTGAATCAATGACACAGACCTCTATGAATGCCAGGAGAGGCAAAACAATTATTGCACTTTCACTATAATATAATAACTGATCTTATATAGCAATGTCATTAATAACTTCACCACCATGGTTCAGTGTTCTCTTTGATTTGCAGAAATATTGACAGACACTAGAGTAGGGACAGTGAACACTGACTGGGAAATCGTTTAAACAAGAACCAAAAGACCTGGGTTTCCTACAAGAACCAGAATGTATCAGCCTTGAGAATTGAGACCTCAAGAACATTAGGTAAACTCAGAATCTCAAATCCCCCAACTATATAATGAAAAGGTAGGAGATTTATATATCATTTAAAATAATAATTGAGGCCGAACGTGGTAGCGCATGCTTGTAATCCCCGCACTTGGGAGGCGGAAACAGGAGGATCGTGCTGGTTCGGAGCCAGCCTCACTGGTTTAAGAGACCCTGTTTCCAAATAAAAAAATATTTTTAAAAAAGGTCTGGGAGTGTAGCCCAGAGGTAGAAGGGCTTCCAGGAACCCCAGTACCATAAATCAATCAATCAATCAATCAATCAATAAATAAATAAATAAATAAAACAATAATTGGTCTTCTATGTGGATCTATACAACCTCAATCTTATGACATCTGATTTAGCAATGTGCTCTGCTTTGGACCATGAAATAAAAGAAAGAAAAAGTGGTATTTTTGTGAACAAGCTTCAAGAGTTAATTCTGGTGTCCCCCATGTTCTCTTGTCTTTGCTGTGCAACTGGCAAGTGGAGGCTGCTCATTCATTTCCAGGTTCCCAGATATTCACATCAAGCAAAATCACAGTTAAACAAGAGTAGACAGGGTCCACGAGTGAAACAGTTATCCTGTTGAAACTTTCTGAAATGTAGGAGCCATTTGTCATTGCAGTATTGTTTAACCTCTTCTGACTAGTGTGGGTAAAATTAACACAACCTGTATAAATCTTATTAAAGTGTATACTTATATTTTTGGCTACAATGTCAAATTTACTGGGTGTTAATAATACAGCAGTGAAGAAGACATGTTCTTTGATTCCTTGTATTTAACATTATATAAGAATGACAACCAATTAACCAAAGGAAGGCAAAGTGATCTGCTATATTCTCACTCAGTCTCACACAACTTTTTGCCATTCCTATGACACTTTCAGACTCATATTTGCACAAGTGATTGCATTGTGCCAACATGCTCCACTCCTCTTTGCACCTGGATGGTCCAGGCTTACCATAGGTCTTCGAAAAGAAGACTTGCCAACTCCAGGAGACAATTGTATTTCCATTCTTCCTCTAGAAGGCAATACTCTCCCAGTATCTGTTTTAGCAGTTTGTATAAGCTTCTTGAGGGCAGTTTCTGAGTATCAGTTAGCTTTTACCCACAGACTCAACACAAAAACATAGAAATACTTAGATTAAAATTAAATACCTTTACTGAATGACAGTTTAATGCTTACAGTATAAGCCTATGATGATGATACCTTGAGTTCTTTTATAACAAAGGGTTTATTTAAATTGGCTTTTTAAAAAGTATAATAATAATGCTGGGTGTGGTGGCACACTTATAATCCCAGCATTTGGGAAGCTGAGACCAAGGATCCTGGATTGCAGGTAGCCTCAGCTACTTAGGCCCTTTGCAACTCAGTGAGATCCCGTTTCAAAATAAAGAATAAAAAATAGGGATGGGGTGTAGCTCAGAGGTAGTATGCCTCTGAATTCCATCTCCAGTACTGCAAAAAAGTATAATAATAATAATAATTTAAGGAAAATTTAAGATAAAATCTGAAGTATCAGAGGACAGACTGTAAGATTACAATCTAAAATGTATACTTAGATATAGCTATGAAAATAAAGACAGACATAGATATATGAATACAGATTCTTAAATCCATGTGGTGGGTTTGTGAATGAATAACTTTATCATTGCCTATATTTTTCCAAATCTTCTATTATTAGTAGGTATCAACTTAGTTTTCATAAAAATAACTGTGTTTTATATATGTTGGAGCAATTTAGTAGTTATATGTTTAACAACAGCATATAGTGTTTTCTATGCACTCATTGCTGTTTTGAGCACTTTATAAAGATTGCCTTATTTATATACATAATGCCACATAGAGATAGGTACTATTACCTTCCATTTCTACAAAGAAGAATTTGGGTCACAGATATGTGGAGTAACTTTCCAGAATCACACAACTGTAACTGGTAAAGTGGGCTTCAGACCTCTGCTCCTACAGTCCAGATGTCTGTGCTCTAGTCCAGCTATTCCTCAGTGTGGTTGCAAGGCCATCAGTGTCACTTGTAACTCATTGCAAAGGTGAATTCTCTTTCCCTACCTGACCTACTGAATGCAGACCCTGGGGGTTGGGTGACGTGGGGAGGACCAGATACCAAGTAATACCAAGCTTATCAGATCAGTTTCTGAAAAGTCCTTTTAGAAAATCACTGATCTATACTTTGTTGCCTTAAAACCAGCAATAACATTCTACTTAAACCTGTGATTACATCCTATGCACACCACTGAGTCATGCTATCACCTCAATTGCCTTTTTAGAAAATGAATTTCATAAGCTTTGTTCCATTAAAATTGAGAGTCAAAGGAGAAAGCAGACCATGGACCCCTCTAAAAACCTAAAGGACTATAAATGTAAAATAAAGCCTTCAGGATGCTCTGCTTTCAACCAATGAGAATCTGACACTGTGGCCTGCTGTAATCAGAAACTTGGTCTTTTATCAAGGAGCAACATATTTTCCACCCTCAAAATCAGGTAGAGAATATTCAATGGGACAGTGTGATAAAGCCATTGTAGATAGATTGGACCAAATAGCGGTGTGACAGACCAGGGATCTGTTCTGATGTGGGTGTAATGTGGTGACCAGAGTCTCGCCCTGAGGTCACAAACGTAAGCAGTCCACTGTGTCACACAGAGGATGGGGTGGGAGGGCTTTATAAAGTTCCGATAAGATCACAGGTCAAATGAAAATACTGAAATGCATTCAGTTTTATTTACCTACATAAATGTATTATATATAATTTTAGTTTTTCATATATATATATACACACATATTTAATTTTTGTAGGTATTTGTGTGTATAAAATTCATATACCACACAGGAATTTAACTGCATTTTTATAATGCCCAATCAAAATTTCTTCTTCCTGCATTGCATTTACCTGCCATTAATAAAGTCATAGAGAATTTTATAGTTAATCTTTGAGGCCCTCCAGTTTCCAACAATCTGCAAATATATGAATCTTGTAGACAGAACTCCTGTTCTCTTCCTTACTCTGACAATTATTAGTTGTAGGACAAACACGCTGTCATTATTCTGATAATGCTGGCTCTTCCATGCTAAGAATTTGACCCTGAAAATTAACTGCATTCAGAAAGAACCACTGAGGAGCCCGAGCCTCCCAGCCCTGGGCTTTCTCTGATCTAGGGGCTTCTCAGCTATCTGTAATTCACAGTAGAGAAGAACATTCCACACTGAGCCTGTGATTTGCACTCCTGACATTTCCAGGGGTGTTCCTGTACGTTCCCTCGAAACAAAAGCATTGCCTCATTCACATTAAATAAATCAGAGATAAAAGAAGAAAGCTAGGGAATTGTTTGGCAGATGGCTCCAAATCCTCAGCTATATCCTCGCTTATTTAGGAGACTAACATTTTCACACCACAAGATAAGTATCAAATTACATGCAAATGGCACTGGAGAATGCATAAAACACAGTAGATTCTCAGACATCAAGTAAATTGTTTCCCTTTTTTGTTCTTTCTAATGTATGGCATTGGCAGTAAGAGTTTGACATGTTTTTCACATAATAATCTATTTCATCAGTGCAGGCAGAAAAAAACAGCTCATTCAGACATAACTCTGATGCAAAAAGTCAAGGGTTGTTGACCAAAGTTGCCAGACCATGGGGGGAAAATAGTACCAAATTAGAGGATAAAACCTAGGTTTTGGCCCACAATGTGATTATTATTTTATAGAAAAAGTTTGTACAAGTACCACAGCGTTTATTCCATGGTTGGAGTTAAGGAGATAGGAAGGAAATAGGCAGATAGGGAAAAGGCCTCAGTAGAATAAAAGTTAATTTCCTGAGTTTCCTGAGGGGGACAATTGCCTGAAACTCCAAAGGCTCAGAGATAAGAAGGATCAGAGTTACACAAAGCCATCTGTTTACTAATCAACAAACCCACTGAGCAAGTCTGGCATTCCTGAAAGGAGACCCTCAAAGGACTTGCAAATGCCCTATTCAAATTCCCCTTGGAATCCCCAAAGTCACCCTAACCACAAACAGACTTGCAAGCGGTCAGGCAAGGCCTGCCCTGATGGCAAAAGGGGGACTTTCCCACTTGGGACCCCCTCCCCTTTTGGGAATCTGATGGCAAAAGGGGGAATTTCCCGCTCGGGACCCCCCTCCCCTTTTGGGAAGCTGTTCTCTCTCTCTCACAGGTCAGGTCGTGTTGGCCCTGAGAGAAGGCAGAGTGCATCTGAGGACACATGGCTCGGTCGACTCTCGAGTAGTGACCTGAAGGCCTCTGCTGTAAATAATGGCTGGCCAGGCCCGTAGGGGTGACCTGTACCTCTTTTCTGGCAGATCGCGTGGACTCCGGGAAAGTAGTTTGCAACTGATGGGCACTTGGCTCGAGCGACACTCGGGTAGTGACCCTGAAGGCAGCTACTGGATCCCGGAGTTCCAACCGCCCCTATGGGGTGTTCGATCACTTTTCTCTATTCCCTTCTGGCAGATCGCGTGGACTCTGGAAGAAAGCAGCCTGCACCTGAAGGCAATTTGCCTTGGGCTACTCTCAAGTATTGTCCTGAAGGCAGCTGCTGGACCCCTGAGTTCCAGCCCCTTTGTGGGTGTTCAGCAACCCTTGCCCCATTCCCTGCTGCTTCCAATAAACCTTTTACTCCCCTTCCTGAGGTCTGCAGGTGTCATTCTTCGCTCACTGTAGACAAGAACTCGCTGGGTTTTCTCTCAAGAAACCCCCCGTTTCAGAGTGGTGGAGGCATGAGAAATGGAGCTGATGTGCCTTTCCTGTACCTGAGGATGCCATTACCAATAAAATAAATGATAGATGGCAATGTGCAACAGATATTGTTTTAATTAAAGTTTCAATGTGATTCTAGTGAAAATGGTTCCTACGAGGACCCAGTAATGGCATACGATAGCTTAAAAATAACTCTTGTTCGCAGCATCTCTGGTACTTCTCCACTAGATGCTGATCATAACTTTGCAGTCATGATGACCTGAGCATCCAAGGCCATTGACAAATATCATCTGTAAAACTATACATCTATACATAGCACTGCAGCTCTTTAAATATTCAATCTTAATATTGGCATATGAGCAAAGGTAATAGTTTCTAGGCAATCAACTCACAGGAACCAAGCTGTAAGGGAAAAATAGAGTTGAGGGATTGTGGATTGTATCCAGATGCCAATTTAATGTTTTAAACTAAAAATCATTTATTTTACTTATTTATTTTTATTGTTGTCATACATCTTTTTTTTTGAAGATTTAAAGAAGTTTATTAAAAGATAGAAATACAGAGGATAGGTACAGCTCCATACCAGTCTGGCATGGAGCGGTGACTCAAATGAGTACACCCTTGTTGTCATTTATCTTAATGGGGGTACAAGATAATAGTGGCATACATGCACACATCACTCATTCAGCCCTTTCCCAATTTCCACAAAAATCACAATGACAGCCTTCCTGCTGAACACTCAGATGGCTGATCAGTGCATTCTCCCGTTTACACCATAAACCACATTCTTAACTCTAGGGTGCAAGATGGGGAGCCTGGGTTCAGAGCAAGAAAGTGACTGGTAGTTTAGCTCAGTAGTTTTCCTCTAGCCAGTAGTGTCTAGGTCATTCACTCTTTCTCTAGAGACTGCCTAATATACTAGTTAGAGCACCAAGTCCCTGTATGATGCCTAAGCCACATGACATTTTTTTTCCTTTGGTCTTTTCCTATTTCCAGAGTCTGAGAGCTCCCTGCTTCCTTTCTCTTGTATATGTAGTCAGCCTCTATATCCAGGGATTTGACATCTATGGACTCAGTCACTTGCAAACAGAAAAAAAAATATGTTGTGTGTGTGTATGTGGCACTAGAGATTGAACTCAAGGACATTCTGCTTCTGAGCTATACCCTCAGCCCTTTTATATGTTATTTTGAAACAGAATCTGACTAAGTTTCTGGGGTTCTTGATAAGTTACTGCACACTGGCCTCGGATTTGCAATCCTTCTTTTTTAGCCTCCCAAGTACGGAGATTACATGCCTGGCTCAAATAATTGCCTCTTTACTAAACAAGCACAGAATTATTTTTCTTGCCATAATTCCTCATACAGTACAATATGACAACTATCTACTGAGCTATTTATATTACATTAGGCATTATTAGTAATCTTGAGATGATTTAAAGTATAAAAGAGGATTTGCATAGGTTATATTCAAATACTACATCATTTTATATAAGGGATTTGAACATTGTAAAATTCTTATATCTACAACAAAATTTGAATTACTTCTCTACAGATACCATATATAACTATGTTTTTATTAATAAAGTCCTATTTGCTATGCAGATTTATTAACTACTATATATATATATGTGTGTGTGTGTGTGTGTGTGTGTGTGCATTGTAATCATACATCACATTGGAATACAAGACTTGAGAGGATATACAATGAGAGGATATATAAGCACACATCATCCAATTAGCCCTCATCCACTCCCCATCCCATTCCCTCCCCTACAATTATATTGATGGTTTGGGGTTTCTACCACTTACTATTTGGATTTTGAAAAAAAATACTCTATACTATCTTGAAAGCCCAATACATAGCTTTATGCACCTGTCCTAATATCCTTACATTTTTATAACTGAAGGTTCTGAAATGTGGAGTAACTGAGTCAAGGGAATTGTGCATTCCCAGTTAATGGAGCTAAGCTGAGTGTGCTGATGGTGCTGCTGATAGTGATGATGCCATGAACATACAACCATTGCTTCCAGTGAGTTCTGAGAAACCTTTAGCTCATTTGGCTTCAATGGACACAGCTTCTGACACTTGCCTGAGAAGGAATCAAGTGTGAGCCACAGGCCCCATGAACCTGATGTTATGGTTTGAATTTAGAATGTCCTACAGACTTCCTTTATTTTATCAAGGTAGCCTTTTTGGAAGTTGGGCTTGGTTTCTGGGGAGGAGTCTTGACTGTGTGGCCTTGGGAACACCATATGTCTTCAATATCTCCTTGCTATCCTGCTTCCTCTCATCATGTCCTGAGGACCTATGGTCCCAGCTCCCACTTGGAAGCCAGTATAAATGTACTATTTACATAAACTGAAATCTCTAGACCCATAAACAAATAAATTATTATTCTTATAAGTTTTTTATTGGATCACAATGGTGAGAATGCTGATTAAAATATCTAATAAGAAGCCAGGTGTGGTGGTGAATGTTTGTAATCCAGCGCTTAGAGGCTGAGACAGGAGGATCACACAGGTTCCTCAGCAACTTAGTGAGACCCTGTTTCCAAATAAAGTATAAAATAGGTCTGGGAGTATACCCCGGGGGTAGAAAGCCCCTGGATTCCACCCTCAGTAACACAACACACAAAAAAAATCTAATAAGAAAAAATACCTGGTAAGAATGGATTACAAAGTTGTGGGATATGTACACAATGGAATTTTATTCAGCCATCAAGAAAAACTCAATTACATCATTTTCAGGAAAATGGATGGAACTAGAGGACATTATGCTAAGTGAGATTAGTCAGTCACAAAAAATAAGAAATCAGATGCTTTCCCTAATATGTGAGAGTTAGGGAGAAATGGGTCATAGGAGGAACTCTTGAAAGAGGAAATCCTATAGAGGAGCAAACAAGACAACCCAAAGGAGGAGAAAGGAGGGGGGAAGAGGAAAATCTCTAAAGCACACAATGTACTTAAACATATAGAAGTCAAAAACTAAGCCAAGCAAAGGAGGGAGGAACGGGGAGGGAATGGGGTGGGAATTGGGTAGGGGTTAAATCAGCGATGAGTACATGTTTGTACACACAAGTTTTTTACCCCAGTAAGTTGTATGAATATAATGCACCAATAAAAAAAATTAAAAAAAAGAATCACATACTTCCTTCACCTCCACCAAAACCCACAGACTCACCACCACTGCTTGCCTCAAGAGCACAAGTTCAATTTAAAGCACCATTTTCTGCACTTAATTTATCTCTGCAAGAATTCGGTAGTTCTTGGGTCATCTTTTATTCTTTGGATTTTAATTTCTGTGTTGATCCTATCCTTGGGCACTGAGACAGGGCTACCCTGAACCCTGCATTCTCTCCTCAACTTCTTGATTTGTAGTTCTTCTTAGCAACTATCAGCAGCACCTGCACAGTGTACCACACACTTCTTAATTTGCCCCCCTATTGTGACACTAACACTAAGACAATGGTTATTTGTTGTGTTATTTAGTACTCCCATCCTAGTCCCCAAACCAGTGACTAACATGCAATACATGTTCAATAAATATGATAAACATATGGATGAATAAATTAATGGTTAAATAAAGCTGTGGGGTAAGTGGATTAAAATTTGAAGAGTGTAAAGGAAAGAAGAATGTGTACCAGAGAGCATTAGCAGACGCATCTTGAGGAAGATCAGGGGCCAGAGAGGGGCCAACCTTCACTCAGGAGAGGTCAACTTCTAACTTTGGTAGCCAACAGTTTCAGCACCTCAGCCCTTCCCTGCATAAAATAAAGAAAGGTAAAAGGAGCATCCTCTGCTTTTACTAACTAGCATCCCTCATTGGTTGTCTACCTGCTCTCTCAAGGAATGGCTCACCTTTCCATTCAGCTCCCAAGGCATTTTGCATAGGTTAGTGACCAGATTGTGTGATTTCTACAGCTCAAGCATCTCACTAACCTTCATTTTTGTGGCTCTGGACTTTAGTGGTTCTTATATCCCCATGAGGAAGCCTCCCATCAGCTTGGTTCCAAAATAGCAAGCTTTTCTCATCATAATCTTCTTGACAGGGAGAGGAGAGAGAAAGAGAGAGAGAGAGGAGAAAGAGAAGAGAGATAGAGAAAGAAGAGAGGAAGAAAAAGAAAAAAAGGAGGAGGAGGTGGTGGTGGAGGAGGAGGAAGGAAAGAACAAAAGGTAAAATGATACGTTTTACCATCCACTTAGATCCTCTAAGGTATGTATTTGGGAGAATAAGGGCTGAGATTCAGTCTTTCTATGCAAACATATTTAGTCTGCACATTTTATGTAATTAGTCAACCTTCTACCACTAGTTTAGTTCACGTAGACATTCACCTGAATTACCATAACTGTCTCCTAATATAGCTTCTGCTTTAAACAATCCTTCCTCAGATCAATCAAACAAACAAATGCCTACAACATTCTAAACTTGAGACTGATACACAAACTATTTCAGAACTTCTTCTTAGGCGATGCATAAAAGTACCTTTTCTCCCTCTCCACAGACCCTACCTGGGAAAAGAATTCCCATTTTACCCAGTGGAGGAGCACTGAAATGAAACTAGTTTCTCTGCTTCAAAACTGACTTCCTCATCCAATTGCAACAAACTTAAGCTGAACCTCCTGTTTCTCTATTTAAAACCGTTTGAAGACTATATAATGATTCTGGGAAAAGTTCCAGATACTGACTGTGGCATTAAGCCTATGAGCTCTGGCTCTAACATCTTTCTGGATTGTTTCTCATCACTACCCACTTCTGGTACTCTGTATGCAGCTGAGGTCTGCTGGATGGACCACACACCTTTATCCCTACCCTTGGGTACTTGCTGCTTCAAATGTCCCAAATAGTACTTGTTCTGATTATTTCTATTAATATTTCAAGTTTATAATATTTTCCAACTCAGCCAGGTGTGGTGGCACATGCTTGTAATCCCCACTCAGAGGCTGGAGACGGGAAGATCACATAGGTTCAAAGCCAGCCTTGCTGGCTTAGGAGACACTATTTCCAAATAAAATACAAAATAGGTCTGGGAGTATAGTCCGGAGGTAGAAGGGTTCCATCCCCAGTACCACCAAAAAAATATTTTCCAACTCAAAGCAAGTCCATTGTATTTAGGACTTCTGTAGTATGCTCTAAGAAGCAATATATGAACAAGCAATAAGTCCACAGTTAGAGTGAGACTGATTACAAATACTTGCTCTGCCCATTCTTAATTGTGTGACAAGTTATTTTATGTCATTTTGCCTCAGATCTTCTATCTATATAATAAAAACCATAATAATGCCTACTTCATACAACCACTGTAAGACTCTGATTTAAATGCATATAGTGCATTCAGAAAATTATTTGCAGATGATGTCACCATTATCATCTTTAGCATAAAATTAATGTATTGTATTCTTGTGTATTTATATATTTGAACATGACATATGGTAGGTTTGCCATAAATGGGTACTGAAGTTATGTCTGGATTTTGATTGTGAGAAGCTACTCAGAAAAGAGCAAAGTGTAGAGATAACAAAATGCATGACATATTGGAGACAATGAGGGATGATAAAAGCTCTTAATCTTGATACCTAATCCTCATAACTCCTATAAGCAATGAAACGCTTCACCTTATACTTATGAGAAATAAAAAGTTTAAATTCAATACGCTTAAAATCAGAAAACAAAACTATAATTTGATCCTTACGTGTTTTCTTCTTATTTAAAATAAAACAAAGGACACACACATATAAAATTCATTTTGGCTGTGCACTTCAAAATGGCATATGGATTAAGAATAAGAACAGGAGAGCCGGGAGTGATGGCGCACACTTGTAATCCCTGCACTTGGGAGGCAGAGACAGGAGGATCGCGCAGGTTCAAAGCTAGCCGTGCGCGCTGGCTCAGGAGACCCTGTTTCCAAATAAAAATGTAAAAATAGGTCTGGGCGTGTAGCCCAGAGGTAGAAGGGCTTCCAGGAACCCCAGTACCACACAAAAAAAAAAAAAGAACAGGAGAGGGCTTTGATAACAGGATGTCACCACTTTTTGGCAATGAAGCCATTGCTGATCGGTCAATGTCTATTCTTTTTGAGCCCTAGTTTCCTTGTGTGCTAACTTTGGAAATAATTTTTATTTTACAAGTTCTGTTGGGTTCTTTAAAGAAGTAGATGAGTTAATGGGTTTAACTCCAAAGTGAAAAATAAAAAGAATTATGCAAATGTGAAGGGTTATTATTGGAGGAATACTGTAGTGAGACGAAGGGAATTCTTCTTCCACTACCTTCGATTCTGGTCAAAAACTGTGTCCTGGGATTTTTAAGTGATGCAGAAGTGATCTATGGACACAACCCTTCGCAATTTCTGACATTTCCTACTCCCTTTTATTTTTTCTTTTTTTCCTTCTCTCACTGAACCTAAATAAGACACTGTGTTCTGCTGACAGGAAAAAGAAATGCTTAGCCCCTCCATTTCTGTGAATACACAGATGGATGGTTATAACTTGAGAATGACTTCAGCCCCTGGCAAGATCATTTCATACTGTTCAGAATCCGCTCTACCCCCTGCAGGGCAGAGGAAAAAAATAGCTCTTTCTGTTTTTCCCTCAAGGTGAGAAATCATAAAATGAAGATAGAGACAGAATAACACAACTAGAAAAATACAGCCAAGAGCTCAGGGAGGCTCAGACTGCCAATTTAGCTTTAGAGATGAACTGAGGAAGGCTGTCAGGTGGAGACTGTCTTAAGAAGAAGGAGGAAGACATGAGTGGCTGTTGTCAGATTGAGTATGAGAAATGCCCACATAGTCTGCTGCATTCACACATCTGTGTGTGATCCTGGGAGTGTGTGTGTGTGTGTGTGTGTGTGTGTGTGTGTGTGTGTGTATGCCATTGGGGATTAAACCAAGGGGCATTCAACCTCTGAGCTATTACCCCAGCCCTTTTTTATTTTTTGTTTAGAAAGAAATTCTCATGAAGTTTCTGAGGCCAGCCTTGGACATGCAACCTTCTTGTCTCAGCTTCCCCAAAAGTGGAATTACCTGGCAATTATCCTAAAAGTTTTTTATTATGGTAGGAGAGCCTAGAAGAAAATGAGAACACATTTAGAGAGGATGGTGAAGTAGAAAACATTGCATCCTTGAACATAGAAGTCCTGGCTCTGTTATCTATGTTATGCATTCAACAAAACTTTATAAGTACTTACTAGGTATCAGGAATTGTAGTAGTTGTTGGGAATATATTAGTTAATATTCGGTTCATAATGTGGTCTTTCTAAGTTTCTGAGGGACTTGCTAAGCAGCCAAGGCTGACCCTGATCCTGTGATTCTCCTGTCTTAGCCTCCCACACACTGAAATTATACTTGTGCACCACCTTGTCCAGTTTGGGAAACATATTTTCAAGCAGCCTACTTTGATATGTCATGGAAGGTCTACAGGTCTAGGTAGGTCAGATGGCATAGAGGCAGAACTAGAGTATTGCAACAGTCATAAGAAGGTGATTAGTTTTTGAGCAGATGAAAATCATCCAAGAAACACTTCAGGAGTATGGCACAGCATGAGAACAACCCTGGTGGTAAAAAATAACAGAAGGCTCAAGAAATGATGGAAGATTAACAGTACTAAAGAGCAAAGTACATGGCAGAGAGTCAAACCAGAATGTAGAGCACATGAGCAGAAGTCTTAAATACTGTAGTAAATTTCAGATTTTTGTTTGAAGTTCTCCTCAAATGCCTTAGTTCCTTTATTCTCAGGGAATTACAGCCTTAATGGATAATCCAGTTGGGGAAAGGAAAATGTATCAAATGTCCCTTTCTACCTACTATAAGATTTCAGTATTGTCCAGTGAACATGTAAAGTTAATTTAAAATAGCATATAAAAAAATTCATCCTAGCTCACTTCCTGCGGATCCACAAGGGGCATCTCGTTTCCTTCTAAAGATAATTCATTTTTGTTACCTACATTTAGCTCTTAGGCATCTTTCTACTGTATTATTCTAATGAGCTGGGAATAATAAAATGTGTTAAAGAAAGACAGTTGCTCCACATTTTTAATTTCTGAGCTTCAGTTTCTCTGTATGAAGTAGTTATTATAAAACTTGGAAATATGGCCAGGAAATAAACACATGCAGGCATGCATATGCAGAGTAGACATTCAAAATGGTGTCAATTATAAAGTTTGGTTAGAAGCAACTGGAAAAAGTTTTAACTTTTATATCTGTGATGACACAAAGAAGATTGAAGAAAGGAACCACCCTCATTTCCACATTTTGACATCCTTTTGCTGCAAAGCTTGGCTGCACAGTGTATTCTAAGTTGGGGAAAAGGAGTTTTGATTTTGCTTTCCATTTCAGCCTTCCATTTCTCAGAATCGGCCTTGATATTTATAACTGTCATGTCATTTCTCACTTCGACATTTGAAGAAGATCAGAGAATATTCATTTCTTGTTTCACATGTTAAGTTGTTTATGGCAACTGGTTCCACTGTTTCTTATAACTCTGCTATGATTCACTCTTCTGAAAGCTTAACCAGAGCTACTGGAAATTCAAGGAAGTTATGATTCAGTGTCTTTTGAAATCTTAGTCTCATTGTAACACCATGGTCAGCCAGACTCTGATATTCTTAGGTTGAAGAGACGTGTGTCTTACTGAACCCTACATTTCTTGCATTTGTCTTGGGATAAAACATTTTGAACTATGCTGAACCCATGTATGAAGGTTTCAGTACTAATCTAGCTCTTATATATGGGGAATGGTGGATATTGTGGTGGGACCTGAAGGAGATCATACCAAGATCTCTGTTTATGACTATTTGTGCAATTTTTGAACCTCAATAAGTATAATTAAAATGACCACTTAAGTATTTTTTAAACTGAGAAAAATAAAACAAAACTCACACTACTTCTACAAAAAAAAAAGAATTTGAATACTATCTTCCTAGATAAATGTCTGCATTTTATTCATTAAATATCCAGAGTAATCCATATGATATATGAGAAACCTGAATACTCATGAAGTTACAAGATGATCTCAGTAATGAGTCTGAAGAATTAGGACTGAAGTTAACAAGAGAATCAAAGCATGAATTAGTTATGTTTGGTGTCCCAGGAAATAGTGGAGGACTTATTAGGAGCCAGGAAGAGCCAAAGGTGAAGGGTGGAGCTATATAGTAAGTACGATGGTAAAACACAAAGCCTGTACAGAAGGGAAGAAAGAGAATCTCATGACTCAGTATTAATTATATACTTACTATATGCTTGTCAGTGCTACAGACACTAGCTGTTGATCAGGATAGGAAATTCTCAGTCTTCACTGATCTTACAGTATAGAGGAGCCTTAAAGATGAAAGCACAAGGTAAGTATACAGTGCCCACATTTTATCTCTTTTGGTTTCTAACTGCTTGGATGAGTTTAACTGAAATAAGCAGAAATTATTTAGTTCTTATTTTCTACCTAGGTAGTTGGATTTATTACTTTTTTTAGAATGAAGTTGTACTAGTTACATTTTCATCCCTGGGACCAAAATACCTGACAAGAACAACCTAAAGCATGAAAAGTTGATTTAGCTCAAGGTTTCAGAGGTTCAGACAATGGTTGTCTGGCTCCAAGAGAGAAACATCATAGTGGCCAAGTGTGGCAGGGGACAGATGCTCAGCTCATGGAAATCCAGAAGCAGAGAGGAAGGGGCTAAGGACAGACACAGTCCCTAAGGCCACATCTCCAGGGATCCACGTCCTCCAGCTTTGCCTCACATGCTTACATTTACCATCCAGGAACTCCATTCAGATGATTAATCCATCTACAGATTTATCCACTGATGAGGATAGAGCCTGATGTAATTATTTCACCTCTCAACATGATCTTTTCTGGGGAATATTTAATATACAAACCAGAAAAGGGGTCCAAGATGCCAAATAAGGATAAACTCTCTGGTGCAATGGATAAGAGAAAAACTACGATAAATGTGATTTCTCATTTGTTCTGATCCAAAACCAATAAACATTTCCCCACATAAAAGTAGTAGAAACTTTTAAAATAAAACTTAAGAAATCATGATTTGTAACTTTGAATATATATCTTGTGGCTTGACCACCGCTAGTGCTGATTAGCATCAGTTCTTCCTATCTTTGTTTTTTACTCACTTCTTTTTTAAAATCCTTTATGAGTGCATTGTAGTCATACATCTTAATGATGTACAAGATGGTAGAGGCATACATACACACATTGTTCATTTAGCCCTTCCCCAGTACTCATTTCTGATATGTTCCAGAGTCACACACACCCCAATTTTCTGAGGGCCAGAGGGCTAAGAGATCAATAGTGCCACAAACATTAAACATTAGATGGATGAATGAACAGAAAACAGATTGAGTGAACTTTCAGGTAAAGGGTTATAAAACTATCAGTGATCAACAAACATTTTTTCTATGTAGAATCTTAGATTGTTTGACACCTTTAACAGATGTGAAAAGAGAGGGACATCACATCTTCCTCAGCAGCTGGAGGCATTAAAGCCTTCTTACCTACACCAAGGAAATAAGTGAGATTCTATGATTTTGAGCTAAAGATATTAACCCTTGTAAAAATAAGTGTGAATCAGACCTCAGATTCTACAATATAAGGTACACAAACATTAACTCATTGGGACACATTTGGTTTTCGCATCCTTTAATCCGACTAATTTTTAATATGCACTAGTGAATCTCAGTTTTAAATTATATACTTCATCTGCCAAACCAAAACAGAGAAAAAAATGCAGTAAACCCCTGCCATGTTTAAGGCACAATACAAAGGGCTAAAGATGGGGTTCTATACAGACTACTGCATCAATAAGTTAAAATTCTATTATAGAGAAAGACCAAATGTGATGAGTGGCTTAACAGAGGGCTATATAGAGAGATCTGGTGATTCATTTCCTTAGGCTTCTGGAAAAAATAACCTCTCCACCCGATCTTGCAGACTGACTTGTAAAGAAGGAGGAACAGCATTTCTAGACTAAAATTTTTAGTCTAGAGAAGAACATGAAGATACAGAGTATGTCCCAGAGGACGATAAGCCAAGCACAGAGAGAGAGATGAGGAGGAGATGCATCCAAGCAGGAGTGCTGGTGACAGCTGAGAGGCACAGTGTCTGCCTCATGTTAGTCCTACAATGAATACCTAAGACAGTCAACTTACAAAATGCCATTCCCTGTCATTTTTGACTCTGGGGCAAAACAGTGCATCATAATGAATGTGCATGGTGAAGCACAGTCTCTCACCTCATGGTCAGGGAGTAAAAAAGGAGGGATCTGGGATCCCACAGCTACAATTCCCTTCAAAAGCATATCCCTCGTGACCAAAAGACCTCCCTCCAGGCTCCACTGCTTAAAAAATCTCCTACCTCCTGGTTGCACTACACTGAGGATCAAGCCTTCAACCCATGGGCCTTTGGGATACTTTTTACTTATACTTTTATAGGTGCACTGTAGTTATACATCATAGTAAGATTCAAAAGTGGTCCAAACATACAGATACCCGTTACTCAGTGTACTTCCTTCCATGTCCCCCATTCTGCCTTAGTCTCTCCCCATACATGTTAGTGAGATTGGTAGTAAACCTTTCTTTTATGGATGTAACCTTATTTGAATTATTCCCTTCCCCCACCATCTTTTTTCCCCTCCCCCACATCTCTCCCTCAATACCCTTCCAGCATTCTTCTAGTCTCTTTCCTCATTTAAATGAGGTCCCATCTGCTTTTTGTTTTCATTCTGACTTTCACATATGACATAAAGTATAAAACAAGACTTGACTTCCTGAGACTCCCTGATGTAGATGCAAACTAAAGCAGCTGCCATTCCAAACACTGGACAGGCATTGAAAGATGTTATTCTACTGCTGTCATTCTCATTTGTTTTTTCATAAAGAAAGTAGAGGCCAAAGGACTCAAAACCCCAACTGAACTGCAAAGGTAGGAGGTGATATGGTCCTGCTCCAGAGTGGTCGCATGTCCGAGAAACTCAACCTCTAGATTGGAGTGAAATAATTCACTGTTGAAAAATGTGCACACACCATCTCCCTTTTCCTATTCACTGCTGAAAAGCACCCACACGACCCCCTGGAAAAGTCTAGACTCAGTGGCTTTCTGGTCAGTATGTTCTCTTTTAGATTGAACTTCACCCAAAACCCCAGAAAAAGCCAGAGTGCTGGCAGCAGGTGGTTGTTTTTAGCACTGACATCACTTTAGCAGGACATTAGCATGTCTTTTCTTGGCATTTCTCTCCTCTCTCCACTCCCAGCACCACCTTTTCTGGCACAGCCCAGCAATCATGAACCTCCTCCATCTGAAGGTCCTGGCATTTGTACTCATGGGGTAGGAAAGCAGGGCCGGCTCAGTGCCAGCCTTTCACTGGCTAATAGCACCCCCGTTTGAAATGAACATAGACACCTGTAACACAAAAATGTGTTGACTAATGTCATCATCCACCCCACTGTGATTTTACATCTGTTTCCTTGGAAATAGAAGACTTTATTTAAGTGTTAGGTAACAATATGCCATTGCAGAACATTCCACTACATATACGTTCAATCTTGCTATTGATCATAATCTCTCACCAGCTCGCTTTTCTCTCCCTTTACCTTTATATTTTACTTAATTTGAAGTGTGGCTTTAGGCAGGGAGAGAGTCAGCAGAAATTTCCAGCTCGGTGATGACAATAATGACATGTGAGTTGTGTAGGATGGAAGAGTGGCCGGGGTATTACAAAACAATTTATACCGAATAATCCATTTAGTTGAGTCTTATATTAGAAGAAAATAACATCTCCTCCTGTCTTCTCTGGTTGGGTTTCCCCTACCCTAAAGTACTCAGAACCTCATGCTTGGCTTGCATTTCACTTTGCACAAATTTCATTTGCTTTCCATTATGCAAGAGTGAAACAGGGTGTTCCTTGCTTATACAGCCAGCAGCCAGCAGAGCTGGCATGAAGTTAAAACAACAGCTTACTGTTGTGAACTGTATGTGCCACAGTCCACTGCATAAGACTTCAGTGGTTTGCATGATATATCATCTGTCTTTCTCTCTATGTACTTATGAAGGAGCAGGCATAGCTCAGAAGGAAAAGAGCCAAGGCTGGAGACCGGCAATCAGCTCTAGTGTCTACTCTCTACACTCTCTACAGGTCTTTGTTGAGCCCAAGAAACACCTACTTGGTGAACAAAGGCAGGTGGATAATTTTAGCCTAAAGAAAATGTTTCTTCTGACACAAATTTTGCAGGGAAGAATTGTCTCTGAAGGTTGATTTTGGTTCTTGAATATAAAAAAAAAAAAAAAAAAAAAAACTTCTCAAAGTTAAAGACAGTCTTACCAAAGCAAGGGATCAACTGAGGAGTGAGTGTCAGGTGTCACTAGCACTTCATACATTGTAGAAGGAAGCTTTATTAGGGCTCCTAATTAGTGTATTTGCCAATTGGGCAGAGGTTGAAGAGGTCCTCTAAGATCTCATACAGTTCTCTAACATGCATGAAATTTGCTATCTCCTGCTGATAACTATGTATAGACTGGCTGTTTTCATTGAGTCATCTACAATTCTGTAATTGAATTCCACTAATTCTCCTAAACCATCCTACTAAATAATTTTCATGCACACCTGTTGCCCCCAAGTTGTGTATTTGCCATTATGGGGCTGTGTCCAGAACATTTGTGAGCTCCTTGTAAATAGAGGGTATCTTAAGGAAATCTGAGAACATGCACTGTACCTAATGGTAATTACATGGTTCCTAGAAAATGCTTGTTTACGGAATTCTGTTTGCTTGGCATGAGAGATAGGTACAGAGTGCACTCATGGAATTATAAGTTACCCTAAAGCCAGTCCACATTAGATGTCCAGGACTTCCCAAACCTTGCTGCCTGGCCGTTCTTATAAAAACATTTATCAAGAGTGTTAGAAAGGTTCAGGGAAAAGAAACTTATGAAAACAACCAACATGGTTAGGTACTCACTAGTGGCAGGTGTGTGCATCATATCACTTTATCCCTCAACAACTGAATGAGGTAAACATAATTTAGTATTCCTACTTTACAGACAAAGAAACTGAGATTAAGCGACTGGATCAATGTCACGGAGCTAGTAAATGAAGAAGTCAGAAGCCTCTAGTGTCTGTATTCTTACCCACTGTATATAGCAATAGCTATTATGATTCATTGCCCAGCTTGTCTGTGCAGTTAAATATGTGAGTGATGTTATACACTACAATATCTCATCACTACACTAAACATATAAGACTAATGTCACACTTTTAATTTTGAAGGTCAGAGGTTAAATGATTTATCCAAGTTTTCCAACAATTGCAGGACATAGCCAGTAACCAAACTTATTGTTGCCTGATTCTCCAACCATAACCCTCATGGAAGAGAATATTCTAAAATGTGGTATTGAATCTTAATAACTTTTTTCACTCTGGATTGTGCCAATGCCTCAGCATATTTATTCCTGCCTGCTCTTCAAACCCAGGCTAAATATGTCCACAATTAGTGCTTAACTCAACTTCTTTCTTTCTGCCCCACCTCTCTTTCCTTTTTTTGTTGTAATTTACACAGTATCCAAAAATAAAGTTCACATTTTGATATCTTTTCTTCTATAAGATTTATATAGACTTTTCCACATTTATATATTAGTCCATTTGGGCTGCTATAACAGAGTTCCATAGGCGGCGGTTTGTAAAGGACATATGCTTATTAGTTCTGGAGTCCAGGAAGTTCAAGATCAAGGTGTTGGCTGAATCAGTGTACCATGATGGCTTGCTTCTGTCTTTCTTCATAGATATCTGACTTCTTGCTGTAGCCTCACATGGTAGTTAGGTCAAGGAAACTCCCATTTATAACTGCCCTAACTTTAATAAGGGCAATAATCTCATTAACAGAGGCTCTCTTTCATGATCTGATCATTTACTTAAAGGTCCTACCACCTAATACTATCTCACTGCAAATTGAGATTCAAAATACTAATTTGGGGAGGGTACAGACCATCACTCTGCTTAAATTGGAATCTAATTTTACTTACTGCTCCATAATCTTACTTTCATTATGTAAAAGGACAAGATAAAGAATTCATAATACCATCACTTACTTTATGTCATCATTTCAGCACTTACCTGATGTATCATTTTTGTGTAAATATATAATTTCCTATGAAGATCTATTGTTGGGAATATATTTGTCAGTTTCATATGTAAAAAAAAAATACTAGATTCAGTTTCTTTCTAGACAAATAATTGTGGATACCTCTGCCTGTTTTCATCTATATGAATGTGTTTGTACATATATGGTATAGATTCTTAGAAGTTGTTAGGAATAAGGTGAGCATTCATTTGACTCTCATGACTCATGTGACCTATTGTCTTGTTAATTCTGCCCATTTCCAGCACCACCAATATGGTGTAAAGTTGATCGTAAAACCCAGACTCTTAGTCACTGAGTTTTAAAACCTGCAATCTTTTCTTGTCATATGAATGATTTCTTGCTTTCTTTTGTTTTAGCCTGTATTTGTATTTCTTTAAGATATTTCTCCCAATGCATGGTGGCTGGTTAGATCGATTTGCCTCCACCAGTAGCCTGTGAGTTCCTTAAGGGCAGAAATCACAAAACGTACTCATTTTGTAACCCTCTACTTTGCTGACTACTTACTTCATAATAGACGTCCAGCAAAGTTTGCTGAATAAAACCAAACTGTGTCTGTAGTAAAAAGAAATGATCTGTGAACAATCTGGAGAATTCCACCCCATTTCCGGGGTCTGATATATGATTTTGCAATGTTGTGATGCTGGGGTTAACTTACTTTCAGTACACCAAGTTCCAGATTTTGAGCCAAACTTTTTCAGGGAACTGGGCTCTGATTGAGCTGTCACCTTATGTCAGCTCCTGGAACACCTGCAGCCTCTTTATACCATACACACATCTCTTTTCTGAGAGGAGAACCCAGAAATGGACAAAATGTACAGACAAGTTGTTTTCAGTGTTTCAGCTTCAAAACCCAGTGATTTATAGCCCCCTTCTGGAATGCAGCCACTTCCAATCACAGGTGTGTATTAATGCATCTTTTCAATGTCACCTGTACCCCGCAACAATCACAGCCTAGATATTACGCATCCCTTCTGGCAACATACCTTGGGGCCATATGGATACACTCCATCTCACTCACCTCAACTCTTCAAATGTGTCTGAAAAATATTCTCAACCTGGAAACTTCACTTCATATCCCCAGATCTTGCCAGAATTATTAATTCATCAATTCACCCATTTATTATAAAAATAGCTAACATTTATGGAATATTTACCATCTGCCACGCATTATGCTAAATGCCTTACATATGGTAAATTATTTAATCCTCACAAGAGAGCTATGAGGTAGATACTATTATTATCCTCACTCAGTGGTGAAAAAAAAAAAAAAAAACTAACACAAATGTCCAGGATCTTTCTTGAGGCTGCAAGGTTAGGCCACAGGAGAGACAGGGCTGAAACTGGCTATTTCAGACTCCAGAGTCCTATGTTTAAAGACCACAGAAGCCAACCATGTTTGTATTCTGAAGTCCCTAGTGAGCAACCCTTCCAGCTAGCTGTCATTTGTGTTTGCATAGTGTTTCCTGTAGAACTGTTCTTTATGAAATATTATATCTCAGTGACTTGGTGCAAGGACAGTTTTGTGATCACAGATGTGATATTCAAGTGAAATTTATTTCAAAATGTGTTTTGTATGTCATCTAAAAAAAGAGTACTTTAAAAATATTTTAAACTGGTCTGTGTATCAAGTATTGGTCTCACGCAACATGACTTCCTGTCTTGGACCAAAACATGAAGAACATGGATTTGGATGTCTTGAGACAACTAAAATGTCCAAGAATGGGAGGGAGTTGTTAAGATAACAGTGAGATGCCACTACACACCTTGGCCAAAATCCAAAACACTAACATCATCTAATCCTGCTGTAGATGTGGAAAAATAGAACTCTTACTCATTACTTGTATGAGTATATAATGGTATGGGTACTTTGGAAGACAGTTTGGCAGTTTCCTACAAAACTAAATACACTTTTATCATGTAATGCAAAATCATGATCCTTAGTATTTATCCAAAGGAATTAAAAATGCATACCCACACAAAACCTGCATACAGGTGTCTTTAGTAGCTTTCATAATTACTAAAAATTTGATGTGGGCATTTTGGGAGTGTGGAAGTCACATAGTAACCTGGGCCTGACTCCAATCCATAGCCCACTTGAGGGACCTGAGCAGGATGTAGTAGAGAATGCCTGTAATCCCAGCACTTAGGAGCCTGAGACAAAAGGACCAGGATCACAGATTAAAAGCCACCCTCAAGCCAGGCGCGGTGGCACACGCTTGTAATCCCCGCGCTTGGGAGGCAGAGACAGGAGGATCGGGCAGGTTCAAAGCCAGCTGCGCGCGCTGGCTTAGGAGACCCTGTTTCCAAATTTAAAAAAAAAAAGTAAAAGTAGGTCTGGGAGTGTAGCCCGGAGGTAGAAGGGCTTCCAGGAACTCCAGTACCACCAAAAAAAAAAAAAAAAGCCACCCTCAGAAATTTAGAGGTCTTCAACAACTTCGCAAGAATTTATTTTAGAATAATAAAGAAAATAGGTCTGGGAGTATAGCTTAGAGGTAACCTACCTCAGGTTCAATCCCCAGTACCACAAAAAATAATAGTAATAGCCGGGCGTGGTGGCGCACACTTATAATCCCAGCATTCAAGAGGCTGAGACCCCCCCGAGCATCATGGTTTGAGGACAGCCTCAGCTACTTAGTGAGGCCCTATGCGACTCAGTGAGACCCAGTTTCAAAATAAAGAATAAAAAATAGAGCAGGGGCTGTACTCAGAGGTCGAATGCCCATGGGCTCCATCCCCAGAGCTGCAAAAAAAAAAAAAAATAGTAATGATTAAAATATGCTGCATACAGTATAAATTTGGACTAAAAGCAGTGATTGTATAATAAATGTTTGCTCCATGTCAGTCCACTAAGGTCCCAAGTCATTTTATCACTCTGAATCTTCTTTTCTGCATAGAATTTTCATTTAAATCTCTCTTTCACTTTGAACTGAGGCCAGTTAGGTTTTCTGCCCGCAGCTTTTCCACCTTGGTCTGATTTGTCAGCAGTGACCTCTGACATGTCATGTCAATGAGTGAACGATAATGGCAGTGGGTTTTAGTTATGGAGGCGAAAGTTACAGTTGTTACTGCTGTGAGTCATTTCTAGTCCTCAGTTCGTGAAACTCTGGAAAACAGAAAGGCCAATAGTGATTTATTCTACTGACAGCAAACACAGGAGTAATCCTTTACAAGCAATCCTCCTATCTTGATATATGGTAAGACTAATAGTTAATGAAACTAAATTCATAAAGCAGTGGGCTGCCCGCCTACTTGAGAATTCCTTTGTAAAAGAAAGACATGGTACAATAAAGGTCCTCTACCTGGGGAAAGGGGACAGAAATGTGAGACTCTGCTACTTTGGTATGATGATAAATTTTATGTGTCAACTTGACTGAGCTGAAGAATACCTGGAGAGTTCATAGAACTTTATTTCTGAGTGTGTCTGTGAAGGAGTTTCAGGAAGAAAGTAGTTTTATGGTTTGGATATCCCCTGAAAAACCTCAGGTATTTGGTGATGCAAAAATATTCACAGGAGAAATCATTAAAATATGAGAGTCCTAATCTCATCAGTGGATAAACTCACTAATGGAATAATAATTTAAAATGAATTTATTTGGTGGTAAAAATAGGCAGGTAGGGTATAGCTGGAGGCAGTTGGTTACTAGGGGGATGAAGCCTCAGGGATTCTACAGTTTGTGCAAGATGAGAAGCCCAGGGTCAAGTGGCAACCAGGTGTCTGATGAGAGATGCTTTCTGCTTCCACGATGATACTTTATTACTACATCTTCCAGGGGGATGAATATTATGTCTTTATATGAAGGAAAGGAGAGCAGATCAAAGATGCAGCCCCTCAATCCCTTCAATCTCAATCTCCCTTTTTTATTTCAGTTCTTAGAGATTAAATGAGAACTTTACCCTGTCTGTCTGTCTCTCCCCCCCACACACACACTGAGCAATACTCCCAAGCCCCTGTCCCATTAATGAGGGTGGAGAGCTCATGATTTAATCACCTTCCAATGGCCACACCTCTCATTACCACTGCATTGGTGATTAAGGCTTGGCATGAAATTTGGAAGGAACACACATTCAAATCACAGCAGACACCATTGGCTGTCACAGAGAATTGGAGATTGTCATATATTTATGATAGTGATATAAAGGAAATATATATATCCTAAAAGTTATATGATATTTTACTTAATTTTTAGGTAATTGAGCCTCAAAAATGTTAGATTCTCCAACGACCCCACAGTTTTATACATATAAAATTATCTGATGCCTTGGGATTCAAGAAGTGACTTAAATGTAAATGTCTCTAGGCTGAGCATGTTTGTTCTTCTTTGAGTACTTTTCTTTGCTTTTAATAGGCTATTATAGCCAGAGTATTTTGAGGACAGTTGAGAAGATTTTGAAAATGCCTCATAGAATCTAATGGAACACAAATATTATTGTCCATTGCTTACCAACATGAACTGAAGTAATATGTTCAAGTTTTATTTCCTCACCTCATTGCCACTTAATTGAATTAAAACAAAATTTGTATTTATGCTGTATAATTAGGAATTACAGGTAAGGGACAAGAACATTCTCATTAGTGGCCATCTGTTCGTAAAGAATCAGCAATAGAAAACTCCCCGGGAATCTAGTAGTGAACATATACACACATAGAATACTAGCGCCAAAAGGACAACCGCTCCTGTGTGGATGGAATGATAGAGTCAAAGAGGACGCAGAGCAGGTTAGGACTCGACCTTGGCTTGATCTCCATTCTATCAGCCATCTCACTTTAAATGTTTTCCTTTCCAGAACTCTTTCCTCCCCATAGAGGTCTATATTCACTAAGCACACTCACAAATGATAGTTGATGATGAAGCCAGCTTCATGAGAAACCCTGCCAAGGATTTAGACACGTATGCATTGCCAATTTTTATAACTCTATATAGGAGTGTTATAAGCAATGAGCAGATCCACCATTCTACTCTGAGAAGAAATAACACCCTCTTCAATAAGCATCACTAACTTCTTTTATTCCTCACTTTCATGTTCTTCTCTCGTTTTTTTCTAGCATTTTCTATGTTGCTGGCATGATATTGACTTTGACAATATGCAGCATTGATTGTTGGGAAAATATAGAGGTGTGTTTATTTATTTATTTATATATTGTTGTGTGTCGTTCTGGGGATGTAACCCAAGGGTGCATTGTACTTCCAAGCTACACCTTCCTGCCCCTAATTATTCTTATTTATTTATTTATTTATTTATCTATTTATTTATTTATTTTGGGGTGGTACTGGGGATGGAACCCTTCTACCTCCAGGCTACACTCCCAGACCTATTTTATATTTTATTTGGAAACAGGGTCTCTTAAACCAGCGAGGCTGGCTTCAAACCTGCGCCATCCTCCTGTTTCCACCTCCCAAGTGCGAGGATTACAAGTGTGTGCCACACACCTGCTATTATTATTATTTTATTTTTATTTTTTAATTTTTTTTATTGGTGAACTGTATTCATACATCTTAGTGGGATACAAACTTTTGTAGACATACATGCACACATTGCCCAGTCAGCCCCCACCCGATCCCCACCCCATTCTCTCCCCATCCCTCCTTCCCATGCTTGGCTTAGTGGTTGACATCTAGTATTATAGCAATTTATCAAAAAATAAAAATGATAATTTCACATAACAGTTTCATTTGTCTGATACCAAGCTTTTGATGACTTAAAGATAACATTTCAATATTTCTTTTTGCTTTCTTTCTTACCAGAGAATATTTTTTTTCTATTTTTTTTTTTTTGGTAAAACTATCATATATTTATATATTTATTTTTCAGAAAAAAATCTATCCTAATATGGAATATGGACTCTAGATACCCAAAACGATCTTGAAAAAGAACAAAGCAAGAAGATATATATTTTCTGATTTCAAACAATATAAAGCTACAATAATTGAAACAGTGTAGTACTGTTCTAAAGGCAGATATATAAACCATTGGAGTTAAATAAAAGCCTAGAGCTAAATTCTTCCCTATATAATCAAGTTATTTTTGACAAGGTTTCCACGAACATTTGGTGGTGGAAATAATAATTTTTTAACTAAATATTGTTGAAAAATAATACTTACATGGAAAAGAATAAAATTGGACCCTTACCTAATCCCATATACAAATATTAACTCAAAATAGATAAAATACCTAAATATAAATCTTAAGACTATAAACTTTTAGAAGAAAATCTGGGTCATAAAACCTCGCAACATTGAAATGGGCAGTGATTTCTTGGATATGATTTCAATGGCACAGGCAACAGAAGAGTATACAAACTCCCTAAAAAATAAAAAAAATATATTGTATATCCAAAGACAATGTAAACAGAGTTAAAAGTTACTAATAGAATGGGATAAAATATTTCCAAATGCTATATCTGAAGGTATATTAATATTCCAACTAGACATCCTAAAAATTAACAACAATAAAGGCAAACAATACCCTTTAGAGATAGGTAAAAGACTAACATAAATAATGAATCTCCACAGATAACCAATCTTAGTTGTCTGTTGGATGGAAACTCTTGTTTCTCTGGTTCTGGTGTGTGTTACCTATTTCTTCTTTGTAGTTAATCTCTTTGAGTATTTTCTCTAGTGCTGGTTTTGAAGACATAAATTCCTTCAGTTTCTGTTTGTCATGGAAGCTTCTTATTTCTCCATCTAATTTTAAAAAAGTTTTGCTGGGTAGGAAATTTTTGGCTGGAAGTTGTTTTCTTTCAGAGTTTGGAATATGTTACTCCAAGCCCTTCTGGCTCTCATGACTTGGTTTGGGAAGTCTGGGGTGATTCTAATTGGTTTACCTCTGAATGTCACTTGGTCCTTTGTTTTTGTTGCCTTTAAGATTCTCTGCTTGGCTTCCACATTGGTCATTTTGACAATTATGTGGCGTGGGGGTCCTCTTCTCCGATCCTGTCTAAAGGGAGTTCTATAAGTTTCCTGGACCTGTGTATCAACCTCTTGCTCTATGTTTGGAAAATTTTCTGCTATTACTTCCTTGAAGAGATTGTTGATCCCTTTGGTTTCACTTTCTTTTCCCTCCTCTATTCCAATTATTCTTAGATTAGCTCTCTTAAAATGGGCCCATATTTCTTCAATGTCAGATTCCTGCTGTCGGATTTTTTTTCTAGATTAGAAACTATGCATTCATTTTTGGAATGATCATCTTCTAAGAGCGAGATTCTGTTCTCCATGTGGTCTAATCGGTTGTTCATGCTTTGAATTGAGGCCTTTACTTCATTAATTGCATCCTTTATCTCTTTTTGGCTCTCTCTGAGTTCTTTTCGAAGCACCTCTATTATTTCTACAGTTATTTTCCTGATTTGATCTTCTAGAAATCTCAGATTTTCTGTTTTATCGGGTTCTGATGTTGTGGGGTTGTGGGCATTCATTGCTCCAGTGTTATTCCTTTTTCCCATGATTTCGGATGTATGTGCCTTCTCTGGGTTCTTCCCTTGGGTCACTATGACTTTGCTTAAGGTGCTCTGGATCTCGAGTCTGTAGTATCTCTGACCCCACTACTCCTTTACTGGGTTGTATGGCAGAGTCTCAGACCCAGGGAGTCGATAGAGGCTGCTTTAGACTATGGGGGGTGCCAGGTTGCACGTTCTTCTATGGTGTGATATCTCTGCCACTGCCACTCCCCCACTGGGTCAAATCCCAGGGAGTACAGTGCTGGGATTTCTCCTCTGTGGCCCGCAATTTGACTCACTGTTGTTGAGTACGCAGATGTAGCTGTACTGGACTCGGTGAATTTGCTGCTGCTGCCACTGGTGGCAATATGGCGCCGTTGTTACACCCTCGGCCGTGAGGCTGGCGTATTTCTTCTTGGTTTTGAGTTCCACTCTGAGTCCCTGCAGCGTGTGCTGAGCTCAGCCACTGGGAGCTTTAGATGCTCCCTGCGCTGAAAGATCCTGCCTGGCTGTTCCGCAGTGGCTCACCTCGGCTTGCTGTAGCCGTCCGGTGAACTCGCCGCTGCCGCCGGCAGTATGGTGCTGCTTCTGCGTCCTCGGACATGAGGCCGGTGTATCTCCTCTGTGGCTCTGAGCTCTGTTCTCAGTTCGCTTTCTCTCTGGAGCCTGGTGATTTTTTTGTTTTTCTGGTGATGGTGTTTTCTGGCTATGAAAGGCGCTGATTTTGTGGTAATGGAGATTGGTTGTTAGCGGGGCTCTTAAGCCCTGCTTTTCTTGGTCGCCATCTTCCCGTAAGTCCTCTATTTTTATTTTATTTATTTATTTATTTTGGTGGTACTGGGGTTCCTGGAAGCCCTTCTACCTCCAGGCTACACTCCCAGACCTATTTTTACATTTTTATTTGGAAACAGGGTCTCCTAAGCCAGCATGCGTGGCTGGCTTCGAACCTGCGCGATCCCTCCTGTCTCTGCCTCCCAAGCGCGGGGATTACAAGCGTGCGCCACCACGCCCGGCTCATTATTCTTTTATTTTGAAATAGGATCTCACTAAGTTGCAGATGGCCTCACTAAGTTGCTGAGGCTGGCTGCGAACCTATGATCCTTCTAATCTCAGCCTCTCATGTACTAGGATTACAAGCATGCATCACCATACCTGGTTTATTATTATTATGTATATACTTATTTTTACATATTAGCAAGATAAAAACCCAAATGTATTGTTTTAGAACACTTTTACATCACTGACTTAAGTGCAGGTTACTAGGGCTCAAGGTTTCAAGGTTTCAGAGTAAAGACTCCAAGGCAGACATCATGATGATGCCGCCTGTAGCAGGAGACAGCAGTTCATCTCACTACAGTCAGAAGGCAGAGAGCCGTAAATGACGTTGTCAGGGCCAGATCCAGTGCACACCTCAGGGACCTATTTGCTCCAGCCATGCCCCAGCTGCCTAAGTTACTACCCATTAAATCCACTCGAATTGTTTGTCCTTCAGTGCACTTAACCACTGTTGAGATTAGAGCCCTGGTTCAATTATTTCACCTGTGCCTATTGTTGCATTGGGACATGCTTCCAACACGAGAGCCTTTGAGAGACACTCCAAACCTAACTATGACAGATATCAAGTGGGTCACTCAAGGAAATACAGAGCCAGAATCCCATCCAGTGCTAAGGTGTCATTTGTAGCACCTGCGTGCCAACAAGGACAAGTAGTCTAGGCAGTGACAGACCATGCATGGGATGGCAGTATGGCAGATGGTGGGCTGTACCACCTGGCCTTGCATAGGCTTTTCACATGTGTATTCACTTAAGTCTACATCACATTCTGGTCAATATTCTTTTTTCTTTTTTTTTTTTTTTTTTTTTTTTGCTATACTGGGATGGAACCCAGGGGCATGGTACCTCTGAGCTACACCCCCACCCCTAATTTTTAGTCTTCTTTTTAGTATTGGGAGTGGAAATCAGGGGCTTTTCTATCTCTGGGCTATACTCCCAGACTTATTTTATACTTTATTTGGAAACAGGGTCTCACTAAGTTGCTGAGAGCCTCACTAAGTTGCTGAGGCTGGCTTTGGACCTGTGTGATCCTCCTGTCTCAGCCTCCCAAGGGCTGGGATTACAAGTGTGTGCCACCACACTTGGCTTCATGATATTTTTCTAATATTCATCATGCTCAAGGTGCACTGTGAGGTTTTTTAGAGGTTCTATGGTGCATTTTTTGAAGTTATATTTTGGGCTCAAGCCCATGTCTGGCTCTTTGCCAGCTATGTGATCTTGGATAAAATACTACATGCAAAGTGATTTTTTTTAATCTGAGAAGCAGTAACACTAGCACTTACCTCTTAGAATAACCGTGATGATTACAAATGCCAAATAACCTATACATTCATCAGTAGATCAAATGTTCTGCATGGAGACTCAGAGGACCATCACTGCAATAAGTAAATGTATACAGTATGACTGGTATCATTTTTGAGGGTGACACCAAATAAGAGACATGATTCATGTTCTTAGAAAATGCCATCTTGATGGGGAGTGAAGTAGTGATGGCCACTCATAGAGTCTTTTTTTGGGGGGGTGGTACTGGGGTTCCTGGAAGCCCTTCTACCTCCAGGTTACACTCCCAGACCATTTTTATATTTTTTTTATTTGGAAACAGGGTCTCTTATGACAGCACGGCTGGCTTTGAACCAGCACGATCCTTCTGTCTCCGCCTCCCAAGCGCGGGGATTAAAAGTGTGCACCACTACGCCTGGCCTCATAGAGTCTTTTTAACAAGAACACAGATTGACTGAGCCTGAACAGGTGGCGATATGGAAGAGGGTAAAAGAAAGAGGAAGTCTAAAGTATGGCCTTGAAGAATATGTATAAATTGATAAAGGTAAGGAACACAGGCATGGTGGTAAAAAATGACTGGAATAAATTAAGGCACAAATATAAGGAAAGGTAGCTGGCAAGGTATTGATAAATTGGCAAGACTGATGGCAACAGAATAAGCATCTAATGAAGGTTGATGTTAAGTCTAAATGGGAAGGTCAGGAACAGAACAGAGATGCCCAAATATAGATTATAGAAAACTTTGGTCCGTTAGGCCTTCCATGAGTAAAATAGACCACTATTTACATTCTTCGTCTCCACCTCTTTTCCTTCCTCCCAGCGATGGCAGCTGGCTAGAAGTAAATTGTGTTCGGGGCCCTGTGTCTCGTTTTTATGATTTATGAGTTCAGTTTTTCAGCAGGGTGAGAATACTGAGTGTGGTAGATGGCACATACTTGTGGAATTTATGTTGCATAGCTAAACATCATGTCTGTCTATCTCTTCCCAGTAATCTCTGATAATACCCAAATGGGCTTTTTATTTTAAACATCTGGACAGCCTTATGGTGGCTGAGAATGAAGGTGCTGAGTGTAGAAAACAGTGCAGTCATAAAGTCTGTCGGATAAACAAAGCTTTCTTTGGAACATTAACTCCCTTACTGAGAAATCTTCTCTGTTCCTCAAAATGCACTTAGTAACTTTACATCTTCATATCCAGGTACACTTTTTCTCTTGAAAATACTCTCATGGCATTTAATGGGGCCATTAAGGTAGGAAACTATAAGATATTAGCATAAAAAGAACATTTCCAGAAAAAAGATGCAAAAGGCTTTCTTGCACACACACACCCCACCCTTTCCTCTCTGGCATTTGCTTTTGTTTTATAACAACAGAAACCCCCATTGTGGGTGGTGGTAATTTTAGATCAATCATAACTCTGCCGACACTGTCATAAATTGAAAAAAAAGGTGTGCAACTCAGAAAGGGGCGCAAGACTGGAATGGAGAATAGTCAAGTAGTTGTATTTGTTTTAATGCACACAGCTATTCAATACGTAGCGGCTGGGTATTTCTTTCTCTGAGGACCTCTAGGGTTCCTTCTCGTTCTAGGATGGTAGTGAGGTATGTTCAGTCTTCGACACCTCTGAGTCCTTGCAAATGCTCTGTGGTCTGTTAGATGCCCTCTCTCCCTTGCAGTTTGTGACAAGTGACAGTTTCTCATTCTCTGAGACTCTGTCCATGTGTCTACAGCAGCATGGGTCTTCCTGAGCCCAGCAAAGCAATTCTACAAACTCCATTCTTTGAGTTTTCATAAGATAATCAACAAATCCCACATTGTATTGCCCTTGAATTCACAAGCCTAAAACACCTAACAAGCCATAAGCAATCAGTTGGGATGAATGTTAGGGGTATGTATTCCTGGGCTCCATCACAGCCTCCTGGACTATTATGCAGCTTCTATCACAGACATAGGTATTGAAGGAAGTCTTGTAAATTAGTCTTCTGTGGCTGCATAGCTGTGTCAAAACGTTTCTGCTTAAAACAGCACTGATGATTTCAGAGATTCTGGAGTCCACAGGTACAGGCAGGGTTATTTGGGTCCCCTGCTTTGAGTTCTCTCAGGGTATCCTCTAAGGTTGAGTCTTCATAAGATACTCACTTGTACAAGGGTCTATCTCCAGGTTTTCCCAGGTTTTTGGCAGAATTCATCTTCTTGTAGGTATAGGACTCACATCAGCTTTCTTCTTCAAATTTAACAAGGACAAGACACCAGAGAAGCTCTGCTAAGATGCAGAGTTCGGTACAATACAATGTAATTACGGGAATGGTTCATCATCATCTTCATGCATTCTTTTAATTAGAAGCAAATCGCAAGCTTCATCTCTTAGTAGGGGATTATAGAAAGCCGGAACACTAGAAAGTTGGAACATGGAGCGCCCCCTCCCCCAATGCTATCCATCACAAAATTTGTTTAATAAATCTTGAGTCCCCGAAATTTCCTTAACATTTTGTTAATTATAACATTATTAAAACCTGATTAAAATCATAATACCATTAAAGCATTATTGCTACATAATATGTATTTTAGGGATTTGAGATCATGTGTTCAAAATCCGCCTTAATTCATGGGGCTTTAGAGAGCTGACTTCATGCTCATCATGTTTGGCCAAGGTGTAGCTTGCTGCCCAGAGCCTTGGGTCAAATGAACGGATGACTTCATGAAGGGAGCGAGTGTTGCGCATGCTCAGTAATTGGCACGAGTCATACGCGTGGGAAACCTACTCTGCGTTATGAAATAGTTTTCCTCCAGGTTCTGTAAGCATCAGCTTGAGAGTAAATAAAGCACCAGCTGTTACCTCCTATGGCAGGAACTAATTTCTTTCTTTCTTCAGACTCATTCTTTAAAGGAACTCTTCACAGACAAGTCCCAAAACAGAGGGGGTTTTGCCTCAGGTCAGAAGAGTTGGAGTTATTCAAAGGTAAAAAACAGGAAGAAATAAAAGGTAATGCCAAAAGCACTCTCAGCTCCCCTGCAACTTTCTCCTGGGCCCTTGCATTTTCCTGTTCATATTCTTCCAGTCCTGCACTCTCCCACCCCTGATTCCATTTTAGCTAGGTGGTGCAGGTATTTGGATTTTCTCGGAGCCTTGTTTCTTTCTTTCCTGCCTTGCTTTCTTTTGACCACCTGCTCTCTCACGTCACATAGCCCTAAAGCCCTGGTTTTCAATCAACTTTTGTATTTTTATTCCCAGATATGCCCATACATGAGCAGTTACTTGCCCCAGGTATGAGTATTTCAATCCCAGCGCTGCTCTCCTGGCTGTGTCCACTTAAAACACACACAAACCTTGTAGTTGCAAAGTTTGCTACACAAAGTACCAGCACTACTAGATAAAGCCCAAAATGAACAAAAAAACTTGTGGAGCATCAACTTGCCTGGATTATGAAATACCTAAGATTATGTGACTTGGGGTATGTTGATGAGATGACGTGCTTATGTAACTGCAGATTAAAAGGGAAGTCAGGCCCTTGTTTCCATAGGCACAGGACCGAGATAAAAAAAACATACCTACTGTTTCCTGGAATATCAGGCTTCTGCTCTTCAAACTGGACTTTCACCATTGCCAGCACCGAGAGTTTTCTGACCTTTCTGTCTTGGACTGGGACGGTTGTATTAGCTGTTCTGATTCTGCGATTCCAGCCCTTGGACTGCTCTCCCAGCTGCTGGTTCCTCTGGCTCTCATCCTGAAGGCAGGCACTTGGGAATACACTGCTTTGGGCTGCAAGCTGATTTGATAAGTCCGCTTTTACCCTAGACACATCCTGTGAGTTCTGTTACTCTAAAGAACTCTGAGGAATAAAACAGGTGTATAAATAGATAGATAGACCAACATACTTGTTGTATGGATAACGGAAGAGGCAATGTGAGCCTAAATCTGGTGAATTGCCTCCTTCATGTGTTTTGCTTCTGCAGCTGTCTCCTCGTCCTTTCCTTCTGCAGTCCTATGACATGTGGCATTGTGATTTTATCTACCTTGGTGGTTTGCAAATACTGATACCATTTAGGTTTTCAGTGGCATAACTGTCATGTCCAATAACCACGTTCCTGTTCATATACTTGGCCATTCTTTTGTGTTTGCCACAGGATAATCTCTGTTTGAGAAACTGTCTTTTTGGTCTTTTCCCCCTTTGGTTCTATTTTATTCTGGTTCATCTGTCTCCAGATGAGTCTTGAGTTCTTTCCTGATCTTTTCTTCATTCCTTGCATGCAGATGTTCTCCGGAGCTTTTGGTTGTTATACCTTTATTGGTGCTTTATGGTTTTACATCATATTGTAGTTTACAGTGATATTGACATACATACACAGAGCACTTGGTGAGATCTCCCCAGGCTTGTCGCCCACTCCCTCCTTTCTCCGTACAGGAAGTTGAGACTGATATTGATATTCTCACATATGTAATTATGCCAATAAAAGTTATTCTTTCATTGATTCTTCCTCTCCTATCCCCCACCTTCTCATAGACCACCTCCCAGGCTCCCCTAGAGTTTTTCTTCCATTATCTGAAGTTTCTCTGGTATCCCAATTACTCCTAGTTTCTGTATTTCAGAGAAAAAATATGACTTTTTACTTTCTGTGAGTGTCTAATCTCACTTAACATAATGTTTTCCAGGTCCACCAATTTTTCTGCAAGTGACAGAATTTTGTCCTTTACTGCTGAGTAGAATCCCATGTGTGTATAGCCAATAATTTTGTAATCCATTCATATCTGGAAGACCACGTAGGCTGGCTCCATACTTTGGCTGTTGTGAATTCTTGCTATAAACATAAATATGTAACACTATAATACTCTGATTTCAGTCCCTTTGGAAAGATACCCAGGAATGGTTTAGCTGTATCATATGATGAATCCATTCATTCCAAGGTTTGTTAAGAATCTCCACACTGATCTCCACAGTTAATTAACTAGTTTTCAATCCCACCAATGGGACAAAAGCGTTCCTATCTCCCCACATCCTCATCTGCTTTCACTGTTGTTTGACTTCCCAGTGATTACTTTTCTGACTGGGGTTAGATGGAATGTCAGTGTAGTTGGTCTTCCATCTTCCTGATTGCCAATGATGTTGAACATTTTTTCATATATTTATTGATCATTTATATTTCTTCTCTCATGAAGTACCTATTTAGGTAAATGGCCCATTTCTTTATGGGGTTACATTTTTAGTGTTGTCTTTTAACAATTTCGCATATACTAGATATTAGTCCTCTATCAGAAAAATAGCTGGCAAAGATCTTTCCCCACTCTATTCACATTTTATAGACTCCTCATGCTTCATTTGGCGAGAAAAAAAACTTTTAATTTAATCTATACCACTTATTAATTCTTGTTTAATTTTCTTATCTTTAGGAATCTTCTGTAGGAAGCAGTCCCCTATGCCTGTATGCCAGTGTTGGATCTGTGCCCTCCTATAGTCATTTCAAAGTCTCTGGTATAATTTAAAGGTATTTTATTCATATTTAGTTGACTCTCTAGAGCATTTTCTATTCGTAAACTGCCGTATCTTTTGTATTATACCTGATAGTTACTTTTCTTTTGTGGTACCAGAGATGGAACCCAGGAACGTTGTACCTCCAAGCTACACCCCCAGCCCTATTTTTTAGTCTTTTTTATTTATTTTTGTTTGCTTGTTTTGTTTGTTTTGTTTTGTTTTTGGTGGTACTGGGGTTTCTGGAAACCCTTCTATCTCCGGGCTACACTCCCAGACCTATTTTTATACTTTTTTCATTTGGAAACAGGGTCTCTTAAGCCAGCGTGGCTGGCTTCAAACCTGAGCCATCCTCCTGTCTATGCCTCTTAGGCGCGGGGATTACAATCGTGTGCCACCAAGCCTGGCTAGTCTTTTTTATTTTTGAAACAGGGTCTCACTGAGTAGCAAAGGGCCTCGGTAAGTAGCTGAGGATGTCCAGAACCACAATCCACCATTCTACACCTCCTGAAAGCTTGGATTACAAGAATGTGCCACCATGCCCTGCTGGTAGTTTTTTTTTTTTTTTTTTTTTAATAAATTTATCCACCCTCACCCTAACACCTATGTGTTTTCCTCTTGGTCTATGTGATAAAATACTCTCCTGATTCTCATGCAACACTCTCATTATAACCTCAGGAATCTTTGTCAGGAAAGGTTTTCCTCTTTCTCTCCTACATGACCTTTAATTATTAGAATAGCTCCTTGACTTAAGCGGCTTTCTCTTCTAAGTCTCAATATATTTCATAGTCAAGTTCATCCAGTCCCAGAATTTTAAGCTCCATCCTTGTGCCTCTGTGTGAAAAATATTTATCTCTAGACATAATCTCATCTCTGAATTCTATAATATATAATCAAACTCCCTTCTTTATGGCTAATTTCTCAATAATGAATTTTCCAAAGCAGAACTTTGTATAACCCCTCAAAATCATTATATTTTACTTTTCTTCTCTTCATTAAATTTCTCACATCACAAATCGAGGCAGTATCCTTTCTTACCATTTCTATGATACCTCACTTATAATTCATTACCAAGTCCATTCAATTCTATCAACAAAATCCATTTTATTCCAGTGAAATATCTGTCATCATTACCATTGCCCTATGCAAATTCCCATCATCTTTCATATATCTGGTCCACAAGAGTAGCATCTTAACTGGATCCCTTGAGTCTTTTCCAATTGCCTCAAATTCCATTTTCACTTCTAGAGCCAGCTTGATTTCATAAAAAATATATCTCAAATCATATTCTTCTTCTGTTTAAAATCCCCTAATGTCTTCCCATCAGTAATAAAGATATTTTACTATAGCTTACAAATTTCCAGTGATTTATGGAGTACTTTTAATAATCACCAGGAAACCTTTTGAGTGATCAGATATCTTTGTTGAGCAAAGCACTGTGCAATATTTTCAATATTAGCCTTTTTCCATGCCTTCATCATAACTATCCGAGTCCAGTGGTAAGGTTACAGAATGGAGCAAAGGGCTACAAGAAGCTTAACAATAAAAGCTGCTTCATGCTGAAAGTTTTCTACATTCCTCTCTTGAGGCACTCTGGCATTCTACTTTGCCCAGCATTTTGCAGATCACTGGACTCTATGAAAAAGTCCAGTGGCCCTGAAGTTCAACTCTAGAAGGCATCCCTTATCTGACCTTTTACATAGAGGTCTTGTCCTGATTCTCAGCCTCTGCTCATGAGGATCAAGAGGCATAGGTTTTATTAGACATGCTAGCACTTGGTTCCCACTCCTAAGATAATATTAGAACCTAAACTTTATAATTAACTAGGAAAGAAATAAAAACATTCTAAGACATCAATAACAAAAGATTTACCTTCTGATAACTTTGCTTAGTATATGAAGACATAAAGACTGGAGGGTACAGACAAGATTGCTGCTATGTAAAGGAAAAATATAAGCACACTGCACTCCTTGCTACTCCCTCCCTCATACTATACACTTCTCTTTACCTCCTACCTCATACTATATACTTTTTGTTACTCCTACCTCATACTGGGCATCTCATTATTCCCTACCTCATGCTGTGTACTCCAAGGCTGATCTAATGCCCAGTCATTACAAGGGAACTTTACTTACCAGAATGTCTTTGTCCATGCACATTCTTTCTTCTGGGAATCCCTTTCCTGTTTTCCTACACATACAATTAAAACTTTTTCTTTAACTATTAAAGTTAATCCTCAATTGGCTTACCAACATAATAATGTTTTGTTCTACCTTATGAAGTCACAAGGACTTATGATTTTCCAGGAAGCCTTCTCTAATCCTACTAGTCTGATGTAGTTTCTACTTTTTGCTTTCTTTGAACCCTTTTAATTTTAGTAACAATTATAAAATTATAACAAATAGAACTGATTGCATGCTTGTATAATTTTACAAACTGTGTACTCCATGAGGTTAAATGTACTGTTTAATTATCTTTAATTCATCTAATATGGTACCTAGCCTCAAGCAAAATTTTTGTTGAATATATGAAGAAATAACAATGATAATAAACTTAATGTAAACATTATCTGTGGACATTTGTCTCTGCTTTACATATATTATTATTATTATTATTATTATTATTATTATTATTTTATAATATTTCAATGACATATATAGGTTGTACCAATTTTATATTTTTTAATTTAACATTTTTACCTTAAAGAATTTTTTAAATATTTCTGAAGAATTAGGGCAGTTTTCTGATAAACATAAAAATTTGTTCACTTAAATATTAGTCCACATCAATGTTTTCTGAAATGCTGAGTAATTTAGTACTAAAATTCAAACAACCACAAAGTTTGTAGGAATATATCTGAAATCAGAGACTTTACAGTACAGTATACACAAAAATCAGATGGCAATCCTAATGTACTTGGGATATAAACAAGGAAAATAAGAGCAAGATTCAAAGGAAATGACAAATCATAAATAATTATCTTAGTATAACATGCTGAAATTAGTATCAAAGAGGTGTGTGTGTGTGTGTGTGTGTTCCTGAGGATTGAACCTAAGAACATTCTATCTCATTGCTACAACCCCAGGCCATATATATTTCCAAAAGGTCTGAAATCAGAATATTATAGCACAGCATGAATATCCATGTTTCGAGTAGCACAATTCACAATAGAAAAATTATGAAACCAACCTAGATGTTCATTAAGAGATGAGTGGATTACAAAATTATGAGATACATACATTCTGGAATTATACTCCGCAACAAAGAAGAATAAAATGATGTCATTTGGAGGAGAATGGCTAGACCTAAATAATATTATGTTAAGTGAGATTAGCCAGTCACAGACTGACATGGTGACATATAAAATAGATAAGTTAAAATAAAAGTGTGAAAATAGAAAAAATACTCAAAAACAGAAGGAAAGAGGGAACAAAAGTTACAAAAATTAGAGGGAAAAATAAATTATAAAATAGTAGACTTGACTCTCACTATTATTAGTAATAATGTTAAGGATATATGTGCTAAAAATTTCAATTAAATTATTAGGACAAATTAAAATCAAGGCCTAAATGTATGATGTCCACATTGATGTGCTTTATTTTATATGTAAATATGCAGGTACTAAGTAAATAGAAAATTCTTACCATTCAAATGATCACTGTAAGAAGCCTGAATGTTATCAATGAGGTAAGATGTGCCCTAAGATTAGGCTGATGGAAAGAAATTTTAAAAAAAATTTGAGGTAGGGAAATATTTTTAGATAAGGAAACAGATTTGTAATGGTGAGTGTCCTTTAGAGTTAGAACCCTTTCTCAACATTACAAGCATCAGGAAAACAGAGTTTCATATATATATATATATATATATATATATATATATATATATATATGTATACATATACATGTACATGTATATATATGTACATGTAAATATGTGTGTGTGTGTGTGTATATATATATATATATATATATATATATATATATAGTGTGTGTGTCTGTGTGTGTGTCTGTGTGTGTGTCTGTGTCTGTGTGTGTATCTGTGTGTGTCTGTGTGTTACAAGGGATGGAACCCAGGGGCATTCTACCTCTGATTGACAACTCCAGCCCTAATTTTTTATTCTTTACTTTTGAAACAGGGTCTCGCTGAATTGCAAGGAGCCTCACTAAGTAGCTGAGGCTGTCTGTGAACCACAATCCTCAGGTCTCTGCCTCCCCAATGCTGAGATTACAGTCATGCACCACCAAGCCTGCCTCCTCCTTCCATGTCTTCAAACCTTCAGTAGCCAACAAAGTTGAGCATGGTAAACACACTCCATAAGTGACTGTGGAATTATCAGCTTTCAATACTCAGGTCACAGTAGCTACCAGACACATTATTCAGGTTGTCTTTCACAAAAACAATATACAAAAGTGTTCTGATATTCACTTCAGTAAACTGCTAATGTTTTATCTTCTAAGGATTCTCTGCCCCATCCCCCAGCCCCTTGCAATCCTGCCACATCACCAGCTGCATGGTTGCTGCAGACAACAGCAGGAATTGCAACGTGAACTGCCTGGGCTGCTCCTGATATCCAGAACATGTAAGTGAGATAAGAAGGACCTCTCTTTCCCCATGATTTGGAAATTAAAACTGAGTAGTATTCTTTAATTGGGTAAGTGAAACCATAATATGTGTGACTCAGGTACCATTTATGAACCAGAATATCTATACGTGATTTGAAACATGGAGGAAACCTTTCAGGAGAAAGACAACAACAAATGTGTGAAGAGACAAAGCGATGGGCAGAACGAAGAGAAAGTAGTTTGGCCAGGCTCAGGCCGTGGATAGCAGCTGGCTCCCCATGCCCAGCTGCATTTCCACCTCTGGTTCCTTTTTTTTTTTTTTTGGTGGTGGTGGTACTGGGGTTCCTAGAAGCCCTTCTACCATTCTACCACCGGGCTACACTCCCAAACATATATATATATATATATATATATATAGATAGATATAGATATAGATATATAGATATAGATATATAGATATAGATATATAGATATATAGATATTTTTTTTTAATTTGGAAACAGGGTCTCTTAAGCCAGAGAGGCTGGCTCCAAACCAGCGCGATCCTCCTGTCTCCGCCTCCCAAGCACGGGGATTACAAGCATGAGCCACCATGCTCGGCCCTCTGGATCCTTTTAAAACTATGAATACTTTTCAACTGATCCTCTTTTTTACTTAAGTTTACTTACACTCTGTTCTGTCTTTTGCATGGAACCAACCTAGATGTCCATCAACAGATGAATAGATTACAAAATTATGGGATATGCATACAATAGAATTTTACTCAGCAATAAAAAACAAAATTATGTCAGTTGCAAGAATATGGACAGACCTGGAAAATATTATGTTAAATGAGAGTGGCCATTCACAGAAAGTGAAGGGTCCTAAGTTTTCTCTCATATGCAGAAGATAGAGAGTAATAAAATAAAAGAGGGACTTTAGAAAATAAAAGAGCAACTCCAGTGGAGCCAGGGAGGTGTTCTAGGGGAAAATAAGAAATCGCTTCCATCGACTTTATGTCCATATGTGAAAATACCAATGCCAGTCTCAGGATCTTGTATGGGGAGAGGGGTGGATGGGGAGGGAGCCGAGGGAAAGCCCACCAAGTGCTGTGTGCATGTGTGCCACTTCACTGTTAAGCACACTATCATGTGAGACTATAACGTGCCGATAAATTTATGAAAAAAGAAAAAAGAAAAAAAGAAATTCGACCAATAGTAGCAAATAGGTACATTTACCCCACAGAGTTATTTTAAATTGTGACTACCTCTCTTATCCATAATCCTTTTTAAAATACAGAATCGAAGGAGTATAGGAGAACAATTTCAGGCGACAGAAGTCCACTGCTGACTAGTATTTTGGGGAAGGGGAGGCCGTTGCAGCTTTCCTGTGATTTCACCACATCGCAGCTGCCTGTTCCCTACACAGCAGGCAGCTTCAGCCTTGTGCATTGGTGGACCTGCAGCAGTACCCCTCAGAAGCAAGGCGAGTGCATCACCCATCACCTGGGCTATTGTTTCATTACTCATCTCACATTGGCTGCACCTGCCATCTGGCTGGTTCCTTTCCATTTTCTACTTGGAAGCTTCCTCCTCCCCTTGCTCATACCGCAAAACATAACTTGTTCTGAGTGCCCTCAACATCTCATTAGTCCCAGTAAGCAACATACTTCATTTCAATTGTATATCTAGAAATAGTATTGTTGCTCAAGCCCTACCTCCAGTTTTGGCCAATATTTTACAGTGAGCCTGGAAAGCAAGCATGAGTTATGAAAATAGAAATTTGGGTGAACCAAATTGCAGTGGCATCTGTCTCTGTCTGTTGCTGCATACCTCAGTGCAGGTAAAGTCTCATGCACACCGAACACGCATCCGCTACACCATGCCCATACACACAACATATACACATGCATTCCCTACACATACATCTGTATGCACACAGGCTCACATAAACCTGCCTGGCATTGGGTCAGAGCACTTCATTAATGTAAACAACTCTTTTACAATAGATTTTTTGTTAAATCAATAAAAAATACTTGAGTTATGCTGTCAAGAAAAAAGAAAAATTAAAACTGGGTGTTGGCCTGAAAATTACATCATATCATGTGAAGAAACTATACATATGTAGACTGTATCCTGAGAGAGAGAGTATAAACCTGAGCTTCTGGAGACGTGGTCCTATCCCATACCAAATGCATTAGGGGCCAGACCAACAAATAGAAACCACATGACTATTTTTAGGGAAATAATTTTATATAACAGATTTTATCAATAAATTTTAAAAGGTAAGAAAGTAGAAACACTAAGATTGAACAGTGGCAATGACTCTAAAAATGAACTATCCTGTCAAGGACTATGGGAAAACAAAAATCACTTAGAATACTTATGTAAACCTTTTAAACCAAACACAATGCGTGACCCCTTCAGATCTCCAACTCACGGCAAACTTCTTGGCCTCTGATCTCACAAATATCACCCTAAAACAACTCTTTAGTGCTGACTACTCTAATTATAAGTGAAAGGCATAGAATGGGACAGGTAATTAAAAGAAAAATCTTATCTCATGTGTAAAACAAAACCCAGAAAATCCGCTCAAAAATTGCCTTCCAGAATGGACAGAGGCTCTACCCAGCTGACTTTGTCACTCCTCTAGGCCCTCAAAAGGAGAATATATTAGCAATTTATATATGTGGGCACAGTAGTAAGAGGTCTGGAAAAGAAACTCAGAAGCTTGGCCAGGCAAGCTCGAGGTTTCATTTTCCATATCTACATCCTCATCTGATTAGGCAGTGTGGGGATTCTTCCCCAGGACTTGGGAGGGAGAGACCTGAAATGAAGACATGGACAGTAGTCTGTTGGACCACTGACAACTTTATTCTCTAGAACTAAGTTTTTATACTTTTTTCCCCTGCACCAAAACCACAACTTCAAAAGAAAGAAAAACATCAAAGTACAATCTCAAACACAATACAGAATGATTGATATAGAACATACGTCATATGCTTGCAGAATACAATCATGGGGGGGGAATTAAAAAACAAGAAGAAACAAAGAGGCCTGGTTAAAGATTATTAAGAGCATGATTGCAGCCAGTTCCCGCTCTCACCAGTGGGTTGGGGGTGAGAAATTCCGGAAAGACCAGAAGTCACCCAGAGTCTCGGAAAGCTTGACCTTTCGCCAAACTGCCTTAACTCTTTCAGAACCTTTCATTCCTCAGGTTTCTTCCATGTCCTCCATCAGGCAGGAAGATATGAAAATCCTGATGTTTCTTACCAGTGATGGTGATTTTAGGTTGATCATTACCAAGAAAGAGAAAGTATCCAGGAAGAAAGTGTGGACAGAAGTGAGAGATACAGTGTGGTACATGTTCCAAGACAAGCCAGGTTTATTGGTTGAGAGAAAAAGAAAGACCTGACCAAGAAAGCCTAAGAAACAAGGGATGGCAGAGTGGACCCATGCTGCCCTGGACAGCAAGCTCAAGAAGGCTCAGAGGGTCAGGGACTCATCATCTTTGGCCATACTTCCATGATTCACCATCCAGAGGGGAGAAAGAAGCCCAGAAAACACACAGAAATGTGTGATTACAAAGCACCCCTGAAAAGGAGAAAAGGAAATGCCAAGGTGTCAGAGAACAGAAAAGGCTGCCATCATCTCTGGGTTGGAAACAAATGAAAGGACTGGAATTCATAGTTTTAGACACTTAGAAGACAGGACTCCTGGGACTGGAACTTGTGTGTTTCAGGAGGAGGTGCTGCTGAGCTGTGTCTTTAAACACTGAGAGGACACCCTAAAGGACTCTCAGACTTCCAAGAAAGCCACAGTGGCCAGCTGGTGCTGGTGTCTGGGGAGACATCATAAAGCTGGCAGCTGGATCTGTCAGAGTTGGAAACATTGCAATTGTGCTAATTGTCAAATAAAAATTGTATTTATTTTAACATGCAGCATTATGTATACATTGTGAAATGTTGAGTCAACCTAATTAACATACCCATTACTTCACATACTTAATCATTTTCCATAGTGAGAACATTCAAAATCTACTTGTCTTAGCAAATTTCAAGTATGCGCCTACATTGTTGTTAACTATGATTACCATGTTCCATGATAGATCCCTTGCACTTATTCCTCTTGTCTAACTGAAGCTTTGTACCCTTTAATCAATATCTTTCTTTTTCTCCTCCTTCTTCTCCTCTACCCCATGGGAGCTGCCATTCTGCTCACTGCATCTATGATTTCCACAGAGGTAATCAGTTGCTGCCATAGAAGGGAAATGCCACTTCTGAGATGAACAAACATGGCCAAGATTATGTCTACAAGCCTGGGAAGCCAAAGCAGGGACAGTGGGAAGGAGGGACAGTGTTCTCTTTCCTTTTTCTAGAGATCCACCTCCCCTTTGCAGGATGATGGGACTGAGTGTCTGGAGTGAGGTCATCCACTGCATCTTTTTTTTTTTAAATTGGGTGGATTGTAATTTTACATCTTACTGGGCACAGAATGTTAGAAAATACATGCTCACAACTTTTGTTGAACTCCCCACTACGTTTCCCCTCCCTTACCCTCATGTCACAAGTCTTTGAGACTGGAATTGACAATTTTGCAAACATTCATGGCATTATTTCTGCTCATCTCCATTCCCCTTCCCTAATCCCCCTCAGTCATTACTCTGGAGTCTCTGCTGATCCAGCTAATATTGCCCTTATTTCCAAATTTCTCTCTAGCTTCCACATAAAAAAGAGAACACATATCTACTTGTTTGGGTGTCTAGGTGTACCCAGTGTAATATTCTTAAGCTCCCTCGATTTTCCTGCAAATTATATAATTTTGCTCTTTATGATTGAGTAAAATTCCATCATGTGTATATATCAAAGTTTTGTACACGGCACCTTTGCATGAGAGACAAAGAATTGTCCAAAGAGAGCATGCTCTCAGAGAGACCATCTGCTTGAATATGAAATCGACTAGAAGTTTTGATGGAGATAGGGAGCCAGGAGCTATCTTTTAACACGAGGGAGAGACCTTCTAGGGAATGAGAGAGGGAAGGACTATTTATAACAGCAACAAAGAAAAGTTCAACCAAAAATTTACTGAGTCCCAAGCCTATGTGAGCAATATGACACCAGGTACCTTGAAAGAAAAAAGAGTGATTTGGACCAAAAATGGCATTTGCTTTCCTATAATGCATTAAGTATTAAATGTCAGGCATGTGGACTAAATGGCCTCATTCATAGAAGAGAAATTCAGCCGTACCACATAGTCCTTTACATAATTGACAATATGTAAATGAATGGATGTGCCTATGTCCTACTAAAATTTATTCACACCAGAATTTAAATTTTATATAATTCTCATGTGTCTAGAGACATTATACCCCTGTTGATGTACTTGTTTTCATTATTTAAAAATATAAAATCCAAGCCTGGCACAGTTGTACATGCCTGTAACCCCAGTACTTGAGAGGTTAAGAAAGGAGGATCACAGGTTCCAGGACAATTTGGCAAGGCTCTCAGCAAATTAGCAAGACGCTATTTTAAAATAAAAAAATAAGAAGGGTTAGGGTATAGCTTAGAGGTTTGACTGTCCTTAGGTTTAATCTCCAGTACGAAATATAAAATAAATAAAATACCATTCTTTGCTCAAAGGCCAGCAAAACAAATTCGGTCATCTAATGGAATTTGGACTTTAGGGTAGTGCACTCTTTGTCTGAAAAGAACATGAGTATCCACAGATAACAAGAAATAGGCATACACCTGTCAGGTTGAAAAAATATAGCTGGGCCTGGTGGCACACACCTGTAATCCCAGTACTTCTAAAACTGAGACAGGAGGATCACAGGTTCCAAACGAGTCTCAGAAATTTAGTGAGGCTCTCAGCTACCTAGTGAGACCTTGTTTCCAAATAATAAATACAAAACAGTCTGAGGGTAAAGCTCAGAGGTAGAATGCCCCTGAGTTCTATCCTCATAACCACAGAAGTAGAAAATATAAGTATGATTTTAAAAGTTCTTTTCAGGTTCAAGAACCTAGAAAAACTGTGGGACAACTAAAATGTAAGAACAAGAAGTGTCTTAGAAAATGCTGACTTCCTCAGGATAACACTGCTCCATCTACAGCAGGGGTCTGCTGGCTGGAGACCTTCCTGTTACTCCTCACAGCCCCAGAGCCACTCATAAGAGCCACCCTCTTTGTCTGGCATAAATTGGCAATACGCTGTAAATTGTCATTTTCTTAGAGTTCACATTTTCAAATGCTAAGTAAATAGGATCCAGGTAGCACTGAATGTGACAGGACTCTGACATGACAGAAAGGAAAAGTCCAAACTGTCACAGGCGTTACTTTTTCATGACTGATTTTCCAGATAGCACCAGGAAGACCTATAGGAAAAAGGGGAAGGCAGAGTGGATTTTGCTTTGAAATTTGGGCTCACAAAAATCATGTTCCTTATCACTGCAATTGCACAGAATCCCCTGATAAATCACTCCTCATTTCCCCCTCCTCCACGCCCTGTCCCCAGGATCAGGTACAGCAAGAGGGATGCAGACCAGAGAGAGAAAAGGCTTAAGCCAGTGAGTGTATGAGTGTCAGATGGAGCCAGAGTCTCAGGGTCCAAAACCCATTTCTGTCACTTAAGATTAATTTATTTCTGACAGAAGGAATTGCATCCAGGGACATTCTACCAATAAGATACACTTCCAGCCCTTTTATATTTTTGTTTTGAAACAAGATTCCAATAAGTTGATCAAGTTCTCTCCAAGTTGCTGAGACCAGCCTTTATTCTGAGATCCTCCTGTTTTAGCCTCCCAAGTACTGGGATTACAGGCATGTGACATCATATCTGGCTCACAAGGTAGACTTTTAGTTACTTTGTACACCAGTCTCTTCACCCATGAAGAAATAGAGATAATAATAGCATTTATTTCATAGCATTATTTTACTATTAAATAAGTTAATTTATATAAATTACTTATAACAGTACTTGGTACAGAGTGAATACTAAATTAGTATTGATTCTAAACTCTTACATTAAAATTATTATTTATCTCCTTATATCAAAACTATTACATGGTACTGAAGGATTAACTTTAAGCTCCCTGGTTTGAGGACTGTTCATGTGTCCAGAAATGGGCTATAACCAGGAAGGTTTTCTCTATGCTTTACAGTTTTTTATACCCATCCTTATTTTATATTTTTGTGCAAACTTTTGGAAAATCATTACTACTTCTATCTTTAAAAAATCCTATTCACCTTTCAGATCCAGCACTAATCTTGATTTAATTACTTTTATGGTGCCTTTGCCCTTTTATTCCTCTTAGCATGAGATTTTTGACAGAGAGCTTTTTTAGCCTGCATTGTGTACCAGTATTGGGAAGAAGTTTCAAAATGTATTAACGTACCAGTATTGGGAAAGATTTCCAATTTTGAAAATATATCCTTTGTAGTAAAGAAAGCCAGGAGTATCAGGAAAAAGGGCCTTTTTACATTTCTAAAGAGAAGTAAAGAATGTCCTGAGCACCAGGGAAAAGGGCCTCTTTACATTTCTAAAGAGAAACAAAATGCCTCAAGGATGGGAGGAAATCTCAGATCCCAGAGAAGTAACTTAACATACCTTAGGAGGGTAACAAAAGGTGTGGAGGTCTGTGCCCAGAGACAAGGCTGCCCCCCACCCATCCCCCAAACCCTCCTTGCCCCAAAGGGGGCGGGTCTGGCTGGGATGGAGACAGCAGATACCTAGGTTAGAGATAAGGCAGCATATCTACATATCAAAGGACCTGCCGCAAACTTGGTCAGGATAAGAACACTCAGCAGCAGGCGTCTTTTAGTGTATTTACTCAAATCACCCCCCCCCCCATTTCTGAATGGCATGGTGCTTTAACTGTCTTCTGTATTTCTATCTTTTTAATAAACATCTTTAAATCTTCGGCAAGTGTCTGAGCTATGTATACCTATACTTAGCTCAGGACAAGAACCCGCACTATTTATCTTTGTGTGGTTGTGTTGGGGGAATTGTTTCTCCCCTCACACACCGCAACATATTTCACTGTAACACATTGCATCTAAGTTAACATGGTTGGTCAGGGGCTCTGACTCAAGATATGAAGGAGTTTTATATGTGTGTACATTAGACTGATTTTCCTACATGTGTTCCATAATATTTGATCATCTTTACCTTGTGCCCAAATTAGAATCCTAAACTTTTGTTTGCTTTTTTTTGTTTTTTGATTGAGAATATACTCAGTGCTCTGACTCGCAAGAAATTTCCTTGTTTTGCTTCTTTTTGTTATAGGTAATAGAGACAGCAAAAAGTAATAAATAGTATATAAAACCTAGTGTAGAAGGAAAGAAAGAGAGAGAGAGAGAGAGAGAGAGAGAGAGAGAGAGAGAGAGAGAGAGAGAAAGACACGCATATACAGGAATCATATGGAAGTGTTCTAATGTTCTACCAGCTCAGTGGCAGGAGAATGTAGCAGGAAGAGGTTGCTGGGTTTTTGGTTTTGTTTTGGAGGAGTGGTACTAGAGACTTAATCTAGGGTTATTCTACCCCAGAACTGTACCCCCCAACCCTTTTTATTTTTAATGAAGTTGCAAAGGTCTTGTTGAGTTGCAGAGGCTGGCCTACAATCCTTTTGTCTCAGCCTTCCTAGTACTGGGATTATAAGTGTGTGCCACAGCACCCAGCTGAAGATTATATTTTGAATTTAGCAATACCGAGTTCAAATCCTGGTCCTAGGGCCTGCTAGTATTGTGAATGGGGACAAATCTATTTGTCTTTAAGAATAAATTACCTCACAAATCCATGAAATCACAGATGATTAACAAAGGATAAGGATTGAGTAAACACTAATGCCAACTTTGGTACTGGACCTGACTCAGTACTGAGGTGCTTTGGTATACTCGGGGCTGTTTTGTTGTTATTGCTGTGTGTTCTACAGTCTTGGGGGACAACTCTCTAGCTGCAAAGAAGTCATACAAGTCGGGAGGTACTGTCTTTGGACTCTTCTTGCTCTGTGTAACCCACACAACCGGTAATTCTAATGAAGTCTTGAATGGTTTTAAGAATAACCTGATAATGCACAGAGACAAGCGCCCACCCCATTTATGGTTTCTTGTCTAAGCACCACTTTACCCATTTCTCCCACCTTGATAGGCTGAACTTAGTGTTGTGAAAACAAATATTCTATACTATAAAAACCTCCAATCAAAAATACAGATATTATGGTATATCACAATGTACTAATTACTTTGTGGGCCCTTGCCGGGATCCTATAGTAGCCACGGCATACCTCACACAGAGAATGGCAGGGACAGACATCAGTTAAAGAGGTTCCCCAGTCCTAGCCTACCCTCTGAGCAAACCCAGGGCCAGAACCAGGCAGTATTGTTCTCTACTTGTAGTAAAGGAGGGGGAAAGGTAAGAGGGGAGGTGATGATCAGACTGTTAGGAAAGTTCTAGAAATATGTGTTTTAAAAGGGTCCAGAAGTCAAACGTGATGCTACCAACCTGTGATTCCAGTACTTGGGAAGCTGAGACAGAAGGATCTCAGGTTTGAAGCAACTACCAGTAACTTAGTGAGAACTATTTCAAAATAAAAAAAAAAATAGTAATGGAGGTGGTATAGCTTAGAAGTAAAATGCCTCTGAGATCAATCCCTAGTCCTAAAAAAAAATGGAAGGACCCAGGATTAAAGCTCTAATGAAAGCCACAGGTCAGTGTTGTTGGGGGCAGGAAGAGATTGAGCCATGATTCCATACGGAACTATCTAAATTCATCCTTGATGGTGGGCAAATTTATCAAAATGCATCTAAATGTAAAACTTAAAAATTAAAGAGTGCACTTTCAGTGGATGAATGTTGTAGTATGTAAATTATACCTTAGCAAATGTCATGCCCATTCCCAGGGAGGGTGATCCATCAGGGCTGGAGCCACCTGCCAGGTGTGTGGAGCTGTTGCTGCTTACCTGATCTCCTGGAACACCAAAGGAAGTTGTGCTGGGTCTGTATGGGTATGTTTATGTGTGTGTGTGTTGTTGTATATGTATTTGTGTGTTTTGACATATGTGTGTTTATATATATATATATATATATATATATATATTAAATAATATATATATATACTAAATAATATATATATGTATGTTTGTGTGTGTGTGTTGTTGTGTGTGTGTTTGTGTGTTTTGGCATGTGTGCGTTGGTGTGTACATGAGTTTGTGTGTGTGTGTGTGTGTGTGTGTGTGTGTGTGTGTGTGTGTTGGTGACTGTGTATTTGTGCCTGTGTGTTTCCAGGCAGGAGGGTTAAGAGTGCAGGTCTCCTGAGGGGAGAGCACTGGAGCTGTATAAATCGTCATAGGGCCCGTTTGGTGATGTCAGAACTTCTGATCTGGGGACTTGGTCCCCAGGAACACTCTTTGAGAAGAGTAGGAAGCTGAGCTAATGCAAACCCACAGGGTTTACAGGCCACTGTGCCTGCATAAGCAGAGAAGTTGCAGATGGTGCCTTTACCTGCAGTCCACACCTGGAAAGGATGATTTAAGAGCCCATGAAAATTACCCCAGGATCTTGGCAGTGACTCACAAAAGGAAGGTTCCAGTGTCCAGACTGAAAGTGAAGTCTGGTGTATAAAGAGCACAGGGACCACGTATGAGCCTCAGATCTGACACATCAGCTGCTGCGGATCATCAGTGCCCATTTTACAGTGTTTATACCACTGGCCACCATACAGGGAAATGTGTGCATTGATGGGAAAGAACCCAGTTGCTAGGGTGATATGCTGTCCTTGGGGACTCAGGACCCTGCTCTGAGGGAGAACTTACAATAGATATGGAAGAAAAGTCTGGTAGTTACTCCCTTTCCAAATATTTGTGTGCCAGGTGTATATTTTCAAGACAGCTAGAGCTGCGGTGTGGGAAAAGACTTACAAATTTTCAGGGAAATATGGTAGTTGGTTTGCAAGAAAACTGTGAGAATGATCTGGACTAGTAGTGAAAATTGCATGAATAGAAAATTAAAGGAACGAGCAGTGGGTTCAATCCTGAAAGTGGTGGCAGGGTGGCACTGGGGATCTAAACGATGCCAGACAATTGAATATCTACCAAAATTTCAAACCTACTAGGCTGTGTACTAGAGTGACTTGTATTTGTAAACGGTATTTGGGAATTATTTTAGCTTCTTATTGTGTCTAATTTATTATCTTAACCACCTGCTTTTGACCCATTCTTATTGGACCAATATGTATCATCCACTCACCTATAGTAATATTAGTTGGTTTGATTTTAGAGAAATGGGTCATAGGAGGAACTCTAGATGAAAACAGAAATCCTATAGAGGAGCAAACAAGACAACCTAAAGGAGGAGAAAGAAGGGGGAAGTAGAAAAATCTCTAAACCACACAATGTACTTAAACATATCGAAGTCAACCACTAAGTCAAGCAAGGGAAGGAGGGATGGGGAGGGAATGGGGTGGGAATTGGGTAGGGGTTAAATCAGTGATGTGTACATGTATGTACACACAGGGTTTTTTTACCCCAATATGATGTATGAATATAATGCACCAATAAAAATTTTTAAAAATAAAATAAAATAAAATTAGATCATTAGGTTTGGGCATAAATGTTGCTATCTTGAAGAGGTATGGATTCACTAATTCATTTATTCCGTAGCACAGTCCTGTGAGATAGCTTGTCTTATTACACCCACTTTACAGGGGAGAGAAACTGAAGCCCAATCATATTCAAGCAGTGTGTCAAAGTCAGTCATGAATGAAAGATGTCAGATTTAACACCAAGGGGGCAATCTGGTACAACACAGAGCTGCCTTTAATTATATAGAATCAGTTGGATATTTTTATTCGATTGTAAAAATAATTGTGTTTCCTGAGGGAAAAAAATCATGTGTTGGTGATATGGTAGTTACGTATGGTAATACACTTTTCAAAGTTACCAGTTATAGCATGATTAAACATCTTATAGAAAGACTTTCAATAAACAGTTCATGCTGGAGGGATTCCCAGAAAATATATTAAAGTTAGGCCTTTTCTGGAGGATGCTGAGGTCTTTAAAAAATAGAAATGAAGTTAAGGGATATATGTATGATATAAAATGGGTGATAACTCTTCCATAGAGATTAACAATGTGAAAACTAGTTAGCCTTTTGGATTATGGGTAATCACTCTGTGTCCTTGCCTTCCTGTACACTTCTGAATAAACCCCTCAATGATTACAGGCTAAATTTAAAATAGTATGTCACAAAAAACAGAATTTTAATATTGTCAAATCTCCAGTGACAGGGTTGGTAATTAGAATTAAAAAAAAAACAGAAAATAAAAGTTTAAAATGAACAGATTTGAATATATTAAAAGTTAAAATGCTTTTTGCAAAAAATATAACCTACATTGAAAAGACAAATATGTCATGATATTTTCAGTAAATAATTTCCCAAAGGATAATATGCTTCATTATGCAGAAAACTCAAACATGTAAAAAAAAAAAAAACCAGTATCAAGTCCCCAGGATACAAATGGACAAATACCATAAAAGAGAACTTAAAAATGGAAATATATATGTATGTATATAGTTACCAAGAGTTGATATATTCAATTTTAATAATAATGTAGATCAATATACTTAATATAATTAAAACACATTCTTGCATTAGGGTTGACCTTAAAATACATGTATAAATCAGGCATTGTGATGCACACTTATAATCTCAGTGCTTGGGAGGTTGAAACAGGGGTATCACAGGTTTGTAGTCAACATCAACAACTTAGTGACGTCCTCACAACTTAGTGAGACCCTGCTTCAAAATAAAAGGTAAAATAGAACTAGAAGTGTAGCTCAAACGTAGAACGACTCTGGGTTCAATTCCCAGCAGTTCCCCCACACACACACATACAAACTACATGTATGGGAAGGTTTATTGCTCAAATACAAACACTTCTCTATTTCTCTTCTGCCTAGAAGCAAATATAATAGTGTCTTCTCAGCCATGTGTTGCTTTTGGCAATGTGAACTGTCAAGAGTCATTTAGAAAGTAAGGAGGACAGTTAATTTCTATAAATCAAAAATCAACAAACCTTATATTTGAAAGGTTCGAGTGGCCCCAGCCCCACAGGGGGCGGGGCCGGAAGCTAGGAGGTGGAGCTCTGTGATTCCGGGAGGGGACCATGCCTCTCGGTCAGGAAGAAGAGAGTTCAGAGTTCAGAGAGGAGCCCGAGAGGGAGGGACGCGCCCCCCCCCACCAGACCCCGTGGCCACGCGGGGGCTGGAGGCCGATCTCCCACGAATAAAGACATCCGTAATACCGATTATGGATCTCCGCGTGTATCTATGCGCCAAGGGGACTCGCCAAAACCTTTTAATATTCAGTTGTTCATGTTGTTTTTATTTGTTTTTGTTTGTGTTTTTGTGGTACTGGGGTTCCTAGAAACCCTTCTACCTCTGGGCTACACTCCCAGACCTATTTTCATACTTTTTTCTTTATTTGGAAACAGGGTCCCTTAAGCCAGCGTGGCTGGCTTCGAACCTGCACAACCCTCCTATCTCTGCCTCCCAAGCGCAGGGATTACAAGCATGCACCACCACGCCCGGATCATGGTATTTTTAAATAGCATATATTAACTGATTAGAAGAAAAAGTTGGAGCAAGCTATAAATCATTAGAAATGACTGGCCAATGTGAGCCTTATAAATAAGAACCCTAGGAATGTAATCAAAGCAATATTAAAATTACTCTCAGATACTTCTATGATAAAGCTGAAATTGTGGGCTATTTCATTTTATTTCATTACTGCTTAGCTAGAATGGGCAGGTTTTAAGCAATTCTTCAGGTTAGATCTGGAAGATAGGCAAGGGTTGGCCAAATAGAAGGCAAAAATTTTCCCAGCTAAGGCTTTGAGGGGCTGATGCAAAGTTGGATGAGGGAGACCCTGGCCAGGTAAGGTTCTGTAGGTATATCTTGCTAAGAATAATCTCTTTACCAAAACCTAAGAATGATGAGAAGTTTGATCTTTTGGTAAATACATTTATAATTATCTTATATTTTATTTGTACTCAAATTGTGTAGTTTTAACTAAGGAATATTTCAGTTTCTATTGATTATGGTGATCATGGTAGGCAACAAATTTTTATTAGCATTTTAGCATTTTGGATTTTTGTGTGATTTTTTCAGAGTATACTTATTTCAATTTGTTTCAGGCAATTAGTAGTAGTCAAATTTTAATATATGACAAATATTCTGCTGATTTCTTAGTTTACATTAAAATTTTCTATGTTTTTACAATTTTATGAAGTTACATAAAATTATTTTGTTTCATAGTCCCAAGCATGATTTCTATAGTTAACATTTAATGCAGTAAACATCTGACTCATAATAAAAGCTTTTTTAGGCCTGCTCATTCCTTTTCAAACCCTTGGAATAGGTTTTCCCTACATATATAGTTTATTATTTAGTTGACATATAAAAATATATTTGTTAGAACTACATTTAAGCATTTAATCTGTAATTGGATGGAAAGGACCTATATTTTTTAATTTCTAAGGAAGGATGTTGTCAAATGCCATCTTCTATTTTCCCCAAATTTAAGTACTTTTAATACTTTTATTATTTTAATCAGTTGCTCAAATAGCATATTAAACTAAATTTTGTTTTTCCAGTAAAAGTTTTAAAGTAATAAAAATTCTGAGGTTTGGTTATTATGTGAGTTGTTCATTTGAACTCAAAGAGCTAAATCCATGCACCTATTTTTTACTATTTGTATCTTACTTACATGGATGTGATGTGCTGTCCCCAAAAGAAAATATATTTATATCCCAATTCTCAAAACATGTGTTACTTTATTTTAAATAAATAATAAATAAATATGACTTTTGTTACTTTGTTTTTTTTTTGGGGGGTGCTGTTTCCAGGGATCTCTGTTAGTCTTCTGGAAACTGTTCCTGTAGCCACAGGTCTTTGTCCTGAACTAGGATAAATATGTTGCAGGGGATAGGTTGCGGGGGGAAATGGTGTGTGGTGTGTGTGTGAATAAACCCCCCCCCCACCAGACACACAGACAAACAGAAAAACCGTGGATTCTTGTCCTAAGCTAAGAATAAGTATTCATTGCTTGGACAGCTGCTAAAGATTTAAAGAAGTTTATTAGAAAGATAGAAATACAGAAAATAGAAATACAGCCCCATGCCAAGATGGCATGAGGGGATGACTCGAATGAGTACACCCAAGGGCTTACACGTGGACTTGGCCTTTTTATACCCATGACCTCCATCTTGTTCGCGTGACTCTGACGTGAACGTCCCTGTAAGGTGCCTCCCCTAGCGAGGTGTGGTGAGGTGTCTCCTTTCATAAAGGGCAAGGTCAAACCCTGCCCCCTCCCCCCTAGATCATATAGATCTGTCTTTAGAGGAAGCCCCAGCTCTCCTCTATTGACTTGTTAAGTACTTTGAGCTAGGTTGATTTACACTGGAATAGCTGCCTGTTGTTAGGCCGAAACCAAGTCCTTTCTTTATCCATGTCTGCCTCCATTTTGACACAACTATTTTGAAATATACCAATTATTTACTTTTGAAATATATTAATAATCAGAGCTTTCCCAAATCTTCCTAGGTCATTCCCCATACTGGCACAAATATATACTAGTCAGAACTCTTGCTGAAAACTTAAATGAGTTTATTATTGCAAAAATAGAAACACAGGAGACAGTTTACAGCCCTATACAATCCAAGGATAGTATAGGGGAGTGGCCCGAAACAAAGTCACTGACAGTTCCTGGATACAGAATATTTTATAACCAATCTTCTGACCAGACTAGATCTCAGGGGCAGGTCTTTTGATGTGTTGATGACCTGCTCTGTCAACAGTACAGACACCCCCCACCCCCCCACCCCCCACACACACCCCACCCCCACCCCCACCTCCCCACCCCGCCTTTTGTTACACTCCAAAATGTGTTAAGTTGCTTATCTGGAGTCTGGGATTCCCCCACATCCTTGAGGAAGTTGCTTCTCTTAGAAATGTAAAAAGGCCCTAGGCTTTTGGTCTCCTTCTATTCTCTCCCTAATTACCCTTGGGGCCTGGAAATCTGCAGCCCTCTTCTTGAATTTCGTGGCTTTTTTTTTTTTTTTTTACTACCAAAGATATATTTTGAAAATTGAAAATCTTTCCTAATACTGGTACATTAACACATTTTGAAGCCTCTTGCCAATACTGGTACAACTTTATCACTATGTAAATTTTTTTTTCAGGTCTGGGGATGGAACCCAGGGGCATTTGATCTTCAAGCTACACCCCCTGCCCTGTTTTTTATTCTTTATTTTGAAACAGGGTCTCACCAAGTTATGGAGGGCCTCACTAAGTAGCTGAGGCTGTTTGTGAACTGCTTTGGTCTCAGCCTCCAGAATGTTGGGATTACAAACTCTGTGTGCCACCACGCCCTGGGTAACTTTATCACCATGAACCCTACATCTGTGTATAGTTTAGTTCCTCCGAGGCAGGTCTTTTGATGTGGAGATTCCTTTCTATAGACCTGCCCTATCTCCAGCACAGACCCCATGCCTTTTGTTATACTCTAAAATGTGTTAGTTGATATCAGAGTCCAGGATCTCTTGGAGGCTCAAGGCACCCCCTCCATCCTTGAGGAAGTTTACTTCTCTTGGGAATGTAAAAAAACCCAGGCTTGTGGGCTTCCTCTATTCTCTTGCTAATCACCTGGGTTTGCAGCAGCCATTTCCTCTGAAACTCCCAGTTTGTAATGCCCATGTTATTTTCACATTTTGAAACCATTTTACAATACTGCTACATTCATACATTTTAAAGCCATTTCTCAACACTAGTACAATAAACAGAGATAGATGATAGATGATAGATAGATAGATAGATAGATAGATGATAGATATACTCTGAGACAGGTTAAGTAAAAGGAACATTACAGAGTATTATTTGGGCTTAGTGACAACATATTTTTGGTGACTTTAATGAAAGATGTGCTATTTGTGGGACGGTAGTAGCTGGAGCTTAAGAAGTTTTGGGCATGTCTAGGGGATCCACCACCGCTTAAGAGCAGAGAGAGATTATTTAAGTGCCAAGGTAAAGGATTCGGTTGAGTGAGAATCTGAAGACAGAACAATGAGAAAAAAGGGAAACTAAAAGCATTTTAGCCATCTTAAGGGGCAAATGGAAAGCATCACACCTTCCTGTAATTGAAGGGAGCAAAAACAAGTGGAGAGGAGAAGGATTTCTGCATCTAGCCAAGATGGAGTAGCAGATAAAGGCTTATCCTCCCGTGTGAACAACTCAAGTACAGATAACACATAAAACAATGGTTGTTTAACAAGATGTCTGTTGTCAAGCTATACAAAGCAGGGGTTCCTGGGAGGAAATCACAGCGCTTCCACAGAGAGATGCCAGGCTGCGGAACAGTAAGAGGAGGCTGAGACTGAGCATGGTGGACTTCTGGAACTGAGAAGGAGAGGGGTGTGAAGGGAATTAAGGCTGATGGAGTGTGAAGAAGTGAGTACTGAAGACAGCTCCAGAGATATGCCAGATATGCCAATGGCCCCGAACCACTGTTCATGTGCATAAAGAAACACTCCAAAACCAGGGGGGAAATCACCCAAAAGGAGCAGAAATATGAGTTTCTGGTGCTCACAAAGGGTAAGAATGCCTGCTATAAACAGCCAGCCCATAGCCAAGTGTAGTGGTGCATAACTGTAATCTCAGTCCTTAGGAAGCTGAGACGGGTGAAACATAAGTTGAAGGTCAGCCTCAGCAGTTTAGAAAGATTCTCAGCAATTTAGGGAAGATCTTTCCTCACTAATAAAACAAAAAGAACGGCTGAGGGTATAGCTCAGTGGTAAAATGTCCCTGTGTTTAATCTCCAGTACCACACACCATCACATACATACACAAAAAGAAAAAAAGAAAAAGAAAGAAAGGAAGGAAGGAAGGAAGGAAGGAAGGAAGGAAGGAGGAAGAGATGGAAGGAGGCAGGGGGAAAGAAGGAAGGAAGGAAGGAAGGAAGGAAGGAAGGAAGGAAGGAAGGAAGGAAAGAAAGGAGGAAGGAAGGAAGGAAAAAAGAATGGAAAAGTCTAAAATTTCAAGAGCCCTAGGTATTGAATAGGAAACTCAGGATTGCCAGGCCTCAGTAATAAGTAGTAATTAGACTAAATAGACTAAATACTGTTCTAATCATGAATCACATAAAGATTATTTTTTCTCAAAAAGTTGCATTTTAAAACAAAGTAAAGAATATAGTAATATGAAAATATTTATCTGAGAGATCAAACTTCTAATAGATAAAATTTAGTCAAAACTACCAATCACGTAAAGATGCAGAAAAATATGACCCATAATTAGATAACAAGTCAACCAAAGCTCATGAACAACTGAGCTGATACTACAGTTCGTAGATAAATACATAAAGTGATTATAATGTTCATGAGCATAGGTAGTGACATTGGAGATATACATACAGTTTTTAGAAACAAAAATAAACTAGAAGAGATTAAAAACAGATTTGATGCTGCAAAACAAAGATATTAGTGAACTTGAAGTCACAGAAACAAAATGCAGACTGAAAAGATAGCAGAAATAACTAGATCAAGGAGCACAGTATAACGGAGCTATGGGTTTCTTCAAGTGATCTAGTGTACGTAGGGCTGAAAACTCTAAAGAAAAGAATAAAGAGGATTAAGAGAATAAAGAGAAGATAGAGAATATATTTAATAAAACAATGGCTGATTTTTTTTAATTTGCTAAAAACTATTAACCAACAAGTTCCAGATACTCAAAAAGAAAGAAAGCAAAAGGAAAGTGTGCCAGTTTATTAGAATTCAATTCCTGAAAACAGTAATTAAATTAAAAATTATGGAGGCAACTAGAGAAAGGCACACATTACACACAAAAGAACAAAAATAAGATGGTGACAACATTTTTTCAGAAAAATGCAAATGAAAAGTTAGCAGAACATCATCTGTATAGAAAGAAAGAAAGAAAAAAAGAAAGAAAGAAAAAAAGAAAGAAAGAAAGAAAGATGGATGGAAGGAGGGAGGAAGAAAGAAGGAATAAAGGAGAGAAAAAAGGGGATAGAAGGGAGAAAAGTCTGAATTTCTCCACTCTTGGACTGTATGAAGTATTTCAGATAGAAGAAAAATTACACCAGATATAAATTATATAATCACGAAGAAATAAAAATCATTTGAAATGCTAATTATTTGAAAATATCAACATAGTAGAGGGCATTTGCCCACACCAATAACTAAAAAAGATAAGAAATCATTGAAGACTATCACTGAAAACGTTTGCCAGTATAATATCTAAATGGGCACACCATTTATCTATAAAAGGTCAAAGCTATTGCAAGAAGAAACAGTGTTTTATCTTTAAAGAAATTGAATTTATAATTTAAAGCGCTACCACAAAAGACACTTTAGTCTTTATTAGTTTTATTGGTTTCACATTTACCAAACAAGAAAGATATAATATCAATTTTACACAGACTTTCAGAAATTTGAAGAAAAGGAACCATTTCTCAACTAATTTTGTAAGGCCATCTTGTTCTTATTTAAAACCAAATGGACCTTAAAAGAAAAGAAATACACAGACCAATATCTCTAATTATTATAAATAGAAATATTTTGTCCACAATATTAGAGAATTGTGTGCAGCAATGTATAAAGCAATATGTCATAACCAAGTGGGCCTTAATACAAGTAATGCAAGATTATTTTAACACTTTAAAACCAATCAATGTAATTTATCACATATACAAATGGTTTAAAACAATGAAAAATACATTAGAGGAAATAAAACACTCATCTATAAGAACACTCAACAAAATAAGAATAGATGGAACAACTTTATGATTAACTCACACAGGCATCATACTTAATGGCAGAAGACTGGTATCATTCCTTCTAAAATTAGAAACAGCAAAGATACTAATTCTCACTCTTTCTGTTCACTATGATCTTGGAGATTCTAGCATCATAATAAAGCAAAAGAAATAAATAAAAAGTGTCCAAATAGAAGAAGAGGACATCACCAGGTATAAAATGTCTGAGGGAATGTGCAAATTAAAGAACTAGATCTAATAAGTGAATTTATCAAATTAATAAATTATACATAGAGCAATTAGTTGTAGGTGACCAACGAAGAACTAGAAATTTAAACCACAATATTTAAAATTGCATCCTAATTAGGTAATTCACACTGTTAAGTCATAACTATGCAAAACACTTGAACACTAACAGAAAAAACATTTTGAGGAAAATCAAAGAACTAAAAAAAAAAAAAAAAACCACTGCGCATGAGTGTGAAGCTAACATCTCCTCAAACTGATCTGTAAATTAAATCCAAACTCTTTAAATGTATTAATCTAGAACACATATAAGTAAAGTAATTTAGCTATTTTATTAAAAATGTGACTATCACTTATAACCACAAGACTTCAAATAGCTTAAATTTCCTTAAGCAATTCACCTTGTCACCTGTATTGTCACCTATACTGCCCTTCCCAGTCACTTTGCCTTCCCTCTCACCTCTTTCCCCTTATCAAATTCCATTTAATTTCAAGTTTCTAAAATGCCTTTGAGAAAGCACAACATACAGAAGAGCCAGTAAAAAAAAAATCACTGAGAAAAGGAACAATGTTCAAGAACTAGCCTAAGATAATAACATAAAGCTGCATTAATCAAGACAGTGTGGTATTGATGTTAAAGTTGACATATGGACCACTGGAATAGAAAAAAAAGCAACAATGCAGGAAGAGACACATATAAGGTATAGGTGAATTCCAAGAAATATTTAAGGCAGTTTGGTGGAAAATGACAGGCTAGTATAATTGAACCTATATGCAAAGTAAGTGCCTCATATTTTATATACATATTGTATAAGTACACATACAACATATAGCATATATGTGCGATTGTATATACAATCTATAGATATAATATATATACAATACTGTATATACTACATATACATATATTCAATTGTATATGTGTGTGTGTATATATATATATATATATATATAACATTTTGAATATATATGTCTATATATACTCAAAACAAATCACAGATATCAATACTAAATTTTTCTCCATACTCTAAGTGAACGTTTGCTATATTGTAAATGATTCTTTTAATCTAGTTAATTTTTTTAAGAAACTCTCACCCAGGACCCACATGTGGATAGTGGAGCTCATGGGACAGGAGAAACAAGTTCCTGTGTTTGCAATGTCCTTTCATGATTGAGAGGTATTTTCTTGGTGATTTGGGAGCACCTGGTTCATTTACAGCCTAACAGTGTATCTCTCCCAGGAACAAAGATGGAGCTGCCCCTGTTATCCATCTGGATGCACCCCATTGGTTCCTCTCCACATGGTCACATCACATTGACCCTGCCATTTAGCATAGCTCTGTACCACAGGGCATACCAAGCCTCCTGCCAGAGCCACCTGGGATCCTGCAAAACAGATGGATGTAGAGAGTAACCTTGAAGCAAAATGTCTCCAAATGACTAACATGGAGTATCCCACAGTGCTACACAAATCAGGTGCAGAAATCATGTGCAGGATGAAGAAATTTCATTCTCCATGTAGCAAGATTTTTTCCTACCCCTTACTTAATTTTGAACAATCCATCCAAGTGCCCATCCAAAGATGACTTAGGCATCAACAATGCCTTAAACAGACCCCAGGAAACAGTTCCACTGAGAAAAATTATATTATACCAAAATTTCTTCTTAGGACTCCTTCTTCCTTGAGAAATTTGGAGCACTGGGTTTTGCATCAGTCTGACCTTTCATTTTCCTATCCATTTCTGGACTCTACTCCTCCTGCACAGAGTTTGAATATCTTCCATTTGTTTATAATATACATTATAAACCACACTCTTCCTTCTCACACCATCTGTATTTAAAAAAAAAAAAAAATACTACTGTGAGCCGGGCGTGGTGGCGCACGCTTGTAATCCCAGCATTCAGGAGGCTGAGACCTGGAGGATCGCGGTACGAGGACAGCCTCAGCTACTTAGTGAGGCCCTCTGCAACTCAGTGAGACCCGGTTTCAAAATAAAGAATAAAAAATAGGGCAGGGGGTGTAGCTCGGAGGTCGAATGCCCCTGGGTTCCATCCCCAGACTCAAAAAAAAAAAAAAAAATACTGTGGATGATTTCTTTTTACTCAAGAAAAATTGTATCATTCCTTTAGATAAAAAACTGGCTATTGGTCCTCTGCCCAAAATCTTCCATGAATTTTTCTGTAACTACACCATCAGTCCAAGCCCCTCAGTACGACACTTAAATTACTCTGCTGCCTGACCTCCCCTGAGCCCATCAGTCTGGTCTCCCATCAAACCCACTCACTAAACAACTGGTACTAGTCCCAAAAGGCAGCTGTGAAGCTTTTCATAAAAAGATAGCATGTATTGTATGTGTGAATCTATGTTTACAAACCCATCATATAGAGTTCATTGAGCTGTTTGCAGTGGATTTTGTTCATTATGTATTAATAATGTTGAGCCCTGTGCCTCCTCAACCAATACCAGATGGAAAAAAGCTTTCTTCCTTTGTTTCCATGAAATACTTACTTATTTCTCTTGAATATTTTATATTTTATTCACATGACCTACAATAATAAATGCAATAACATGCCTGAAAGCTTAAGTAATTTTCACTTTGCATATATATCTAATTTCAATGTCTTTGAAACTAGGTAGCTGTTATCTTTCCCATTTTACAGACTATAAAACAAAATCCAAAACAGACATTATTGCTGTGAACTACAGATCAGTCATTATAGAAGACACAGGAATATAATAAGTCAATAAACATGTAGCAGCACAATCAGGAATAAACTTTGAATATACTGATCATAGTTATTTTAAAAGGTAATATACTAGTAGCCTCTATATAAATATATATGATATCTGAACATATTTATGTCTCATTTATTAATAACTAATCATCCTAATCTCTTATCTGTGATAGATCCATATTTGATACATCATGCTTATATCAAAGTAATGTGTAATAAAGCTATTATCATTTAGTATTAGATTTAAATTTTGAAAATTTTAAAAATCTTGGAAATTCACTCAATAATATACTACCTAAATTATTTTTTTGAGCAGAACTAATTTTTAGAGAACAAAAGTAGAAAAGTAGACATAAAATTAGTGGTACGATTTTTTGTACCACTGGACATCCATCCCTGAACATGAGATATAATACTTGCTGTGGTACTGTCACTGAGCTATTTGGAAATCAGTCCTTCTCTCTCCTCCCTCATCCTGACCTGGAAGGACAGCACAGATTGTGATATCACCTTCAATGAGAAGGAATGTGCAGGAAGTGTGGTTAGGAAGGTACCAGGGCTTTGCAATTTAACAAACTTGCAAAGTGGAGCTGACTTTGATCTAGCCCTGAAGGCCATGGTGAAAATAAAATGACAAATGAAAAAGAACAGTGCTTTGCAGATCTGTTCAGAAAAACTCATTTTTTCTGTTGCTTTGAACACAGAATGAAAAAATAAATAAAAATGGTAAAATCCATATTTACTTAGCTTAATATGTATATATATTATATAAAGTTTATATAAAATTATATATATATAATTTTTGTAGTTCTAGATATCAAACGCAGAGCTTCATGCATACTAAACACTTCCATTGAAATACATCCCCAATTTATACAATAGTAATTTAATAAATATTAATTAAGCATTTTCAATCTCTAAGGCTATAACCACAGAAGTTTTGAGCTACCCTGGCTTTTTTACATCTGGATCAGAAAACTGGATTTTATTTGTGTCTGTGTTTGCTAAGTACTGCCATAAACAAGACAATAGAGTTGGTGGCTTAAGTAGCATCTTTTATTTCTCAGAGTTCCTAAGGTTAAGAGTTCAAAGTCAAGGGATAGGAGATTAGGTTCCTGCTTGGAGCTCTCTTCCTGGTCTGCAGAGCCTGCAAACAGCCACTTTCTTGCTGTGCCCTCACAAAGCATTTTCTTTTATGAGCACACAAAGATATAGATCTCAGATTAAAACTAATCATTTTTCTTTCTTCTTTCTCTCTCTCTCTCTCTCTCTCTCTCTCTCTCTCTCTCTCTCTCTCTCTCTTGCTTGCTTTTTTTGGCAGTACTGGGGTTGGAACCTGGAAGCATACTACCTCCGAGCTACACCTACTCTATTTTTTATTCTTCTTTTTTTTTTTTTTTTTTTTTTTGGAACAGGGCCTCACTAAGAAGCTAAGGCTGTCCGAGAATTGCAATCCTCCTGTCTTAGCTTCTCAAATGCTGGAATTACAAGTGTGTGCTACCATGTCTGGCCTTAATTTTTATTTTTAAATTAAATTTATTTTTAACATACATAAAACCAAAATTATACCTCTGAATGCGGCCCCATGTAATGTTTTGATACGCATATACATTGTATAATTAAGAAAAATACATCTATCTCCTCAAATACTTATCACTTCTTTAAATTGAAAATATTCAAAATCTTTCTTTCTAGACTTCTGAAACACAGTACTCACAGGCTTTCCGCCGTCAGTTTACAGTGAAAGAGCACACTAGAATTTCCTCCTCCTACCAGCTGCAGCTTAGCACTCACTGATCACCTCCCCCATCTTAATCCACCCTTAACCTTCTCCAGCAGATAGTAACCACCATTCTATCTATTTCAATACAGTCGACATTTTTATATTAACATATGAGTGAGATTCGTGTGGCTCTTGTCTATCTGTGATGGGCTCATTCCACATTACATGATAATCTGCAGGTCTATTCATGTTGGCATGAAGGTCAACGGTATTTCACTCTTTTTTATAGCTAAATACTACTTACTCCATTCTATCTAGCACCCTGTTTACTTCATCCATTGGCCAGTGCATGGATACTTAGTTTGTCGCCATGACCTGGCTGTTGGCACAGTGCTGCAATGGACTTGGGGATGCAAATGTCTCCTTGACATACTGATGACATTTTCTCTAGATATATACCTAGGAGTGGGATTTCTGGATCATATAATAGTGATTCTGTTTATGTTATTTTGAGAAACTCCCATACTAATTTTTATAATGGCTGTCTTCTTCTTATAGGACATCAGTCTTAATGGACTAGGCTCTCTGATCCCTTAAGACCTTGCTCAACTTTACCTTCTTGACAGCCCTTTTTTCAAACTTACTTTTATTAGGGGTTAAGTTTTCAACAGATGAATTTGGGGGGAGGGGCACTGCTCAGTTTATAACAATATGAAGATACTGTGACGGGGGTCTTAGAAGGAACTTCAGATTTGCATGGACAAGCATCTCAATCCCACTGTTCTCATCCACTATCAGTGAAGTCTTGGTTTGCAGAACCTCAGTTTTCAAAGTTATTCAAATGACATTGTGATAGCCATTTTATAATTTTGTTATCAATATTAAGTGATGTAGCACATGCATATTAATTTTAAAGAGTAGATATTCAGTTACTATTAACTATCTTCTGAAGCATTCATCTATAGAGCATAACTTCCTTATCAAATGAACATTTCTATAATTACATGTGACATAACTTACATATATCTTTCATAGTATATTATTTAATTTTACTTCCAAACTAAAATAAAAAGGAATTAAGTATACCAGTCACCATCAATGAGTTTGAGCACATACTCTGGGGTTCATATTTCAAATCAAACTAGATGTGAAATATGTTATATAAGCAGAAGTATTTTGGTCTTTGAACCAAAAGACCACTTGTTGTCTTTGGAAACATGAATAGAAATTAAGTCTGTAATCACCTATTATATCACCCTCATATTTTTGCCAAGTAACAAAAAATAAAGAGCTAATCTTTAACTTAGACTTCTTTCCTGGGCTCTAGTTGCAAATTCTTTGTTAATTTCCATGCCAATAAACTTGTCTAATATTCTTATAGTCAATATTGAATTATAGCTAATTTTGAGACAACTGGCCATTGAAATGATCCTCCACATCTAAACTAAAATATCATATTAAAGTTAACCATATATGGATATTTTGGAAGACAACTAAATAAATAACATAAAAGTTGGTGTGTAGGGTATGTGTTCATGGTGGCAAAAGAGCCTGTGACTTAGGACAATTTAAAAGTGAAAGCATAAAGATGGAGTATAATAATAAATTATAATGCCCCTAAATGGCTTCTGCTGTTGGTTAGAAAATTGGGAGTATTTGGGGCTTTATCTGAAGACATGTCATACTCTCCTTCATTTTGAAACATCCTGCAATTGTTCTGAGTGCATTCTGACAGCTTTATCAGTGTCTCTTTTTTTCATGATCCACCAAAATCATAGTAAAATTGACAGGTGTGCTATCAACCCATCTGTCAGCAGGAAGTGTGTGGACCATCATGAATGCAGATGGACCACACTGACAGCTTCTCTCACTGGGGAGAGTAGAGGTCACCCCTGCTTTCATCTAATCACATTCCAGACCAACATAAGCGCACTTATGGAGTCAGATCAAAAGCATATGCTAGCTCTTCTTGATTTTTGTGTGCAATTTCTTTCATCCTTTTCTCTGCAAAATATAGGATATTTTGTGTACATGAATGTCCACACAAGGTTTTTACCCCAATATGAGGAATGAATATAATGCACCAATAAAAATTGAAAAAAAAACAAAGAAAACACATGTTTATTAGTCCAGGTTTTCTAGAAGAATAGATTCCATAGGATATACATATTATAAACGAGGACTTGCTCATTTATAGTTTCTCCTTTTTCAGGATCATACAGGTTTGAAGCCAGCCTCAGCTACTTAGTGAGGCTCTCAGCAACTTAGTGAGACCTTGTTTCCAAGTAAAATATAAAATAGGTCTGGGAGTATAGCCCAGAGGTAGAAAGCCCCTGAGTTCCACCCCCAGTACCACCAAAAAACAAACAAACAAACAAATATCTAGAGTTCCTTCTATGACCCCTTTTCTCCCTAGCTTCCACGTATCAGAAAGAGCATCTGGTTCTTTACTTTTTGTGACTGACTAATCTCACTTAGCATAATGTTCTCCAGTGCCATCCATTTTCTTGAAAATGAAATAATTTTGTTCTTTTATGGCTGACTAAAATTCCATTGTGTACATAGCCCATAGTTTTGTAATTTGCTCGTCTGTTGATGGACATCTTGGAGCTGCCAAACTTCTAAGATTTTTTAAAGCATTTATTGGCTGAGATTAAATATTCTTTACATCAATGTGCATATAAAACTCCTCTAGGATATTTGAAAGTAATTGATCTTTATTTATTTATTTTTGTGAAACTGGGGATTTAGCTCAGGGGCATTCTATCTTTGAGCTACATCCCCAGTACTATCTTATTTATTTATTTATTTATTTATTTACTTATTTATTTATTTTGAAACTAGGTCTTACTAAGTTACTGTGTGTTGGACTTAAACCTGTTATCATTCTGTCTCCACACACTGGACAGTACAGGTATAGGCCAACAGATCTGGCTGTAAATGAACCTTTAGAAGAAATTGTCTGTGTTTTGCTTCTATTTGAAATTATACATAATGAAGTATGTTTTAAAATGTTTTCTTGTATAGATTTTTAGTACAATTTTTTAGTATTTTCTTAAATGGACTGAAAAAAATATAAGTAATCATTTCACTTATTACTTTAGTGTTTGAGGAGCAAGTATCTTTAGAGTTTTGTAATTAAGTAAAAAGTAACCAAATTCTTTGATGGGAGAAAAATAGGTTGTGCAGGCAAGCAATTTGGTGAACAAGAAACAAACACATGCAATTTATCAAAATCCAGCTGAAGGCTGGAGGTATAGCCTAGTGCTTGATTGCTTTTCTAATATATTCCATATTCTGCATCTGATCCCTGGCAATGAAAATATGAAAAGAAAGAGGAGGAAAGAAGAAAGAAAGAAAGAAAGAAAGAAAGAAAGAAAGAAAGAAAGAAAGAAAGAAAGAAAGAAAGAAAGAAAGAAAGACTATACATATCTTGATCCCATCTGAGACATCCTGAAAAAAATGTCCACACCTTCATTTATTTTTTAGGATTTTCAACTGTAAATTGAAAAAATAGAATTAATTTTATGAAAATGCTATGATGTAGGAAATAGGAAAATAGTAATAAAATCAGAAAATAATCTTAGCATATCTACCTCATGAGAAAACATGCCATAATAATTCCCCACTCCTTTCAATTGAGATTTGCTAAGATTAATTTGGAGAAAGTTCATATCATCTATGGAATCTTCTTAGGAATCTTTGTTAACTAATATCTGTCATTTATTTCAGTTACTTAGATAAATATTTCTTGGTAGAACTAAGTTGTTGCAAACTTGAGTGGGTTGGGTACAATGCACTTTTTGTGAGAAACTTCCCTGAAAAATTGTAAGATTTTTGGCATCTCTATTCTTGGGATTAAATTAGAAGCACTTTCATTGTGACAACTTCTACACCTCCTCATTCCTGGAATTTAGTGCCCTTCAAATTATTTTTGCATATTTTTTCATAAATTTTAAAAATATATTGTTAATTTTTTATGTGTGAGTAATCATTCTTGTTTCTATAATAAATAGAAACCTGTCCTTTTTATTTTTATTCTCTCCCTTCTCTCTCTCTTAAAATATTTATTCTTTTGCATTTTCAGTTTTACTTTTACTGTTCATTTGATTTTTGCCACATAAGTTATTTATCTACAAATCTTACTGAATGTTGGTATTTTTAAAGTCTCTAGATTTTTAAAGTGTCTAGAATATTTTGTTTTTTGTCTATACATCTTGTATATGCTTTTAAAAATCATTCTTAAGATATTAATTTTCAGTTTATTGAGCCAATTTTGTTTTATTTTTTAATTTCATTGTCTTAGACTTTTAAATGGTGCTGAGTAGAAATGGTAATTGTGAGCATTTGTCCTTCTGACTACGAACAGAATTCTTCTTTTTCCATATTTATGATTTAATTCAGAAATGAGCATTAAATTTTCTTAAACTATTTCTATGCCTTTTTAGATCATATAACTGAAAATTTGAGACCGTGAATAGAGTTAAGGTATTTATGGCATTCCTAGGATACACGCCATTGTGCCGTGGTGTGTGTGCTGAATTCATCCGTGTGGAAAATGCATCCTTGGATTTGTTTTTCACATCACTCATCTGCTGTCTCCCCACTTCTTAGGCAGGAGCTCGCTTTTACATAAGATTGTTGAAAATTTCTCATCAATATCTCCTCTACTCTTTCTTATCTACTATTATCTTCTGAAAATATTTGGTTCCCACATCAGCCCCTGAAGCTATCTGTTCATTTCATTTAACTGGTATTTTAAATATCTATCATAGAGTTGCTCTTTTGGGATTTGAGTGACTTTCTCAGTGGCATGTATCAATTTGCTACTTTTCTCTTAAAATGTATTTTGGAAGTCTGCCACTCTCCTGTTTATTTCATATTTTATTTATTGGCTTTTTTATTCTCCAGAAGAATGTTTTTATTTCTATGCTTTTGTATTTATTTTTTCTTCATTTCTGTTGTTTCTCTTATCAAATGAAGTTGTATTTTATGTATTGTTTAACATTTTAAACATATTTTGTCAGATTTTAATTGTAATTGATGATTATGTCCACCCAATTTGGTACTGGATTTTTTAAGAAATTTTATTTTTATGCTTATTTTGAACATGAGATTTGGTGAGTGGGGATTTTATTTCTCTCTTTTCCTCCCATTATCTCTATGTTCGACCTCTTATAATTTGGTTTTGTAATCATTTCTGTCCTTTATTTAAGGCAGCCTCCCTATTCTAGAATGAGACTATATGTGGGTAGTATGGAGTGGCTTCTAAGAGATGAAATACTGAATACTTTAGCTCTCATCCTGCTTGTCTCAACAATATGCCTGAGGATATGACCCTGTTCTCATCTCTTTTTAAGCAAATGATTCTCAGGAGCTATAGAAACCAAGTTTGAATACAAAAAATTCCCTGGAATTCTGGAAAGAGTAATGAATTCCTCTTGATCAAGACAGGCTTAATTATCTTTGCAATCATCATCGCGATTTTATACCAGAAAAAAAGCAGAAATGTTGAAAGCAAAAATCCAAACCAGAAGCTGTTGCAATTGCTCAAATGGATTAATTTGTTAGTCATAAGTTCCTTCTCCGTTAGGGGTTACCTGGAATAGGGTAAGGAAATGCAAAGGTTAACTGTTTTCTAAGAGTTGAGGCCAAAAAGGGGTAAAGTTTTTGACGTGAAGATTGTCCTGATTTTCAGTAGAGAACTGAAACATGGTTGTAGTCTAAGCCTTTTGTTCATGCAGTTTTATTTTGTATGAAAAGATATTTTTAGCCATAACTATTGGAGGTCTGGGTGATTCAGAATCATTTTGGCTGTAATTAATTTGTTTAAGGAATGTTCTCAGACACTGTTTCCCACCTCCAATGTTGTAGAATGCTTCCCAGTTTTCAAGCCATGGCATTTATATTTTGGTATTTAATTTCCTTTCTGCTTGCTCATGGGATCATGCCTGAACCAAACATAAACACAGACTTCTCCTGCTGGGAAAGAATGAGGGGCAACTAGGACCAAGGCCACAGGCATGGAGGTCACAGGTCAAGGTCAGAGGATGAGTGCCTTCCACCCAACTTTCCCTTCTTATGTCACATTAGGACTTAAATTTATGAGCACATTTTTGTGCTTCTTTTGTGGCTGACCACTTTACTATTGAGAAATACTGGTGATTTCACCATCGCCACGCTGCTGAGTCAGGGTTAGGCTAAATGGCTAAATGGTTACCCTAAATGGCATTGCCATTTGTGGTACTGTGTGGGCAAGCTTCTTCCCCAAGAGGATTTAGTGCCATCCAATGCTATTTTTCCCAATGACCTTCTCAACATGCACAAAAAGAAGAATGCCAAACAAACTCATATTAATTTCCAGGGGGTCAGAATATTTAAGGAAAGAAAATAAATCTTCTCAGACTCCTGTGCATTCTCCCTGCTTCCCTCCTCTACTGTCATAAGACCTCCACTCTACTCCATGATCACTGTCTGACTCTCACTTGGATGGACCTTGGACTGTGAGCTATTCTGTGATACTATTTTAGACTCTTCTCTCACTCTATTATTATCCCTACTCTACTAAAGTCTACCCTTCCCTCCTTCTGGTGACCTGAATTGATCCTAGGTCCATAGGACATAGAATCTTGGAATCAAAGAGGTTTTTTTTTTTTTTTTTTTCAGATAGATTTGTTTTTAATAAAGGGGTTAATTTTCTTTTAATCCCATATAAAACAATAGCAATTAAAAACTTAATTTTTCAAAGTAAAATATTTATATATAAACAATTGTGCAAAATTTACATGAAAACATGGAAAGACGGATTTTTCTAGAAGATAAAGCAAAAGGTGTAACAGTTCTCAGGTGTTGATATAAAATACTGATCAGCATTCAGTTCATACATGGGAATTAAAATCTAATGTAAGAATTCACATGGAGAAGCCAAAGTATTTACCATCATAAAAGTACTATCAATACACAATTTAACACAATAACCTCTGAAAATATAAAGAACCAATTAATATATAAACCAACATCAGTGTTGACAGAACATTCAATTGCCCAAGTGCTCAGGAGCCAGGAACCTAATGAAGGCTCTTCATTCAAGGATTATTTATACTCAGCATCCAGGTGAACTGTGAAACAGAACAGGGCTCACACACACCACTGCTGCTGCCTTTTCCAAATTATCCTTCTAAGAGATGCATGCTAGTCTCACTCAATCTGTTCCCACTTCAGGATATTTTGTTTAACAAGTTTCCCACAGCCTTCCAAACATTCTGTCTCTGATGGTAGAATTTCAATCATTTATACAGAAAGTTGCTGAAAATATTTTCAGATAGATCGGAGCTATCTGTACTGGTCTTAATTTATATCTTGTTAATATCCATACACATATGGTTTAGCCAGACATAAACAAGAAAAGTCACATAGCAGAATCTTCATGAGGCCCCTACGTCCTTCTCATATACCATAAACAGCATAAAGGAAGATGGCTTTTGCTAATCAAGAACTTCCTGTAGATTTTGAAGTTGCCTCTTCCCCATATTTTTCCATTAATATGTATGACTACAATACACCAATAAAAATAAAATAAAAATAAACTTTGGTAGTAAAAAAATAATAACTAGGAAATACATGCTGTCTCCAATTTACAAATGAGGGTTTTGTGCACAGATGTTTAGGATCTTGCTGAAAATCTCATAGATATACATGGCATTGATCAAGTATGAACATAGGTTTTTGAACCAAGATGATAAGAATAATAAATAATCTTTCCACTATTAGACATGTCTCCAAAGGCAGGACTTAAAGGAGGAAGGACTTGAGAAGCAATGCTGCTTACCAAGGTGAACTAAAGTTGAGATCTCTCAAATGGTACTGTTTTCATCCTATGGCCACCTAGACCACCAAAAGCAAATCAGAATGAGACTCCTACTCTTTGCTCTTTCTCCTGATGCAACATTCAGTGCCTCTGTGACAGCCACTGGAGCATGACTCTCCCTCAGAGGCAAAGTTACTGACTCCAGCTTTCATGCTCCTGTGAGCTCATTACCACATTTTGACGACTAAGCTCTCTCTTTGATTTCTGGAACCTGAGACCCACCAAAGAAACTGCTCTGAAGTCTTGTTCCTGCTTTCCTTTGAAAGGACTGATTTAAGAGGACTGACTTGAAGCAATGAGGTCAGAAGGGAGACTTCAAACAGGAAAGCAGAGCCAGGTCAGGCAGCTGCCTAGGTAGAGAGAAGTGGGAAATGGCTCTCCTGGTGATGGGGGTGGGATGTAGACCAGCTGCAACTGGGAGAAAAACAACAAAGAATACTGATGAGAGACTCTGTTATATTCACAAATATATTAAATTTAATCACTAAACCAAACATGAGAAGGAGGGAGGGGGAGGTAATGGGGTGGGAATTGGAGAAGGACTAAATGAGTGATATGTGCATGAATGCCTCTACCATCTTGTACCCCATTAAGATGTATGGCTACAATGCACCAATAAAAATTTTTAAAAATAATCACAAAAAATAGAGACTCTATTACAATAAAAGAATAAAATAGGACTGGGGGGTATAGCTCAGAGGCAGAGTGGTTCTAAGTTTAATTCCTAGTCTCCCCCCCCCAAAAAAAAAGAATGGTATGATGTGAGTGATGTGTTCATGTATGCTTCTACCATCTTATACCTCATTAAGATATATGGCTACAATACACCAATAGAACAAAAAGAAAATGTACAGACCTACAGAAAAAATAAAAAAATAAGTGAGGAAAGAGTGGCAGTTGGAGACCCTCCCCTGATCCCTGGAGATGGAAGCCCAGTGTATGCTTCTTGACCTTGACTATTGTCAGCAAGCGTTAAGTGTTTGCAATGTCAGCAAGTTTTAGTGGCCAGGTAGAGGAACCTTCCTAGGTCTTGATATCCACTGACTCCTCCACTCTCCTAAAGCCAATTACTCCCATGATCTTGCTATTATCTTGCCACCAAGCCCAAGTTTGGACAAACTTTTCCTGTTCTCCAGCATTTTACCATCTTTCTTCTCCAAGCTGACCATCAATACACACGGCCTTGCTATGAGTCCTTTCCATTGCCTACATCTTTCTAAAAGCAATCATCAGTCTCATAGAGATATTAACTTCAATTCCTAACATCAGCTCGGTGACAAAAACTGTTGGGTTTAAATTGGTGACATGAAAACCATTCAAACTAAACTATATCTAACTTGTTCTCTTCTGCCCTCTCTTTTTTGGTACTGAGGATTGAACCAAAAGGTTTCTATCTTTGAGATACACCCCAATTCTATTCCATCTTTTAATTTGAAACAGGATCTCCTTAAGTTGCTGAGGGTGACCTTCAACCTTTAATTCTTCTATCTCAGCCTCTCAAGTACTGGTAGTAAAGGAGTCTGCCACTATGCCCAGCTTTTTCCCCCTCTCTTTGACATGGAAAAGGCATTTCCTTGCCATATATGGGCATAGTATTATCCCTAAATCCAGGTACTTTTTAAAGGGGAAGGGGATCAGGATTTTTCACTATTCCACTTAATCTAATTTTCTTAGGGGTGACATTTCCAAGATGAGAAGACTTATCTTGAAGAGGTTAAACAATTTACCCAAATGTAAATGATTAAAAGATATCCAAGCCAAGATTCCACTGAATATGTCCAGTTCAATGCCCATACTCTTTGGAAGATTACCAAAATTCAACATGGTCTGGGTATATTGCATGAGATGAAATCAATTATATTCTTTTCCATATGAGGAAATACATTTCTGATATCAGCTTCCATGACTACCGTGAATAAGAGGCCAAAAGCTGGGTCAGGACATTTGAAAGGCAGAATATCTTGTTGGCCCTTGTCACCAAGGATAAATTAGAATTATCTTAATGTGGATAAAGATGGTGGCTTTATCTCCAGATTTGTACAGCAGAGTGAATTTTATTTATTTATTCATTGCCTGTTGTACTGGGGATTGAACCTAGGGGCCCTCTGTTTCTGAGCTACCCCACCAGCCCAATTTTATTTTTAAATAAGGTCCCACTACATTTATGAGAGTCTCACTACTTTCTGAGGCTGTCCTGAACATGCAATCCTCCTGTCTCGGCCTCCCAAGTACTGGGATTACAGGTGTACTTCATCGACCCCAGCAAGAAAGTACATTTTAAAAGCAGTCTAATTCTGGTACCTTACAGTTGAGTTTGCCAGCCTTCCTCCTTTACTAAAATCAAACACTTTCTTATTGATTATGATTAAGAATAACAGAAATCCCTGTGCATTAGTCAGGCATCAAAAATTTAGTTCTATTTCTGTGAACACATCACAGACCACCAAGGATGAAGTGAGCTGCAGGACCATGTGTGGGATAAACAAAAGGGAATCGAGTGGTTTAGTAAGATGTGAGCATGCAGAATGGGGGACACAAGGCTAGTGTAGCAGGCATATTGCAATTCAGCACAGATGTGCAAGGGTTAGGCTGGTATTGCTGGCAGATTTAAAGTTCACACTGGGAGGTGAGAAAAGAATATAATTTTACTTTCTTAAAAATCAAAAGAAGAGAAAGGAAAATTTATTCTTTGTCCTGTAAAGATGTAGAAGGACAGAATAGTAGGAATATATTCATGTATAAGAAAAAAAATTCTAATGCTTGAGTGAGAAACAATAAATAAATCCATGATCTGAGGGTACAAATGATTTTTCCTTGCTCTGTCTGAACCTAATATAGGACTAACAGCAAGTACTCAGCTTATGATGTAGAGAAGATTACCCGAAATTGAATTTTAGAATTCCTCTCCCAAACTCCTACATCCCAGGTGTGTGTGTGTGTGTGTGTGTGTGTGTGTGTGTGTGTGTGTGTGTAGGTACTGGGGTTCCTGGAAGCCCTTCTACCTCCCGGCTACACTCCCAGACCTATTTTATATTTTTATTTGGAAACAGAGTCTCTTAAACCAGCAATGCTGGCTTGGAACCTGCGCAATCCTCCTGTCTCCGCCTCCCAAGCACTGGGATTACAAGTGTGTGCCACCACGCCTGGCATCCAGTTTTTATAACTATATGCAGCAGTGCTTAATATAATATATAAAACCCTCGAGAGCCTGGCATAGTGGCGCACGCTTGTAATCCCAGCATTCGGGAGGCTGAGACTGGAGGATCACGGCTCACGGACAGCTTTAGCTATATAGTGAGGCCTTCCGTAACTCAGTGAGACCCTGTTTCAAAATAAAGAATAAAAAATAGGGCAGGGGGTGTAGCATGAAGGTCGAATGCCCCTGGGTTCCATCCCCAGACCCACAAAAAATTAAAAAGAACCCCAGAGAAAGTATATGGATTGACATCAAGACTTCAGAAAGATTGTATCCAAAATTGTGTTTATGTGCAAGAATACATTTTATTGGGAAGAGGAGTTTAATGATTTTATAAACTTCTTGGAGGAGTGTGAGTCCCCAATTTTTGAAATACTGTCCTCTCCACAGAATTCTGAAATTGTTGGTTTTTATCACTTTTCCCTACTGCCCTGATTGGTCCCCATCAGGCATGTGGTCTCTGTGTCTCTGATTACTAGTTCCTCAGGCTGAAGCACAGCCTCCTAGGGAAATCAAAGCCATCTAGATGCTACCTTTCTCCTTTCCCTTTTGTAACAGGAAAAATGCTGCTGCTGTCTCTGTAAGGAAAAGTGAAAACCGTATTACTGAGAGTCAAAATACTCTATACCACCTCTACTGAAGGAAGACCCAGTGTGCCATCTATGTAAGCTCTTCAAAAGAATCTCTCTTGCTCCTGGAGGAGTCTGGCTTTGCCCCTGGCAGTCAAGGACTAATTCTCATGGGTGGAACCACACTTCTTTCACATGTATAACTATAGCCAAGTGTGGCACAGGCTTGTAATCCCAATAATTGGAGTTACACCAACCAGATATGGTGGTTCATGCCTATAAACCCAGTACTTGAGGGGCTGAGACAGGAGGATTGCAGGCTCAAGGGCAGTTTCAGAAAGTAGTGAGAATCTTACCAACCTAGTGTGATCCTGTTTCAAAATAAAAAAAATAAAAATTAGAGTGGGGTATAGCTCAAAGATAGAGTGCCTCTGGGTTCAATCTCCAGTCACCACACATCAATGAAAAAATATATACCAGAATCAGTTCAACAGGATCATAATCCTCTGATGCCCAGACTTGGGGCTCAAGCACACAGGATTAAATGGTTTCTATTCTGGCTCTCTTCGATTACCTGCTGCATGAATTGAGGTATGATGCTCAGCTTTTCTGGGCACTGGGTTTTTCATCTGTACAGTGGTGGACATGGTCTCCATTTAGCAGATATGTATTGCACAATTACGATGTTTATCACAGAGGAAATAATGAGAACAAATATGAACTCTGGCCCTTCCTTTTCAGAACTAACAAAGAAGTCAGAGTCCCATAAAATCAGCCACCACAGTGAAGCAACAGGGCTTCCCTAGTGGAAATGCATGGTGTTACAAAAGCAGAAAGAGGACCCGAATGCAGATGAAAGAATTCAGGTATGGTTTTCTAGAGAAGCAGCAGCTGTTTTCCATTCAGCAACAGTGAGAAGTAAAATGATACTAGATGTCTCCCGAATAATAAGGTTTTCAAAAGGGTTGGCGAGAACTCTGTCTCTAGCTCTCAGCACAATTTACAATGGCCAAATCATGGAACTAACCTAGTTATTCATCAATAGATAAACGGGTTACAAAATTATGGGATATACACACAATGGAATTCTATTCCACAATAAAGAACAAAATTATGTCATTTGCAGAAAAGTGGATGGATTCTGAGAAAATTATGATGAGATTAGCTAGTCACAGAAAGTGATGGATCATCTGTTTTTTCTCCAATGTGGATACTAGGGAGTAATGGGGACACAAGAGACACTTTAGATGATGCAGGAGAGACTCCAGTGGAACAATAGAGGGGTTCTGAGTGGGGAGAGAATTAAGGAAGGGATCACTTCCACTGACATTATAAACATGTCTGAAATTACCAATTCCAATCTCAATACCATGTTTGGGGAAGGGGAGGGAGTAGGAAGTAAGCTAGGAGGAAGCTCATCAAGTACTCTGTGTAGGTACGTCCCTATCACTCTGAACATTGTTATGATCTGAGACTACATGCACTAATACAAGTGTGTGTGTGTGTGTGTGTGTGTGTGTGTGCGCATGCAAGTGTGTGGGGAGTGTATGTAATTGAATCGCCAGAAAAAGATAAGCCAATTCCTGTGATCAGAGTCTGTAGAGAAGATCTCTAAAGACAACAGACTTCTCCACTCATCTTGTCTTTAGTGGCCAGAACCTGCCTGCCATCTGGACGCTTATTGCTTGTCAACTACTTCTGGTCCTTCTAGCTGCCATCAGAACCTGGCAACTCACATTGTTTGAGTCCCCACCCTAGATGTATGAGAATCAAAAATTGAATGCTGCAGCAGACAGCAAGCTGCTTCTGACGGATGCTGCAAATTCTCTAGCAGTGAGTGGCTTTCTTCACAGCACCCTCCACCACCACTCTTGGGCTTCTGGTCCTTTCCTGCCTCCTGACTAGACACAGTAATCAGAGTTGTAAGATAAAAAATGGAAGAGATACTGAGGACTTAAAGTAATATTTTGTAGTCCATAGCCATCCTGAGGTTCTTGAGCACATTTTAAAGTAGAAGCTGACAGGTGATAAGAACTGGAGCTGACATTGTATTTTATCCAGGAATTGAGTTCCCTGAGTCATGGTACTTGTCCCAGCTGAGAGTGGAATAGGTGAGAATAATATCTTATAAAAGAGTGTCTCTTGAAGTTTGTAGATCATAAAATATCAAATTAATGCATACATATCTATGTTCATAGACACTCATTTCACAATTGACAAACTATGGAACCAACCAAGATGTCCAGCAACAGATGAATAGATAACAAAACTATGGAATATGTACACAATGGAATTTTACTCAATCATAAAGAACAAAATCACATCATGTACAGGGAAATGGATGGAACTGGAGAACATTATACTAAGTGAGATTAGTCAGTCACAAAAATTAAAAAGAAAAATGTTCTCCCTAATATTCAGAAGATAGAGAAAAAGGTCATAGGAGGAACTCTAGACAGAGGAGAAACCAAAGATGAGCAAGTAAGGGAAACTCCCTAATGTGCATGAAGTACATTCATAAACATATCAAAGTCAATCTCTTAGCCAGACATGAGAAGGAGAGAAAGGGAGGAATAGAGTGGGAATTGGGGAAGGGCTGAGTGAGTGATGTGTGCAGGTAGCCTCTACCATCTTGTGCCCCATTGAGTTGTATGACAACCATGTACTAATAAAAAAAGAAGAGGAGTAATTGTCATATGTTATCACCTGGAATGTTTTTTTAAATGCAGTCTTTGACTGGGCTCAGTGATGTATGCCTGTAATCCAAGTACTTGAAGAGAGGGGGCTAAAACAAGAGTATCCCAGGTTTGAGGCCACCTTGCAGACCCTATTTCAAAATAGAAAATAAAATAGGGCTAGCAGTGTGGCTCAGAGGAAGACTGTCTACTATGGGTTCAATCCATAGTACACTAAAGATTATATTAAATTCAATCTCCTCTTATTCTGAGCACTTTTAAGAAATCCCAGATGCAATGAGTTATAGCCAAATAATGATGTCACAGGGAGAGATGGGACTTAGTCTCTGACCCTATAATGCCTGAGAATGGTGGACCCAGCCCCTATGTTCTTTCTATAAACATTGAATATACACCCTCTACATTTCCCAATAAATCTATCAGCCCACCACCAAAATTACTACCATCCAACTACGGTGTTCTTTGTTTTATAATAATAAAATTCTTACTATTTTTTTTTCAGAAAGATTACAAATGTGACTCAAAAGACCCAAAAAAGCTCTAAGTGGACATCAGCACAGGTCATGATTTTTGGCCCAAGAAAGCAATTAAATGAATCAGAAACACCACCCTCTGCTTGCTGAAACACATACCAGCTAAGACTTACAGTTAATCTGAAATCAAGTTGAGATACAAATTGAACTCTCTCTCTCCTCTCTCTCTCTCTCTCTCTCATCCATCAGTTTCTATGGAAGCCGCATCTTTGGAACTAAGGGCTAGTATGTGAATAAAGAATTCAAATTTCAGCAGATGGCTTTCAGCTGGGTGGCTTCTGTCAAGGAGGGAGAGCGGAGATGCACCTTCCAAAGGGCAGTACACTTTCCAGAGAAAGAATCACTTTGGCGAGTTCATCCCTTGGATATTCTGAAATTTCCATCTCATTCTAATTAAAAGAAATATAGCATAGTCGTTTTTCCAGGAGGGGTGCTAATCTTAATCTGGGGAGCTCTTAAAATGACTCTCTTCTTTTGATTTCCCCAGAATGGGTTAATATTAATTTTCTTTTTGCATGAGTAAATTGCAGAGAAAACGAGAGATTTCATACTTGCAGCCATAGTCGTTGCTCTTTGTTCCCTGCTCTAAAAGGGAAACTCAGTGGCACTTTCCTTCCTTGTTCTAGCCACAAGAACAGCCTTTGACAGTAGGATGGGCCTGCTGCTACTTTATCAAGAAGTGAATTATGACTTTCAAGAACAAACTATGCGGCGTAAGCGGTTAAGCCCAGAATGGGAAGTTTCTGCCGGTTGGAGAATTTGAACCTCATCTTCTCTAGAGCCGGCTGTGTCTTTAATGTCTAATTTGGAAGCTGCAGCCTGTCACCAATGTTAAAATGCAAAGGGTGAGGGAGGAAAAGAGTTCTGTATGCGTCACCTGTGGAAAGACCACTTTACTCACTCAATTCCCTGCCATTTGGGAAAGCTATTATAGGCTCTTCTGTGAGACATTTAAAACTTCTTCAATAATTTTTCTGAGAGTTCCAAAATGTGCCCCAATTAAATTGTCAGGCAAATAGACAGATCTGACAAGTGTCTTCTGGTGGATGAGCCTCCTGCGTCTCCACGTGCGGTGGCCTCAGGAAGCAGAGGTAGGAGAAGGTAGAGATGATGCTCGCTCTTACCCTGATCCCATGATCTAGAGAAGAAAGGTATCAGCTAAGTGCTCCATCCTGAATCCCATCTCAGAAACTCAGAAACACTCTCTAGGTGTCTACTTTATTTTGCTCTCATCAGGCTTTTTTTTATTTTCAGTACTGGGGATGGACCCCAGGGGCATTCTACCACTGAGCTACACCCCCATTCCTATTTTTAATTCTTTATTTTGAAACAGGGTCTCATTGAGTTGAAAGGGCCTCAATAAGTAGTAGCTGAGGCTATCTACGAGCCATGATCCTCCTGTCTCAGCCTCCCAAATGCTGGGATTACAAGCATGAGCCACCATGCCTGGTGCTCATCAAGCTTCTTATTAGAGGTGCATCAGGAAAGTTTGGGCCCCAGTTCGCTTTGGGGTCACTTACCAAATCTATGGTAATTATTGGTATGTCAGCTGAAATCAAGACATGCCATGTCTTCAGAGGGCTGTTGTGACAATCTAGAAGGCCATTTGCATTTATTCATGTCCTTGTTCCACCACAAGTTCCACTGTGTGGAAGGACAGCACAGCCCTGGCTTAGGAACCTGTATTCTCTACTCTGGTGGTGGGAGCTGCATGAAACAGGTGGCAGCTGGCCCTGCAGTGACTGCCTGTCTTGACTGTGGACTCAGGTCTCTCCACTTATGTGTTCTTTCTCTTTTCAAACCAATATAGCCTACATCACAATACGTTTCTCTCTATTTTGACCTGAATCCTAGAATCAGTCCACAATTACTAGGGGCTATAGGATGGAGCAGGAACTGGGGGAGGTCTTAATGAGTCCTGTGTGCATGTATACCACTATCATCCTGAACTTCATCAGGATGTATCATTAAAATAAACCAATAAAAATAAATTAATAAAAAAGTTAAAAAAGAAAAAATGCCAACAACAAAGATAAGGCTATCCAAAACGTTTAGAGTCGCAGAGATGAAAGACCTGGAGTCAAGGCTCAGCATAATATACTGCTTTGCATCTGGTAAAGTGACTTCATCACAAGCCCTCCAGTACATACACACACACACACACACACACACACACACACACACACACCTTATTTTTATGGATTAGGCCCTCTTGTCAAATGACTCTGAGAGAGACAAAGCACAGTTTCTTTTTTTTTAAATCAGGATAGTAGTCTCTTTTTATTTTAAAATGTTCTATGGGTGAATTACGATTATATATAATATTAGGATTCATTGTGAAACAGTCCTACCTGCACATAGTATAATTGAGTCGATTTTATTCCCCAGTCTCTTCCTTTCACCTCCCTTCTTCCCTTCCTCTAATCTGGTCTCCCTTCTATTTTCATAAGATCCTCACTTTTTTTCTCTCTAGGTTCCACATTTGAAAAAAAACATGCAAACTTTCTTTTTTCTTAATTTTTATTGGTGCACTGTAGTCCTACATCTTAAAGGAGTAGAAGATGGTAGAGGCGTACATGCACACATCACTCATTTAGCCCTTCCCCAATTCCCACCTCATCCTCTCTCCTCTCCTTTATTCTCATGTTTGGCTGAGTGATTGACTCTTACATGTTTATAAATGTATGTCATGTACATTATGGAATTTCCCTTTTTCCTCTCCCATCTCTCTTATTTACATCACCTTGTTTGCTCATCTATGGTTTCTCCTCCTTTGTCTAGAGTTTCTCCTAAGACCCCCTTTCCCCTAGCTTCCACATTTTAGGGAGAACATTCAATTTCTTACTTTTTGTGATTGATTAATCTCACTTAGCATAATGTTCTTCAACTCCACCCATTTCCCTGTAAATTACATCATTTTATTCTTCCTTATGGCTGAGTAAAACTCACTTGTGTACATTCCCATAGTTTTGTAATCCATTCATCCATTGATGGAATCTTGGCTGGTTTATAGTTTGGTACTTGTGAATTGTGTGGCTATGAACATAAATATGCATGCATTAGTATGGTAATTTGTTTTCCATTCCTTTGCCTAAAACTCAGAACTCAGTAGCTGGTTCTGGTTCCTTGCCAGTCTAAACATGATTTAAACAAGCCAATCCCATACTGCTGTGGAAAAAAAAAGGGACATCTCACACTCTAAATACTACAAAAATTGTCTTCCACGGTTTATCATCATTTACACAATCCTGACATGTATATCCCATGTGGTCCTCTTCCATAGGGCTGTAACTATAGATGTCAAATAAAGTGTTAGTCATCTCACATACCAAGTATCTGGCATCTTTATAATCCTGAGATGTAATTTTTTTTTTACTAAGAAATTTCACAGGAAGGGATTAAAACAATTGTTTTCTGATGGATTTATTCGTGTACCTGATTGTTTTAGAGAGAGTCTAAATATAATTTGCAGCCAGACAAATCAAGAATTAGAGACATATACTCCAAACATGGATACATGGAGAAACTCCACGTATTACATTTAAGGGAACTCAAACAGGTATATTTTCAAATACCAAATATTTATTATATTGCCAATAAAACCTTTCTGTTCATTAAATTCATCTTTAAAATTCTCAAATGCTTGTGTTTTATGCAGTTGAAAGAAAATAGCATATTATCTATATTATGAATAATCTCATAGAGTATCATGTTTAATTATGGTTCTGACTGCATTCCTAAATGAGCACTTAGTGGGAAAAAGTCAACTTTTCTAGACATGTGGCCAGAGTGTGTTTTTCCCTAAAATACAAAAACTGGTGTTTAAACTAAATATAGCCTTTTCCATTTAGTATTCTACTGAACACCAACATCTAAACCAAATAGCTCATCTGAATGTTTCAAGTGCAGTGGTCCTGATTAAGCTACAACAACCTCAAGTGAGATGAAGAGGGGATAAGTGTGATGTTCTGAAACTTCTCACACTTTTGGTAGGTTGTGCCTAGCAAATTACACCAGATAGAGTCCTAGATGTGTTAAGCCAACTGATTTAACAAGAACAAAAGCAAAGAATTACACTAGGACCTAAAAATGAGGAGGGCAGAAGCCCAGCCCTGGTTACATCACTGCCAGCCTCCCTTGGTTGTGGAGATCCTCTGAGATCACCTGTAGTCACTGTACTGTACAGACCCTTGGAGTATAGTACCTTCATTTCATGCTTAGAATCAGGGGCCATACACTTGTAGCATGGTTTGAGTCAAGCAAAATTGTCATTGTAACCCATGATATCGCCACCAGTTTCTGGTATAAAATAGAGCTACCTTTCATATGTTTATTTTAAAAAATCTTTGTCTCAATCCCACTGTTAGATGATATATGTTCTTCTCTGTAGGTCTGCTCTATGATCAGATATACTAAGGACTCAATTTAATATTTTTCCAATTTGAGGACGTTTTTGTACCATTGTGTTAAAAAAATGTAATTCTGGCCAATCCATAGAACTACGACATTCATGATTTCTAGTAGTCACAGGCTATCCTAAGGAAAAAGAACTTCTTAATTTTGTTTTCAAAATATTCTGACCTGTGCTACAAAGGTAGACTTTCCCTGACATTTATTCCTTCTTTACCTGGGTGTGGGTATAGAATTCCTGTCTCTACTACTGGACCCTACTGGGAAATCACTTATAAAAAAATAATAAAATTTCCCCATGATCCATGTGTTGTGGAACATTGTTTTCCACAGTGTATGTAAGGGCATATCTGACTTATGAGGGCACAGAATATTTTATTGATAAAGCTCCTTAAAGCTAATTTCTGTCCATCTCTACTTCAAACACCAGTAGGTATTGGCATAGAGGTGCCTGACTTTGCACCTTGGCTTTTAGGGTCCTATTTAAGAATGGCCACAGCTCAAAAGGAAAGGTCACAGATATTTCCTTTCCCAGGGAGAATAATTTTGAACAAACAAATTCTTCCAGGTCCTTAAACATGGAAATCAGTTGGTTTTGACTCGAAGATCCTGTCTAAAAGAAGAGATAGTTTGATTTCATATCCACATGTCTGGGTTTCATTCTTCAGACAAGTGCCTACCCCACTCTTAGTTATGTATATCAAATTTCTGCAGCCCACCTTGGGGAACCAAGGTGGTGAAATCTATCAGTATCTGGGTAATTCCCCAGAGGAGGCGTCTGCAGGACTGAAGGAAATGACTGACCCCAAAAGGAAAAATCACCCTCAGCCTCTTAGTGATTGCCATCCTGACAGCTTTTGACTCAGTCCAGTCAGAGTCCCCCCACTAATGGTGCATACCTGTCATTTATAATAAAAAGCCATAGTAAGATCTTATTGGCTTGATATAAATTTAATAGGGTCATTTTCAATCTATAAACTAAAATCTCTTTACTCTTTTAAATATGTTCCATATATAGTCAATGCATTCAACTAAAAGATAAGATTCTTTGCACTGCCTCTATTTCTGGCTCCAATTAGATTGCAAACTATTGAAAGGCAGAAAGCCCAACCTTTCATTTTTAGTATTCTTCTCCGTGGAGCCCACTATATTAAATGCATTAACCTGACTGACCTTTGGTAAATATTGATTGAATCAAATTAAATTGAAAGACAGCCTCTCTCAGTGTGTAGTTTCAGAAACATAAAAAACATAGTGTCTATGTGGTGAACTTGGGGGCACATTTCCAGAGACTGTATCATTAGATTGAGAATAGAGAGTTTTATTCCTAGAGCATTCAGCAACTGAATAGCTTCATTCATCCAATGCAAGTGAAGGATGTAAAAGAGAGGAGAGAAATCACAGTTTCAGGCTCTGCATTTGTTGCCAACTCTAGCTTCAGTCCTTGGAAGCTTGGAGGTGGTATGAGATCAGGACATCTCTGTGTGGATAGTGGCATGGTCATCACATATGGGCATATCATTTTAATGTTGGTCAAGACTTAACCCATCATGTACTCCCCCAAATCTGCACTCCCTTTTCATTACCCTGCATTGGTTCACTCTTGGCTCATTTACCCTAAACAGTCTCTACTCCTTATCCACTCAACTCTCATTCCTTGTTAAAGTATTTAGAAACAGGTCAGCATCTTGCCATTACAAAAAAAGATTGCCATTGTCATGGCTTAAATATCGCTTCATAATGAAGGATCTACATTATCCTCTTGCCTACACATCAATAACATGCAACTCCAGATCATTCCAATAGTGCAGGGGTCCCTCATGCATAAGTGGGGCTCTTGTGCTCTCTTGGACAAGCCTGTTAACAAAAATCAGGCAAGTCATTACATCATTAGGCATAGAGCTAATCAGAAGAGATAGGTGATAATTACATAATTATAACTATACATAAATATGCACACACAACTGTAATAGGATACCTTCTTAAAAGGAGCAGAATTTTTTGCTACAAGAATTATAGCACAATGGTTCTGTGCATGATAAGTAAAGCTCTTTCCAGGAATGCTGATGCTTTTCAACAGAACTTTCTGTGAGGATGAAAATGTTCTCTCTCTCTCTCTCTCTCTTCATAGCCCACTATATTAGCTATTAGGTTATTGTGATTTTTGAATTAAAATTTACATTTATATAGACACATCAGATAGTGGCTTCTTCCTGAAATCATGAACAAACTAAATCTCCTTTTTTAAGTCTCAAAGTCTTCTTGACTCATGATGATTGCTAATGCACATTAACTCCAGGCTACTTGGGGGAACCAGTATGTCAGAAAGACATCTTAACACATTTTACTGAAAACTACAATGAATGTCCTGCCTCACATCAATCCCAACTGATTCTTTGTCTGGCAAAAATGGCTCATCATAGCATGAACTTGCCTTCAAGTAATTTCACCAGATGTTCCAAACATCTTACCATCATGCTTTCCATTAAGTGAATATTTGACAGCAATTGGTTCTCTTTCCCTCCTGTGTCACTACATACAAATAGTCACTCTACTAAAATTTGATGAAGGTGTTCCACTGACAGGGCTGTGAGATCCACACTGAAGATAAGAAATAAGGAAAACAATATCTCTATTCTTGAAGAGTTTTACATTACCATGGGGATCAAGGGATGAGCAATTAAATCAGAGTGTGGCTGAGCATGCTTAGTACACTTGAGGGTGATTACATGAACAAAGTTTTGGAGGTTGTGTCTTTATGGATCACAGACAGGTGCTGTGGGATGTGCCCTCATAATTTCACTCATAAGCTCCACTTAGGTCCTCTTTTCCATGGGGGAGCTTAACCAGGATAAACTTCACTGTCTACCTTTTCATACCAGTATCCCTCCCCTGCTCACAAAAACATTTCAAAGATCACATTTTACATGTACCCTTTGCATTCGCACCTTTTTCCTAGTTTCTGAGGAAATCCAACCCAACATGGGGAAAATTAATACTTTAATATGCAATGACATAAGCTGGTAATTCAAGCAGTAGCAAGATAAGATTGTTTGCTTTTCTTAATTTTTCAGTTTTATCATGTTAGGATGTTTAAATAACTGGACAATACTATCAATAAAAAGAACATTTTAAGAATTTTATTGGTGCAATATAAATATAGTACAACCACTACCTACATCAATAAAAACATTTTTAAATAAAATGTATTTTACCTCTCTCAATGCAAGAAAGAAGGGGGGAAAGGAAGCAAACAGTAAGGAAAGAAAGAAGAGAATAACCCAACATGAGTTATTGCCTCCTTTACTAATCTTCCTTTGTTCTTGTCTTATCTGCCTTTGTTCTTGTGTTTTTCATTTTGCTGTGAACCAATTAAAACTGCTATTTTTGTGTGAAATCATGTTTAGAAACTATTGAAGCAGAAAAAGGAAATGTGGGAGAAATCAGAAAAATGATGAAGATGGTGAAGGATCATATGGAAGCCCTTTGGTTTTGAGAAAATGAAGTGTCCAAAGGCCTACAGGGGGGCTACTGTGACTGTAGGCTAATAGGGGTGTTGGGCATGTATATATTGTTTCCTCACTCCTTCCTATGAATAATAAAATTAGGGTGACCATGATAGAGATTTGAGAGAAAAGAGTCAATCCAAGAGATTTTTCGAACTGAAAAAAAGGTTATCTGTTGCAGAAGGAAGGATAACTTTCTTTTTTTCCGATTTGGGTGATGGACAGTTAACAGTATTGTTGTCAAGACTCTGTTATATGAGAGGAAAGATTTAAGAAGGAATATAATGCTTGCCTGGGGAACTATAAGATTGAAATATTTTGTTCTGTTAGAAAGTGTGTGTGTGTGTGTGTGTGTGTGTGTGTGTGTGTGTGTGTGTGCGCGCGCGCGCGTGCACGCGCGCGTGCTAAGAAAGGGAGAGATACTAAAGTTTACTCCAGAACACTGATTCTCAGCTGTAGAATAGGAACCACTTTGGCTCTGAGGGGATGTTTGTCAATGTCTAGGGATGTTTGGTCCACAGGAGATACTACTGGTATTTATTGGGAAGAGAGTAGAGGACAAAGGTGCTGGGAAAAAAGTGCTATGCACATATATGGAATTACCAATGCATATCACAATGGAATGTATGAGGAAGGAGAGAGTGAGGTGTGCATGTGTGTGTTCCTAGCACTCTGAACCTTGTTATGATGTATAATTACAACATATCAATAAAAGTATATTTAAACAACAACTAATTATACCCAACAAATAATTATTCAGTGTCACACACCAATAGTGTAGAGATTGAGAAAGTTTGCTGAATTATTTAATAAGACAGCTAAATGAATGCCAGTTTTGGGTGGTGTATACCTACATTCAAATATCAGATCTCCAATTAATTGTGTGATTTTGAGAATGTGATTTATCTTCATAGAGACTAATTTTTTTTATCAATGGAAAAATGGAGATACAACATTGTTACAAACACTGCAAAAATCATGTATATGAAATTATTGGATGCATAATAAATTCTTAACAAATACTTCCTTAACTTTTCTTATATATAAAAACCATGAAGAGTTAATAAAGCATTTTATCATAAAGTATGAAAAATTTACATTTCCCATTCTATTGTATGGTTATGTCTATGTACAAATTTCTTTAGCACAAAAAGTTTATAGAAAAGTTCAGGTCGAACTTCCCCTATCTCCATGAATGATAAAATAATTCCTGATTTTTTTCAGCCCTCCTGCTTTGAATCCTCTCCCCTTTCTTTTTCTCACTATCCCCATGAATGAAAAAAAATCATCCCTGATTTTTCAGCCCTCCTGCTTTGAATCCTCTCCCAATTCTCTTTCTCTATCTACAATTAGATGGCATAGTCTCTCAAGTCTCCAGCTGCATTTTATGCCTATTTTGGACTGTGATTAGGCAAACATGTTCCTAAAATGTCTCATACAAAAACAAAATGCCACCCAGGTCTACAATCTGGCCAGCCAAGATCATCATTCTCAAACCTGAAGAGGCACCATGCTGTTCTCAGGTTTCCCTGGTCTTTATTTGTAGTTCCTAGGGTTCTGGTCACCATTTTCCCTTTACTCCACAGAACATTTGTCTACTTGTCTTTCTTTTTTTATTTATTTTTTTATTGGTGCATTGTAGTCATACATCTTAATGGAGTTCAAGAAGCTAGAGGCATACACGCACACATCACTTATTTAGCCCTTCCCCAGTTCCCTCCCCTTCCTTCCTTCTCATGTTTGACTTGGTCATTGACTTTGATATGCTTGTGAGTGTACATTAGGAAATTTTCCTCTCCACCCTCCCATCCCCTCCTCAGTTAGGTCTCCTTATTTGCTCATATATAGTTTCTCCTTCCTCTTCCACAGTTGACTATGACTCATTTTCTTCTAGCTTCCACACATTAGGGAGAACATCCAATTTCTTACATTTTGGGAATGAATAATATCACTTAGCATAACGTATTTCAAACATTAGAACAGTTTCTCTTCATCCCTTCGGTAAAAGAATCACTGATTTCTTTTATTCAAATGACCCTTCTTAGGTGGGCACAATGAGCCTCATCAATTTATAGAGACCCTCAAAAACTTAGTAAGACTCTGCTTCTAAATAAGAAGGGCCAAGGGTATAGTTCAGATATTTAATTCCCAGTAAAATAAATAAATAAATAAATAAATAAATAAATAAATAAATAAATAAATTAATAATAAGTAAAGCAAGCCTTCCTCATATTCTTTTGTTATTCTGAATACCACAGTATTTTTATGTGTGCCATTTTAGTGTGTCTATTTGTTTCCCTGATCAGACTATAAGCACTCTGAGGGCAGAGACAATGTGCCTGACCCATTTCTATAACCCTGTCTCCTGCAGTCATCCCTGTCAAGTAGACCCCATGCCATTGTGTTGAATCTTGTTGGATTTGACTATATTCTGCTTTATATTCATTTTTTAGGCTTTCATTAAAATAGTCACATTCTTCCCTAAACTAAATTTATCTCCAAGGTTTCTCTTCATTTCTTCCAAGTCTTTTTTCCTATGATATTCATTTCTCTCATAACTTATTTTTAGACCACTGCATGAGAGGCTCCAGCTTCAGAAAAAGGGTGGGAGTGAGGAAAAAGAAGTGCAGCTGCTGTTTATTTTATTCTTTTCTTTAGTCATAAAACTCAGAATGGACTCCAAGAAGATTCCATGAGGTTGAGAATAGAAAATGAACCATGTGTTCTTCACAAGAGCAAATTTCATCCTCTGAGGCAGGTAGATGCTGAACCAGGGCTTCTCATTACAAACTGAAAGGATGTTTGCAACATAGAAGAGCATCGTGCCATGGAGGACACACCGCCTATGTTATCTTTGCATCACTCTGACCAAAATGTGTGACAAGAGCATCTTCAAGAAACAAAGATTTGTTTCACAGTTTCATAGATTCAGTCCATGATTGACTGGCTCCAGTGCACTGACATAAAAGTGGAAGGGCATGGTGGTGGAAAGTTGCTTCACTCATGTTAGCCAGGGAGAAGAAAGCAAGAGACAGGAAGTGACACAGTACATCCTCAAGGCCACACCCCTAGGGACTCACTTCCTTCAGCCATGCCTCCCTATGAACCCTTTTGCTTTGGGGACCATCAATTCAATACATAAGCATTTGAAGGAGCATTCCCAATCCAAACCACAACACAACCACATCTCAGAACCACTTTTAAGGTCAGAAGGAGCCTTCTAATTCACTTTGTTTAGCCCTTTCATGAGAAAAAGAGGTGCCCTGAAAAGGGATGGAGAACTGACATAAAGTTACTAAGTGTTATAGCTTACTCTGCAGATTGGTGGTGTAATTTGCTGCAGAGTTCAGTTCAATATCTCCCAACTGGATAGCCTTCCTACTGCTCATGCTCCTGACACAGGAATTTCTAGTTATCATCTCACCAAGCTCTTTTTACTTCCTGTATCACCATCCTAACAGTACTTCCTTTTTGTAGTGTGATATTACTTCTTCAGTTCTATTTTTTCCATTCCACACTGTAATACCTTAATAATGGAAAACATACATGTTCTTCTTTACAATCAAACTTCCCGACATATTCTATATCTCTTGCAGACTCTCAATAGCTATATTGAAATGGATGCAGAAATAATACATAAGCTTTATGTTCTTTTTCTTCTCTTCATTCTCTATCTCCTCTTATCTTTCAAAGAAAACTCAAATTTTCTATTTAAACACCCACATAGAAGGCCATATGAGAGCTTTTGTACCCTAGAGGCTGTCCACATCTTATCTCATCAATTATAATCTTGTATTTAACTAGAATCTTTATTTTCTATTTATATTTACTTTTATTTTCTTTTATCGGCAGTGCTGAGGATTGAATTCAGGGGAATTCTACCTCTGAGCCACACTCTCAGCCTGATTTTTATCCTTTATTTTGAAATGGTGTCTTACCAAGTTGCAAAGGACCTAAGTAGCTGAGGCTGGTCTCACAAACCCAGATTCTCCTATCTCAGCTTCCCAAGTACTGGAATTACAAGCATGCATGACCTCACCCAGCTTAGGATCTTTATTATAATTGTCTATTTACAGTTTTCCTGAGGACTTGGGAGCAGAGAACTAATGTTTGAAAATCAGAAGCCACCTAAAAAAATACCTAACCATTTGGTAAAATTCCCCAAATGTGCCCAGATGCTCTAGCTTCTGCCATATGATTTTTCAGCTTCTTATGTGAAGAAAAGCTATTAATTAGATTAAGACCACTCTTCATATGCAAATAAAATCAAGCTCACAACAACTTTTCTCTTGAAATCCTTGCACATGTGAAATAAAGACAAAAGAGCATGACTCATTCTTTAGTTTTTTTAGGTGAAGTTTATATATCTATGTGGATGTTAAAGTTGACTTGTAATAAAGGGATCAGAAAACTTTGCCATGGGATGTGCTAAAAAGGTGGTCTATTTTATTTTAAAACAATTCAAAACATGATATAAACAATCTTCTCTCTAGCCTAACTGATCTCAGAATTCAACAAATTGAAAGTATAGGGAAATAAGTTCTTTGCCTGGGGTCATCTTGCAAACTCAGGAGAAAAAGAAATGACATGATCCTTTAAGTCCTAGTCTACTACTCTCTGCAGTGACCCAGGCAACAATAAAACTGACAGATCCATTAAATAGATCGGCCTCATCTAAATGTAGACTGGAGGATGTTTAGAGCATAAACTAGCAATTTCTAAGTTAAAAAAGACTCTGTGGTGACAACTTGCAAAATTTTAGACAAATTTATATGTGACAGCCAATCTATGATTTGTTATTCCACCATTCTTTCCTCTAGGGACAAGGCTTATTAACATGGAAGGGAAAACTATAACCATGTATAGATGATTGACCCATCCAAGGTCGCACTGTCAAATCTTAGAAAAATGTTCTGGATTGCAGTTGACATCTTGTAGAAGTGAAAATAAATACAAGCTTAACATTTGGAAGGAGCAACATTTGAATCTGGACTCAGCAACATTAAGAGAGGTAATCTTTGAGCAGAATATTGACCTCAGGGATCTTGGATTTTCTCATTAAGAAACTGAGATAGAGATGACATGTTTTGCAAAGTGATTAGTTCTAAAAATTTACCCACAAGTTAAATCATCAAAACAGTTACACAAATGCACAGAATGTCTCATAGTCTGAATTCAATTAAAAAAATGTTTCTCACCCTCCATTGGCTCTTTTGAATTTCCCCTGACATCTAAAAGGAACACTTAATTTTTAAAAATCTCATGAAAAATGGCTGAGTTTATAAATTTCAAGGATCAGTTATCCAGACCGATGCTGAAGACTAGAACAGGGTCTTAGTATGTTCCACGCAGTCTGTCTCCAGGGCTGTATTGCTGTGAGCACCACTTCCTCTGCAAGAAATCCTGATAACTGTAATCATGGACTCACAGCTCCATCTCCTGGGCATGTTTGAAATTCCTTCTCCCCTCCTCTCCTCTTCTCTTTTTTTCCTTTCTTTTTCTTCTTCCATACTATAAAATTAAACTAAATATATCCTATCTGCTAGGCACAGAGGATACAAGAGCTCACCATTTCTGATTTCAAAAGTTAATAAGGCAACTTAACAGAGGGAATAGGATGGGGGAAAAGGAAAAATCTCTAATGCACATGATGTACTTTAAAAACATATCAGTATCAATAACTAGGCCAAACATTAGAAGGAGGGAGGAGGAAATGGGGTGGGAGCTGGATAAAGGGCTAATTGGGTGATGTGTGCACGTATGTCTCCACCATCTTGCTTCACATTAAGATGTATGACTACAATGCACAAATAAAAAAAAATTAAAAAAAAAGAGAGAGAAAATATCAAAGGAGAAATATTACATGTCCACAACTAACTTGGAAGGAATGAGTGCCCTCTTGATCCTGGCAGATGAGTTTCTACGACAGTACTTTCAGAGCCCTTGAGGAAGGTCAATGCTGAGGGCAGCCCAGACAAGGCTTCCAGGAGTGAGTGGCAGATTACAGTGACACCAAGTGGCATGTGCTGAGCACTACAAGGACCTAGCATTCTTCTAATTACTTTACATTAACTTAATAGTTTGTCATTAACAGAAACACTGTGCACACACATGGAAAGTTGGCCTTCAGGTCCAGGATCTCTAATCTAAACTTCAATCACATGGCTTCAGTCACAAGGACCAGTTACTACTATCCAAATAGTAGATTGTATTTCTCATGAAAGATAAAAAGAGGATGAAAAGAGTAAAATCCAAATTCCCTGATTCCAGATTCCCTGACTTCATGTGGAAGGAACTCTTTCACTCAACATGGTCTTGCCCAATAGACAGGGTTTCTACAAATCAACTGTAGCAGCTGGCAGGTGAAGTAGTCAGTTATTACATTGAGTGGGATTCTACAAGAATAAACTGCATTGGGGGGATATACGGCTATAGAAATAAAGAGCAACTGAGACAAAGGATGACTGTAGGAAAGGGTGACTGCACCTTAGTTTCTGTGGAGGGAGTGCAGGGTGGAAGGCATGTTTTTTAGGGTACTGTGTAGCAAAGGGCACAAAGAGGGAAACCACTCTCTTGGAGAATAACTCCTCCTTTACTGAGTTCTGTGTCCTAAGAGAAGTAACACTGATAATTGAAAACTTGTAACCCAACCTGTTGGTGGTGTCTTGGTGCATTCTGGGCATAGCACCAGGTAAAGGAATGGGTGGAGAAGCAGGGACTGATAGTCATGGGACGGGCACCAGGGTAGGTGAGCACCTTACATCACAGTCAGGGCTTTATTCTGAATATGCTAGAATTCCAAGAGTGGGTTGCAACAGGGAGTACCATGGCACCAATTATATTTCCTAAAGTATTTCACATATAACAACATATAGCAATATTCATAATTACTCAAACACAATGTAGAGGGAGAAAAAGCCAGGCACAAAAAATGGACAGTTTATTTCCTTGATACAAGTAGAAAAGTAGAAAAAACTCTTCTGTCAAAACTCTACTGATTTTCTGCAGAAATCAGTGTGTTTCTTTTTTGGGGGGAGTATCAAAGCATACTTTTTATTATCATAAAGGATGAACCAGAGGGGTAAAAATACAGGACAAAGCTTTTACTTTTAGATGTTTGTTAAGTACACCAAATAATAACATGTAACAAGTTCTTGAGTCTTATCATCTAGAAATTTTTATTAAGATAAACTAACAGCAGCCCAAACAAGTCTCTTACTATTCATTGTTCTAGTCCCTTGCCAGGATGGACTACTTTAAGGCTGGTGGCTGCTTGGTACAAGTTACACAGAGCTATTTACTACTTTTTCATAAAGTCCATGTTCTTCAGCAAAGTATAAGTGAAAAATTATTTAACCCCTTTGTTTCTTTAAAGGATTATGTTTTTTTTCTTACTAGATATAAGAAAGAAAAGTCAACACTGACACATATGTGGCTTGGGCTAAAAGGCATAGGAAAACAGACAACATATACTCAATTAAATTCTAATAAAGGGCAGGTAAAATGATGAAAGCTCTGGATAAGGACTAACTCTGTACAAAGGAGCTAGATTTGCTACTCTCCAAAAGTGAAGGGACCTATTATAGAACACACAGACTTAATTTAATGCCTTTCCCAAGAACAGAGCTCAAGCTAAACACTAAATCTCCGTATTCCATGACACCATCTAAGACGCCCATCCACAGAACAGGCGCTTTTTTCTTCCATCCATTTATGCGATAGTTTTCATGGATTTCTGGCCAGATGTTGCAGACAAAGGTTAAGAGGTTATCTAAGACTTCATCCCTATTCTGGTGGAAGAAGGTCTGGAGGATGGTCATCTTCGCCTGGGTCTTCTTTTCCACTTCAGAGCTGCAGCTGCCATGGGACCCCAGGGCCGCAGCTTCCTTGGCCTTGAATTCTTTCTCTCGTTGCAGGCAGTACTGTTCAATTTCAGCCTGAGCTTCTTCTTTTGCCTGCTTCAGCCTCCAGTTCTTTCGTTTGCGAGCCTCAGTCACCTTCTCTGCGGCCCTCTTCTCTGCCTGCAGAAGCTGCTGGATCTGCTGCGACTGGCTGGCCATGGCTGCAGAGACGCAGAGGCCAGGGGAACAGCCAAAACCTACGTGAGGGCCCCTAGAGTCCCAGTATGTTTCTTGATACTGAGGGGGGATGGTGGCTGGTGGATCATTGGACGATGACAAGATAAGCCTTGACTCTTCATCTGAATGCTGGTGACAGGGGATGTTCAATTTGTAAAACTGTATCAAGCTGTAGACCTACTGTATGTGTGTGTGTCCACATGTACATTATACTCTAGTAAACAGTTTAACAGAAAACATTCCTGTAGGTCCTGTGTGGGTAAGAAACAGTTGAAGAATAAGAAGACCAATTCAGAGGGGAACTCAGCCCTTCTGGAGAGGACAGCATGGCTTGGACTTTCATGATGTGTGTGGAATGGGGAAAACACAGTATGCTTCCTCTCTACACCTGTGTCATCACTATCATCTCTCTCTTCCTAACATGGCCTTAGACCTCCCTGATTCCCACCTCTGTGTGGCCCATTGTCCTTCCACAGCCAGTGTGTGTTTGAGGACAAAACACTCTTTCAGGCTTAACACATTCCAGTAGCTTCTCACACTTTTCCCTTTGCTCCTCTTTAAGGCCACAACCACCTGGGAGTTTCTGAATCACCTAGCCATGCTTTATCTTCTTTTTATCAACTATATTCTATCAGTTCTTTACCCACAGACCTTTGCCTTTCCTACTTAGAATTCATATTACAACCCTAAAACACTTTTCCTGACTCCTTACCCCCAATAAAGCAGCTTTTATCTTCCTCCATGCCATTGCCTTCCCCTGTTCTGATCACCCTGCAGCCCTCAGAGTTCCACTCGGTTCCTCTGCATTGCCCACTTTTAGCTTTTGTCCTTACCAACAAGAACTGGAATTCTGTGTGAGCGGAGATTTACTCTTCCTAGAGACATCCTCCAGATCAGAAATAAATGTAGACTGAATTGAGATTGCTCTATAAAATTTAATAATTCAGCTGGGCATGGATTATAAGAAGGTTCTTGTGGCAGGAGGGAGAACATATTTTAAAAAGAAGGTTCCTTATGGTTTAGTTTCTGCCAAATTCTCCATCTTTGTTTACCATCAGTTTTCCTTTTCCACACACTCTGACCTCTGAGAGTTTCTTATATGCCATGTTCTTCTTTCCTAGGATTGTTGGGAGTTATCTATCTTAGTCATCAGCTTTGAGGTCACCTTGGTCCAGCTTGGGAGGGGTACAAACTGCCCCCTGAAGAACCTGATAAGTAGGGAGCCTTATGATAAGCAGAGACACTGACAACTTCATTCTTTACCAGAAATTTACCCTTTCATTTCCTAATTCATCTGTGACTACTTTGATGTTTTTCTCTGCCTCATCTCAGGACTGCTTTCTTTTCTGTTTCATGTGAATCATATTTTCTTACAATATTTTAGTTAAAACCCTTAATATTAGAAATACATTGATGGAAGGAGATTTAAGAGAGATAGCTCTCCTCTCCAGCCCCCTCAACTGCCCTCTTTCTCTAATAAAAATTTTCTTTAAATAATTCTGACTCCACTGTTGTTCATGTAAGAGACTTCTTATCAATCAATCAACATCAACAGCTTCTAAGACATAGGATGGTTTTTACCATCCCTGTAAATCTTATATACTTCTGGCCATCCATTTCATGTCACATGTTTATTTTTCTGGTCATGTATTCAGTAAAACAATCACCTCTGCCCAAGATGCCTTCACAGCGAGTATGCACAGCACCATCACTGCCATTGGATGCTGTGCCACTAAGAACTAGTTCCCATCTGTCTTACCTAAGGAAGACTCATGGTGGCCTCACTATCTCAGAGGAGAAGAGGATGTGCTCACAAGTTAGCAGATCACAATGAAGAAGGACAGCGATCCAGATAAATACTGCTGAAATCCTGTGTTGTGCAGGTGATGGGTAAGATTTCATGCCTTTGGTTACTATCTTGGGATGGTTACAAAAGGAGGTGCTATCTGAGCAAGATTTGGAAGGATAGACATGGCTTAAATATTTGTAAATGGAAAGGAAGATGCCCTGGGCTGATAGAACTAAACGTACAAAGGCAGAATACAGTATGCATTGAACTAGCTTAAGCATGTCCTAGAATGAATGGACTCTCCAGTTAAATGCGGGTCATTGCTGGGCTTCAGAATGATTCAACTGCATTTGCAGACAAAGGGCACCTCAAAGGCACACAGAGGAATGGGGCCAGTGCCAGAAACACGGTGAAGCATCTCTCACACGTATGTGTCCTTCACAAAACTTGGTTGACAGGAGGTTGAAAAAACATTGCAACAGCTTTCCTACACGCTTTATAACATTTTCAAGAATGTGTATGGAGCTGCAGTCACTATTTTGTACAAATGAGTAGGGACTTGAGGGACTGAGCGTCATTCTAGATGTCACTGTTCCCACACACCATGGGAATGACTTGGAGCTGCAGAAAATAACCGGTAGTTATGTCATCCTTTTGTTAAACTGCAATCCCCTAGAATTTAGCTGACAAAAATGTAATGTTTCTGAAGCTATAAAGGAGGCCCAAATGCTATAACTACTTAATTAATTTGTGTCTGTTTATTATCTCAAGCTTTTATTTACATTCAGTTCTACACACAATAGGTTTACAGAGTAGATTTTTATTCATTGAAATAAAAAATGCACATGATGATTATTAAAAAATGTCAGGCCAGATGTGGTGGCGCACACTTGTAATCCCAGCATTTGGAAGGTGAGACAGAAGGATCGTGGTTCGCAGACAGCCTCAGCTACTTACTGAGGCCTTCCACAACTTAGTGAGACCCTGTTTCAAAATAAAGAATAAAAAAAATAGGGCAGGGGGTATAGCTAGGAGGTTGAATGCCCCTGGGTTCTGTCCTCAGACCTGCAAAAAAAAAAGTCAGAGTCTCTAAAGTAGTGGATATATATATATATATATATATATATATATATATATATATATATTTACAAAGGATGGTATTTCTACTCTTAAGTGAATACAGTTAAAATAAAAATGATCATCTAACAATATTTCTATTTATACTTTCCTTCATATAATTTTATGAGGTTGAAGATTTAAGAAAACATGTCAGTAGGTATTCAAACCAGTGAAGTATAATTTCAGTTTTCACAAAGTGTGCTACAAGGGTATATATATAGTATGAAAGTGGACTACAATTTAGGAGATGCTGAGATAATGCAACTGAAAACAAATTATTATTTCCAGTGAGTTGTGGGTTAAGGTTCATCTTAAATCTCCAAAGGGATTTGAAAAGGGTTTTATTTCCAGCCACACCAACAAGTTTTTCTCTCCTCTCTATTGAAACCTACTAGTAACACTCAGACCAGGCCCCATCTGGATTTTTTCCTTCTTACTTTTAAAGGTCTTTCTCTTATTTTAAAAGCAAAATACTCATAACCAAAATGTGGTGGCAAACATTTAGTTCATAAAGCCAGAGCTGCAAAATATACTAAAATTATTTACATTGCCATCTTCAAATAAAGTCTGATCTCCTGATGGAGGCAACCATGTCATGATCCACACAAACAGATAAATGCTGCTGTAACAAGCATTTGACTAGGAAGTATTATTATTCCTGAAATATTAATATGACATAACATATTAATAGCAATGATAATATGAGAGAAAAGGGCATCTGAAGGTATTTGGGCATAACAAAGGCCTCTTGGTCCTCATGAGCCTGAGAATTTTCTCATTAAGAGACATCTGGACACCTCATCTGAGAATAGTTCTTCTTGATCCTTAGTCAACACCATCAAAAATCACTGACTGCTTTCAAAGCACAAGATAAATAAAGAAGAATGAAATTAGTATTTTAGTCTCTGAAAATTATATTGTCCTTGGAAACAAAGATCACCAAACCAGGACAGGACTTGCTTGTTAAATCTAAACATGATCCCTGCCAACAATAAGTATGTGTTAATAATCAAAAATGGTAAGCACCAAAAGTCAACCTAAGACTTCCAATTTAGGTCATCAAAAAGTAGATACACTGCTCTTAGGTCTTCCCCATTACAAATAAAAGTCCTGGAAGCATAGGAAGATTAAAAAGTACAAAGAAGTAGACTTACTATGGAACATAGGACTTGAATAACACACAGCGAAATTTCTCTGTGTATATGCTTAATCTATATCCTATACAGAGCACTGTAAAACCTCCAAACTATAAACCTTAATGGGAACAGATGATGAAAGGCCTTCACACATAAACACAAACATACACAAACACCACACACACACACACACACACACACACACACACACACACACACATACAGAGTCAGCTGGGAGCAACACTCCTATTCTCCCATCACATGGCATTGAGAGGTACAAGACTGAAGTGAATGTTCCTTTTTCTACTTGCAGAAGCCAGAATAATCCACAGCTTCCCTATCAAGACAGTGCCTGTGATACTGAGCATGAAACATAACCTATAACCTCCACCTAGCAGAGTAGGAATTGCCCTGGTTCCTCTGATGGAATGGTTTAGGCAATTGGGATGCTGATCTTCTATTCTCTGCCAGTGGAAGCTGATTTCATTCCTGCAAGGCTACAGTGGCAGAGGAAGGCTACTCAGCATTCCATTCTCTCTCCCCTTTTCTCATATCAGCTGGGGATACAGAAGAGCTGGGATACCTTTCCCACCCTTCAACAATGTACTATAAATCCCCATTTTCTTCCTTAAGCTAATGGCATCAGGAACAGTGGAGAACAGAGCCTACATTCTCACTCAGAAACAAGGAGGTAGTATTAATTGTGAATAGAGAGTAGAGAAGAACTCAGTGTTGACCCCTCTTGTGTGATATGGACAAGGGTGGGTCAACATCCCAACTTTGGCATGAAACTATTGCCAATATAGAAGTAATAAATATAAAGAGACATACAGAATGAAATTTTGAGTTCAGGATGAAAGCCTTGTGCTACACTTCCTAATTTCAGACCCATCATTCCCAAATTTCTGGGAAATTTACATGCCTCTACTCATTAATGAGTAATAATAAATACCTTGAAAATTATTCATTGTTCCACCTGTGAATAGTTTAAGCAGGAGTTATATCTATTGATAAAACAAGACCACAAACAATCTAGAAAAGTGAACAAACCTTTATACAGAAAACTCACCCACTTGTGGCAATTAGCTTAGGCAACGCTAACCGATTTATCAGTGGCAATGGAAACTACTTCAGGATCCAGGAGGTGAGCAGACCACCGTAAACCATCTTGTGATCTCTAGACTAACATCGTTCTCACATACCCACCATAGCCAAGCTTCCTTTAAAAGAAGAGCTGTGGTGTTGCACACCTGTGATCACAGTACTTGGAAGGCTGAGACAGGAGGATCTCAAGTGGAAAGCCAGTCTCAGTAATTTAATGAGGCCCTCAGAAACTTAGCAGGACTCTCAAAATGAAATATTAAAATCACTGGAGCATATCTCAGAGATAGAATACCCTTGGGGAAGGAAAAAAGAAAGGAGAGGAGAGAGAGGAAAAAAAAGAGAAAGATCTATAAAACTATGAACTTATAAAAGGTGTCTCACATTCTGAAGATGACCCACCTTCTCACTTGAAATTGTGTCACTTGCTTTCCTGAACATACCTCTAGGCCTCTAACCGGCTGGTGCTGGAGTTCTTTTACTGTTGCATAAGCCAAGGGCCCTTCAGGTTCTTAGTTGAGTTCTCTCTCCATCCATGGGAACTCTTTGGCCCTTTCTCAGAATTTTCAACTGTCATGACATTTTGAGTCTCATTGAAAAAAATAAAATCTGTGACAAATTAAACTTGACAAATTTTACCTGAGGAAGAAAAATATTTGCGAAGTAGGCAGCAATTTAGATCAAATATGCTTCAGAATACCTACACACTACCACCTGTGTGGACTACAATTATAATAAAAGAAGTGATATACAGAAACGACTGTATTAGCTACAGACAGCATCTGCCATACATGGTATGGTCAGATCAAGAATTGAAAAAAAGCCGGGTGTGGTGGTGCATGCTTGTAATCCTAGTATTCAGGAGGCTGAGATCAGAGGATCGCTGTTCACAGACAGCCTCAGCTACTTAGTGAGGCCCTTCGCAACTTAGAGAGACCCTGTTTTTAAAAGAAAAAGAATTTTTAAAAATAGGGCAGGGGGTGTAGCTTGGAGGTAAAATGCCCCTGGGTTCCATCCCCAGACCTGCCAAAAAAAAAAAAAAAAGAAAATTGAAAAATATAACTGGAATGAGAATATATCATTAAAAGAAGTAAATACTAGACGCCGGACCCCTGAAAAAACAAGGGCCTGGGTCGCAAGGCCCTGGGCCCTGGGCAGGGGTCACATGGGGCACTCTGGGCCCCCAGAAAAACCAGGGCCTGGGTCGCAAGGCCCTGGGCCCCGGGCGGGGATCGCGCAGGGCATGCCAGGCCCCCGGAAAAACTGGGGCCTGGGTCGTAGTTCTACTGAGTGCCTGATCCCACAACCTACTCAAACCACACATATTGTCTTCTCTTATTAAAAAAAAAAAAAGAAAAAAAAGGAAAAAAAGAAAAATATTGAAGAGAGGTCAAGAGGGCTGCGGCAGCTGCCAGGATACTGGAGATGCAGACAAAACTTATCCAACTGAACTGGAACTTTTGGAAAAATTCCCTGAGAAAGAGGACTGTTTCTTCTCTACATCCTTAAGAATCCTGGACATCACCTGTAACGAGAGAGTTTAATGAAGACCTAGGAGGAAGGTGGTATTGGAAGTGGTGTCACTTGCTTTCCTGAACATGCCTTCTGAACAAGTCTTTAATTAACTGGAGCCACGATGGGGGTGTAGACTTGTATCCGGGAGAGGCAGAAATCTGATCCTACCAACCTTATTCTCTGGAGAAATTACCCCAAATGTCAAATGCTACTGTCTCGCATGCTTAGGAACACTGGACAGCATTCAGAGTAGAAAAAGAGCTTGGGAAAGATTTGAAATGGTGGATACATTGGCAATGGCAGTGGTCAGTGCTCAGGGGAGTCAGAGATCTGATGCATTACACCTGGAACTTTTGAAGAAACAACCCTAGAGGCAGAATGCAACCACCACACACCCTCGGGAACATGGAAAAACCTGCTGGGTGAAAAGGGTGCTATGATCAGAGCCTGCCAAGGGGTGAGGCCAGTGATGGGGACAGCAAGGCTGGGATTGGAGCCTGCCGAGGGGTTAGGCTGGTGCTGAGACCAGCGAGGCCGGGATCGGAGCCTGCCATGAGGCAAGGCCGGTGCTGGGGCCTCCGAGGTCTGGATTGGACCCTACCGAGGGGTAAGGCTGGTGCCAGAGCCAGCAAGGCTGGGATCAGAGCCTGCCTTGAGGCAAGGCCGCTACTGAGGCCTCCGAGGCCTGGATAGGAGCCTGCCAAGGGGTTAGGCAGGTGCCAGGGCCAGCAAGGCCAGGTTCGGAGCCTGCCATGAGTCAAGGCTAGTGCTGGGGCCAGCGAGGCCAGGATTGTTGCCTGCTGTGAGGCAAGGTCGGTGCTGGGGCCTCTGTTGCCTGGATTGGAGCCTGCCAAGGGTAAGGTCGGTGCTCGGGCCAGCAAGGCTAGGATCGGAGCCTGCTGTGAGTCAAGGCCAGTGCTGGAGCCTCCGAGGCCAGGATCGGAACCTGCTGAGGGATTAGGCCAGTGCCAGGGTCAGCAAGGCTGGGATCGGAGCCTGCCTTGAGGCAAGTCCGGTGCTGGGGCCTCCGAGGCCGAGATCAGAGCCAGCTGAGGGGTTAGGCCAGTGTGGAAGCCAGCGAGACCAGAATCAGGGCCTCCCATGAGGCAAGGCTGGTGTTGGGGCCAGCGAGGTCGGGATCAGAGTCCTCCGGGTGGCCAGGCCACTACTGGGGCCATCAAGAGTGGGATTGGAACTTGCAATGTGGCATGCACAGAGAAATATCACAGAAAATAAAAACCAGATGCTTCCCCTAATTAGCAAAAACTAAGAGGAAAGGGGTAACAGGAGGAGGTCTAGTTATAGAAAGGGCCCTATAGCGAAGCAATTAAGGTGACCAATCAGTGCGTATGGGATGGGGCAGGATGGAACCTCTTTAAAACTCAGGCGGTACATAAACAAATGTATCAAAGATAATCACCAATCAAGCATGGGATCGAGGGGGGGATGAGATGGGGATTGAATGAGGGATAATTGGATGATGTGGGCTTGTATATCCTCTCAAGTCTTGTATTCCAATGTGATGTATGATTACAATGCACCAATAAAAATATATAAAAAAGAAGTAAATACTGAGATTAATCTGATACTGAAATTGCTGACAATTATTTCAAAGAAAACACTAGAAAAAATGTCTTAACATATGATTACAAAATGTCTTGACATGGACTAAAATAAAATGTTTTAGCAAATTTATGAAAATATTTTCATATTTTTGTCACCAGTAATTGAACTCAGGGACATTATATCTCTGAACTACAGCCCCCAACCCTGCTTTTTATCCTTTCTTTTTAAACAGGATCTCACTAAGTTGCAGAGGACTTCACTAAGTAGCTGAGTCTGGCCACGAATCTAGGATTCTCCCATCTCAGCCCCCCAGGTACTAAGATTTCAGGCATGCACCATGATGCCTGGCTACTTTTATACTTTTATTGCTGCATTACAGTCCCACATCACAAGGCAGTTTGTAGTGATAGTAACATTCATGCACACAGCACTCGGTGTCCTGTCCTCTGGCTCGTTCTCTACTCCCCGACTCCCCTACACAGCATATCCAGATTGACCTTGGTCTTCTAACACATGTACATAAGGTCAATGGAAATAATTCCTTCATTAATTCTCCCTCTTGTCCCCCAACCTCCCTCACTCCACTGGAGTTTTTCCTTCATTGTTTAAAGTTCCTTTTGTGTCTCAGTTACTCCCTAGCTTCCACATATGAGATAAAACACATGACCTTTCTCTTTCTGTTACTGACCTATTTAAAAAAAAAATTTAAATAAGGTAACATTGAAATTGCGCAGGGCTCATGAAGGAGGTAAACACTAGTCTAGTTATCAAAGTCTGCTTTAATTAACTGGAGGCTTCGGGCGGGTCTGCTGATTTCAGCAAAGGAACCAATGAGCCTTGCGGTCAGCAGAGTTACGTGGGTGAGTGGAAGTACCCCTATATTTAAAGTGGAGGGGTTGGGATTGAGCTAGCAGTGTGGAAATGCCAATTCTTTCACAACATCTAGAGTCTCACAATGCCCAGAGTCTGTCTCGCAATGTTTGGAGTCTCGTGGTATCTCCGCTTCTGACTTTCAGGGTCACCCCTCCTCTCCCTGCTGTGGGGTCCCCAGGGGAAAGAGAAGGACACAACCTATCAGTTACATGCATCCATTTACCTGCACAATACATAGTTTTGTTTATTTCTATGGCAGAGTAGTATTCCATTGTGTATGTATCCCATAGTTTTGTAATCAAGTTATCTGTTAATGAACACCTAGGTTAGTTTCATAATTTGGCTTTTATAAATTGTGCTGGTCTAAATATGGATATACATGCATTACTATAATATTATGATGTTTAAAAATAAGATAGAAATTATAGAGTGGAAAAATAGTTCTAAAACAGGTTTAAAACTTACGAAATGGGCTTTATAGTAAAGTGGAGATGATGGAATAAACTTTGTAAAAATGAGGGCAGATTAATAGATTTTAGGCAATTTGAACACTAGAGAGAAACTGCACAGACAATAGAATAGAGTCTCAGGGACATGTGAATGAGTCACAAAATAGCTAACTTCCTGTCATCAGAGTGCCATAAGAAAAGATGAGAAAGAATAGAAATGAGAAAGTATTCATGCAAACAAGGGCTTCACATTTCTCAAACTTGGTAAAAGATGCAAACACAAACCTTTGCATACCTAAAGCTGGGAAACCCCAAATAGGAAAAATACAAAGAAATCTATACCAGTTAATTTATAGTCAATCTTTGGAAAAAGAAAACAACATTGAAGGCAGCTTGAGGTAAATAATGCATTTACGGGGGGGGGGGGGGCAAATTCAAATAATATCACATGTCTTATTTGAAACCATGAGCTAAAAGGAATTGGCCTGATGTTTTTACAACTATTAATATAGAAGAACTTGCAACCATGAATTCTATCATTGAGGAATAAAAATGAAATAAAGAAATTCTATAATGAAGGTAAACTAAGAGAATAATTTATGAGCCAGCATATTCTTAAAAAATTACTAACAATATTATATATTTGAAAGACCCAAAAAACTCAACCAAAATGCTTATAGAACTGATCAACAAATTCAGAACATTGTCTGGATCCCAAAATAAATCTTAAAAAATCAGAAACTTTCTTGTATGCCAACCATGAATTCACTAAAAAAGAAATCCAGAAAACAATTTCACTCAGGATACCTTACAAAATTTACTTCCAAAAATGATCTACAGATTAAATGTGCCATAAAATTACCATTAAATTACTAAGGTCATTGCTCACAGACATGTTGCTATAACCAGAAAGAAACACTGAGAAGACTATTGAAAGAAATATGCTCAAAGAAACTGTAAATAAATCAAGGTGAAATCCTACTGATTGTCTGGGTTGCACACAGGAAGGCAAAAAAGGAAAAAAGAGAAGAATGAGAAACAGATGGCAAACTAAAAATAAATGAGATGGCAGAGTCAAGCCCTATATATCCATAATTATTTTAAAATTAATAGATATAACTAAAACAATTAAGACAGATTGAGAGAGTTAAAAAGTATTAACTACAAGTAAAAGAAAATATGGAGCACTGGATGAATTCCAAGGAGCCTTATGTTGACAAAGGCAGAAGAACAGTGAGCCACTACAGATAAATGAGCCCAAGTGAAAAAATAAATCATGGATTTTTGTGTTAGATTAGGTATCCTAAACTACCTAAACTTTGTCTTCAAAGTGAGGAGAAGATAGTCAAAGTTTATGTAGGTAATAAAAAAGTTAAATATCTATTTTGATACATTATTTTTAACAAGTATAAGACTTAAAACAGTTGGCCAGGGCTAAGGGAAAGTAATAGGGCTATAGAAAATGGGATCTATCCAGGACCATTCAAAACAGACAATGGGCAAAACCCAACTCATCATAGAGGTTGAAACCTTGAGGCAAACACCTTTGAAAGACATTTGAATTTGGATATTCCCAACCTTGAATTTCTATAACCACTATATTTCATCTTTTTATTTTAATCTTATCTTTCTTTAAATCATAAATAAATTCATCCATCTATCTTGATTTTAAAATAGATTTACCAAAAACATTTGTGATATTGTACATCATTATTCTTAACAAAATATATGAGTTTATACACATGTGCAGCCACATATGTACACAAACACTTGAAATAAAAATGTAGGAAGCAATAGTTAATCTTGTTACCTGGGATCTGTTCTATTTATTCTATGTTCATCTATTATTTCTATGACATGACATTCTAGTCTCTTGTATTAAAAAGTGTCTCAAGCCTACTAAAACACATGAGACACTAATGTCCTCTTACCTATGATTTCTATAATCCTGCCAATGAATTCACATACATTTTATACTTACAATGTCAGTATGAAAAACTGAAAACAGCCTGTAAAGTGTTTTCTTCCCCCTCCACTCTTGTTTTCAGAATAAATTGCTTCAGTCCCTAGAGTCTTAACATATTTATAAGATAGTAGAAGAAACAGTGAACATAATCCATCCTCTGTTGTATTTAAGCATTCTTTCCCCCAATAATAATTTTTCGCTACTCAAAGCACAATAAACATAAGGAGGAAAATACTACATAAGAAGAATTGCTTTTTTAGCAAATTCAGCATTGAACTTTCAAGACATATAATTATGACTCCATTCTATGATTGATGGTCCAGTATATCTCAAGATGTATTCTGTGGAACAATAGATTTCCATGCATTTGTATGTATATACACACACATAACAAGAAATGAAAGTTTTATTTTTTGGTAAACTCACTTTGGAAAACTCTAGACTAAATAACACATTTTATTTTTTACATATTTTAGTAAATTACATAAAATATGCATGCATGATATTCCCTTTAAATTTTTGAACATGTATATGAGTTTTTGTCTCCACGGAAATGACTACAATGAATGTGTAATAAGCATCTTCAGTGTGATATGAAAATATATACATTCTCATTCTTTCTTCACTGATACTTGATCCACTCCTTGACTTTTTCTTAACTGACAATGACATTGTTTTCAAGTGTTCATTTCAAAATATTTGTTTTATCATTAACTTTCCTCATTTTAAGATATATACTCAATCATCAAATTTTTTCATTCTGTATAATCCAAATAAGCAAATTCCTGCTCCCTCCTCCAACTGCATGGTAGGCAAGCACTCTACCACTGAGCAACATTTCAACCTCTCCTCACTTCCGTTCCTTTTTAATTTTTTTTATTAGTGCATTGTAGTCAGACATCTTAATGGGGCACAAAATGGTAGAGGTATACATGCCCATATCACTCATTCAGTTCTTCCCCAATTTCCATTGCATTATCTCCCCTCCCTCCTTCTCATGTTTGTTTTAGTGATTGCCTTTGATAGGTTTGTTAATGTACATCATGTACATTAGGGAATTTCCCTCTTCCCACCTCCCATTCCTCTCAGGTCATCTTATTTACTCATCTGTGATTTCCTTTTGTCTAGAGTTCCTCCTATGACCCTTTTTCTCCTTAGCTTCCACATATTAGGAAGAGCATCTGAATTTTTATTTTTTTGTGACTGACTAATCTCATTTAGCATAATGTCCTCCAGTTCCATTCATTTTCCTGTAAATAACATAATTTTATTCTACTTTATGGCTGAGTAAAATTCCATTGTGTATATACCCATAGTTTTGTAATCCATTCGTCTGTTGATGGACATCTTGGCCAGTTTCATAGTTTGGCAATTGTGAATTGTGTGGCTGTGAACATAGAAACCCATGCATTAGTTTCTATTCTTTTGGGTAGATACCTAGAAGTGGATTGCTGGACTATATGGTAAGTTTGTTCCCATTCTTCTGAAGATCCTCCATTCTGTTTTCTAAAGTGGTTGCACTAATTTGCAATTCTACCAACAATGTATTAGAGTTCCCACTTCTCCACATCTTTTCCAGTATTTGTTGTTGTTTGTGTTCTGAATGATTGCCATTCTAGTTGAAGTTAGGTGAAATCTCAGGGAAGTTTTGATTGCTAATAATGTTGAACATGTTTTATACATTTATTGCCATTTAAATTTCTTCTTTTATGAAGTGTCTATTTAGTTTTCTTGCCCATTTTTTGATTGGCTTACTTCTGTTCTTAATCCAGCTTGGTAAATTCCCTACCAGGGCTCAGATCTTTTAAAAATATAAGTCACATCAGGACCTTCCTTCCATGGTGGAAATCTTCCATTGGAGATTGAACCCAGGGGAATTCTACCTCTAAACTACACCTTTAGCCCTTTACTTTACTTTTTATTTTGAAACAGAGTCTCATTAAGTTGTGGAGGGTCTCACTAAGTACCTGAGACCGTGTGTGAAACTGAGATACTTCTCTCAGTCTCCCAAGTACTGGGATTACAAGTGTGCAAAATCTTAACAACACCATTCTGCTCTGACATGGTTTAGAGTTAAAATGTCTCCTGAAATAGCTCATGCATTGAAAAAATAAAAATGTTCAGAGGTGAGATGATTGGATTATTAGGGTTCTATTCTCCTTGGTAAATAAATTCATTGATGGATTAATACACTTATTAGTGCTAAGGTACAAATGTAGTGTGAGGTTGGAGGAGGCGACTCACTGAGGGCCTTGGGCAATATCCATCTATTTATCCACCCCACTGCATGTGAGTGAGCGAGCAAGTGTCAGTGGGGGGCAGAGTAAACTGGTCAGTGCTGAAGTAATTCCCGCCAAAAGAAAAGATGACGTCACCATTATCTGACCTTTGATCGCCCTGCCAAAATGAGCCAAGCCAATCACGTGCCATGTACATGACCTCATCTCCTCTGATTGGTCCATAAAAGACATATAAGCAGCAAAATTCCTCACACAGAACATTCCCTCACTAAGGACACCATCAAGATGACGACCTTCTACCAGTTCATCATGAAGCTGCCCGAAGACTTTGCGGCCAAGCTGCCGGACCTGCCAGAGTCGCTGCAAGAAGCCTTCCTGCGGTACCAGATTGAGGACTGGTACCAGAATCCCGACCTGATGCACGCCTGCCACATGGGGATCCCGCAGTTCGTGCAGCACCATATGGTCATCGACTGGGCACAAAAATTGAACAAAAGGATTTTCAGTATTTTATTCAGCTAGCAAAGAGTAAAAATTACCACCACCTGCACTACCTGTTTGAATGCAGAAACGTGCAGTCCGTGATGGTTGGGCGTTGCCTGAACCAGATGAAGCAGCATGTCATCTACTGGGTCTACGCAAGAAAAGTTCCCGCCTTTGACAACTGCATGCACGTTTGTAAAAGTCATTCAAAGGAGGCGCCAATAAGAAGGAAGAAGAGAGGGAGGGAGAAAAGTACAAAGGAAGAGTGGAGAGTGAGGGCGAAATAAGTTAAGGGAAATGAGCAGAAAGAGCAGGAAGGACTAAAGTGAGTAAAAGTGGCTCTGGAGTTAAAGAAGACAGAGAAGAGAGGAAAGTAATACCTCTTCTAATTCCATAAACCTCAGCTTCCTGAGAATTTTGAACGCTTTTGAGAAAGAAAATGAAGGGTAGGAGAAAGATGTTTCAGGAGAAAATCAGGCTCAGGGATTTGCTCCTTTCAGAGTCTTCCATCAGGAAGTAGAAAAGACAGGATTCACAACCAGGGTTTTCCCACTCCAGATGGAAAGAATCATGCAGAGATGCGATATGAGAATTATGAGGGGAGGCCATCAGATAGCAGTGTATGGAACCAGCTTTTAATCGGGCACGGAAGCCTCCCCCCGGGGATGGGTGCCAGTCGGGAAAGGGGCTATACACTCTTCTGATGACTTAATTATTAGGGGAAGGGATTTGACAAGATCCAGTACTCATAAAAAACATTTTTAGCATGTTGGCAATTAAAGTGGATCACCTTGATTACATAAAGAGAATATAATATCTGTTTAATGTAATATTTATTCATGATGGACTGAGCCCCTTCTCTAGTACTGGAAATATTAAAACATTTATTCAACATATTACTGTGATTTTTATCCATCAAAATAAAGAAAGAGAAAGAAGTAAGAAAGGCAGAATGCAAAGGAAGAAAGTAATACAATTTTCCTTATTTGAAGGTTAGTTCAACAAAGCTCAGAGGACACAAGATCAATGCACAAAAATTATTTTTATTTCTACATACTGACAATAAAAATGTGTAAATTGAAATTTATAAGATGATAAAATGTATAATTGCTTTAAAGAAAATGAAATATTTAGTTTTATACTTACCAAAAATATACATTATCAGTATACCGAATATAATAAAATGTCAATGTAAGAAATAAAAAGACCCAAGAAATAGAAAGATATATCATATTCATGGAATTAAAGAGTAGCATAGTAAAATTATCTTTAAGTTGATCTTTAAATTCAATGTGATTTCTATCAAAATCCCAGCAAAGTTTATTTGTGGAAATAAAAAGTTTATACCAAAATCCATGTAGAATGGAATGAGCCCTAAACTAGCAAAAACAACCTGACAAATTCTAATTTAAGAGGAATCTACTTCAGGCTAAGTTTTACTATATTTATGCAATAATAAAAACAGTGTGGAGAAATAAATAGATCAATGGAACAAAATAAGAAACTCAGGGATAGACTCATGCAAATAAGTTTAACGCAGATTGTTTTTATAGAGGCAGAAAAGCAATTGAATCAGAAAATTTCAACAAATATTATGAGGCAAATAGACACCCATAGGCAGGAAAGTAAACTTTGACCTAATCTCTCACTTTTTACTAGCACAGAATTCATCATATGGCCAGGCATGGTGGTTCATGCTTACAATCCAGTAGTTGGAAGGCTGAGATAGGAGGATCACAGGTTTGAAACCAGCCACAGCAACTTAGTGAGGTTCTGTTTACAAATAAATAATAAAATAGGGCTGGGGGCATAGCCTGAAATCAGCATGCCCCTGGGTTCCTATAGACCACTGCTCTCTAGGTCAGTGTTGAATCTGGACTGTGAAGCCAGACAGATGAGACGACTAAAGTCTTTAATCTATAGTCATTTATTCCAGAGCCTGAGAGGTTCTTATAGTTTATTGGGACCCAGGAGGTTATTAGAGGTCACAGACTGCAAAAAAGGAATAGATTACATAGCACAGTAGATTATATTCTCAGAAATAGCCAAGTTAAGGTCCTCTGCTAAATAAAAAAACCTGTCTAGTTACAAGTACTACACATATTTTTAGGGCTGTTAGATTAAAAATACTGATTTGGTAGGAAGCACAAGAACACATCTTAGTCCAAGGTACACTGAGTGAAAGACCTATGTCTATCATCTGGGAGCTTCCTCTGAAGACTCAATGTGTTCCTTTATAAGATATTTCCATTAGCCATTGTTCTGACAGGTCCCATCCTTGGCAACACACACACACACACACACACACACACACACACACACACACACAGAAACAAACTACCAAATTTTCATCATAAAACAGGAGAAATCTTTGGGTTCTTGAACTACATAAATAGTTCTTTGACTTGACACAATAAACACAGTCCATGAAAAGAAAAAAAATGATAAATTAGATTTCATAAAAATAAAGATGAAAAGATAAAACAGGTTATAAATATTTGTACACCACATAATGAGAAATAATAGTAGCTGCAATTTAGAAAAACACTCTCAAAATAAAAAAAACTGGCAAGTAAAAAGTGGGCAAAGGACACTAATAGACATTTTACTGAAAAGGATAACCAGATGGCAAATAACTCTATGGAAAAAAAATTCAATACCATTAGCTATCAGGAAAATGCAAATTAAAAATCACAATGGGATGTCTGAGCATACCTACTAGAAGGCCTGAGGAAAATGAAAAACAATAGGAACAATATCAAATACTAGCAATGCTAGCAAGGATGCAAAAAACATGGATTATGTATATACTGCTTGTGAGAATATAGAATAGCTCAAACACAACTTGGTACTCTTTTATAAAGAAAACACACAATGAACTTTGACTCAATAATTTTATTCTTAGACATTTACCCTAGAAAATGACAGTATTTGTTTACATAAAAACCTGTATATAATTATTTATGGCAGCTTTATTTAATAATCCACAACTGGAAATAAAACTAATTTATTTGGCAAGTGAATGTCCCAAAAAGGTGTGTTACACAATATCATGACATTCTATCTATCCATAATAATAAACAACCTACTGGTAGATTAACAAAGCTGGATAAAACTTCAGGAATTTATGTTTAGTAATTTTTTTTAAATCCCCAAACATTTTAAACTGGATTGTTCCAATAATATCATTTTTTAAATGTTAAAATTTTAGAAATGGAGAAAATATGTGGTTGTCAAGGGTCCAGGATGAGTGAAGAGATGGGTAGAGGGAGATGGATGAGATCATAAAAATTAATGAGGGATCCTTGTGGAGATGCTGTGCCTCTCATGTGACACCTACCTCTATCATATGCTTGAGTGTTACTACACTCAGTGCATGTTAGACAGGGGATACCTGACTGGCAGGTTGTTTAGGTAGCATTATTGTGGCAATGACCTTGTGCTGTAGTTTTACAAAGAGTTTCCCCTTAGAGAAAACTAAAAAAAAAAGGATAAATAAAAACTCTTTGGTTTCTTAAAACTGCACAACAATCTGCAGTTATTTTGGTTAAAAATGTGACTAAAGAATAGGAACAACATAACCCATTCTGCTGTGACATTTAGAAAGTGTATATAAATCAAATGTGTAAACTTCAAAATGTTTTAGCAGTACAGAAAACACTGAGACCAAGTCCCTGCTGTGCTCACTCCCTGAGAGCGTGGTTAGACAATTGGTCTTGTTGACCTCTGTACCAGTATTGGGAATGGCTTAGGAAGATTTGAGAAAGCTCTGATTATTAATATATTTCAAAAATAATTGTGTCAAAATGGAGGCAGACCTGGGTAAATAAATTACTTGATTTCTACCTAAAAGCAGGCAGCTATTCCAATGTAAATTAACCTAGCTAAAAGTAAGTCAATAGAGGAGAGCTAGGGCTTCGGTTTTTCTAAAGACAGATCTACATGATAGTCTAGGGAGGATCAAACAGTGGGCTGACCTCCCTCCTTCATGAAAGGAGACACCTTGCCACACCTTGCTGGGGGAGGTATCTTACAGGGACATTTACTACATCAGAATTACGTAAACAAGATGGAGGTCATGGGTATAAAAAGTCCAGTCCATGTGCTGTATCTTGGGGGATGTTGAATTGGCCCGGACCACCCTCCCCCCATGCCATTCTGGCATGGGCTGTAACTATTTTCTGTATTTCTATCTCTTTAATAAACTTCTTTAAATCTTCAGCAAGTGTCCAAGCTATGTATATTTATCCTTAGCTCGGGACAAGGACCCACAGTTTGTTTCCTGTTTTGGGTCGTTTTGGGTTTTGTTGTGGTTTGAGGGAAATTGTGTCCAGGACCATAACAGGGGTCCCCAGGAACAGTTTCCCCACAACCATATTCTCTCACACCGTATCATATTTGGCGCCCACACAAGGCTGACTTTGGGGTCATCCCCCTATGTCACCCTATAGTGGGGTGCTTTACTCTAAGCTCTAGCTAGGCTCCTCTTTCTCAGGGCGCCAAACCTTTATAAACCGCTTGGATGAATTTCTTGGCCTTCCCTACCATTTACTGACAAAGGTATGGCAAAGAATGGTGGTGAAGTTTGAAGGGGTTTCAGGATATATTGGTCTCAAGTGGTTTTCAAATCTAGACATGGAGAATATTTCACAACCTTTTTCTTTTGCCTTTTGAATGACTGGGTAGGTAATCTTAGAATATTTCTCAAATGTTGAATTTTCACAGGATCTTTAAGAGAATTGGATATTATTCTAATCTGAATATTACTCCCTTCAGAATCCAGGCCCTAAAGAACCTGGCTCTATTCAGGCTCTTTGAGAAAAAAGGCTATAAAAGTCTGGGCTCTGGACACTGGAGGCTCCTTTGGAAGAATCCAAACCTCACGCCAGGCCAAGGACACCCTTGTATCACACATTTTAAACACCTTTCAGCATCACCCACTGAAAATTCTGAGTGATCTTTATAAAGAGAGTTAGAAAGCTCTCAAATTCTTCATTGTTCCTGAGAATGATGCTTATTTTCAACATAATAAGCAAAAGTCTTTGAGAGGGTGCATCAAATGGAGCAAATGTGAGCGCGAGCAGGAAAAGTGGAAGAGGAAACAAACGCCATCCTCCCCGCACTCCTTCAGTGTGTGCATGCTTTTCTCTTTTTTCTTTCCATTTTATTAGAACTCAGCCCTTCTTAGATTTCTCCTACAGCACCCAGTATCTGGACCTTGAAGGACCAAAGCCTTCTATCTGTTCACAGTGCCATGAAAATGACATACATTTCCCCAAAAGAAATGGATAATAACCTTTAAGTAAACATTTATCAAAACAATGAAAATAGCTTATAAGTCACTTTTAAAAAATACTTTCTTTATTGATCACATAATGGACAGAATATTCCATCTCAAATTCCTGTGTATCTAGTCAGGAGTGTTACGGTGAAAGATTAATGTTACAGTTTGTGGGGGAGGGTTACCGTTTATGGGAACAGTCCCCCGGGACCTTTGTTAGACCCCCAGAAACAATTCCCCTCAAAAAAAAAAAACATGGGTTCTTGTCCTGAGCTATGGATAAATATGCAATAGCTCAGACACTTGCTGAAGATTTAAAGGAGTTTATCAAACAGATAGAAATACAGAAGATAGTTACAGCCCCAAGCCATTCAGGAGTGGCATGGGGGGGTGTCAAATGAATTCACCGAAATACCAAAACCTGGAACAGCCTTTTTATGGACACAACATCCTCCATCTTGTTCTATGTAACTCTGACATAGGTAAAGTCCATCCCCTTGATTTTCCCGCCGAACTTTGGTCTATAGATGGCCAGGTTTATTCTTTCAGGAGGTTCAATCCCCTCCTCCCATTCTAACTAGATTATCAATTATTATGTAAATTTATCTTTATTTTTTATTTATTTATTTTTGGTGGTACTGGGGTTCCTGGAAGCCCTTCTACCTCTGGGCTACACTCCCAGACCTATTTTATATTTTTGAAACAGGGTCTCTTACGCCAGCTCGGCTGGCTTCGAACCTGCACAATCCTCCTGTCTCCGCTTCCCAAGAGCAGGAATTACAAGTGTGTGCCACCACGCCTGGCTAAACTTATCTTTAGAATGGCTCCCCTTCTCTTTCCACTTACTAATTACCTTTAGATAGGTTCCTTTACATTACAATAGTTGCTTTCTTCTTGGTGGAAACTAAGTCCTTCCACAGGTCTACCCCTCACCCAATTTTTGAAATATATTAATAATCAGAGCTTTCTCAAATCTTCCTAGGCCATTCCCAATACTGGTATAAGGAGAAAATGAAAATATGTTCCTCTAAGCCTGTTGTTAAAAGTAAAATTGTGGTGCCCAGTTAAGATAACAGATCATCTAGTTAATGTGGACAAAGATGATGGTCTGACCTAGAGAGAAGCAATGTGTAGGGCCAGGTGCTGAGAATATCTTCACCTTGCTCTCATGAGAGACACTAATACAGGGAGGGCACTGCTGTTTTCTTCTCAACCCCTTTCTTAGTTTTCCCCAAAGAGGAGAGAAAATTAGCTGTCTGGAGGCTGGTTGTCACTGGCTCACATCACTCAAGTGTGTTTGTTCTCTAAACTCTAAACTCATGCTTCCCGTTGGTTGGGGGCCCCTGCTTGTAGGCTCTGTGTGCTTATATGCAGGGGAAAAGTTATGGAAGATGGGTCGCTGAGCCCCATTGATCCTAGATAGAGAAGCATGTTCTCCAAATAGCTTATTGTAAAGAAAGCTGTCTTTTAATTTATTTCCTTTTTTTTAACAAAAGACTGAACCTAGGGACATACTGTCTCTGAACTACACTCCCAGCTCGTTTTGTTTTCTTTTGTTTTGTTTTGTTTTGTTTTGTTTTGTAACAGGGTTGCTGAGGGTTTTGCTAAGTTTCTGAGCCTGACCTCGAACCTGCGATTTATCTTCCTCTCTTAGCCTCCCAAGTACCAAACTACAGGCCTCCACTACTGAACCCAGCAATTTCCCAATCTTTATCTTTTTTTTTTTGTCTCAATTGTTTCAGTGCATAGAAAGAAAAGGAAAGTTTCCATAGTTCAATACTTAAGTCCCAGGATCACGTGGTGAGATAGTTCTGCCCTGGAGCATCCATTTCTCCATACAAAGAAAGGAGGCTGTCACTTGAGAAGGGGCAGGAAAGTACTGAAGATCTGGTGAGAAGCAGATGAGAGAGTGTGCTCAGAAGTGGGGAGCAAGACCACCAAGCACTGTGTGAATGCATGCCATTTTCAATATGATCCACATAAAAATAAAATAAAATATTAAAAAAGCAAAATGAATAAAAAGAAGGTGTGAACATGAGTTTACAAAGCCAATATAGCAAAGCTGCCTCTCTGGAATGAGAGGCATTTTTGACAAGTTTTACCTGTCCATAGCCAATGCTCATTTGCATAGATTATTTGAGCTAATTAATAATAAGTCTCTGCTATTCTTTTATTTTTTTATTTTTTGATGGTACTGGGGTTCCTGGAAGCCCTTCTACCTCCGGGCTACACTCCCAGACCTATTTTTATATTTTTATTTGGAAACAGGGTCTCTTAAGCCAGAGCAAGCAGCTGGCTTCGAACCTGTGCGATCCTCCTGTCTTTTCCTCCCAAGCGTGCACCACCACACCCGGTTCAGCTATTCTTTTAAACTCCTTTTCACGTGGAAAATTCTCATTTCCAATTACCCTTACCCATATTTGCAAGCTGTCTCTCTTTTCTCTGAAGAGAAGTAAAATGGGTTGCAGAAGTTTTAAAAGAGTCCCCAGTCTTCAAGGAACTAAATTATATAACTTCTCCTTCTTTACAAGGACACTACGAGCAGCACAGCACCATTGGCATCCAACTTCCCATCCACATTGGCTTCATTGTTATGGTTACAAAGTTAGAAGGCATAGACAAAGCTCCATGCACTGGTACCAACTCTGTTACATGAGGACATGGAAAATAAGCCTGATTTATTCTCCATATGATAAAATCTTCAAATCATTAAGGGCAGAAAAATTGTCCTACTTTAGAAGTTGATTTAGATTAACAAGCCTATTCTTAAAAAAATCTATATATAATTTTCTGATATATAGAAAAGATTAAGAGGAGCTTACATGTTGCCAGATGGCTTCCTCTGTTTCCTAAGCAGGAAGAATGGAAGTTTTGACAGTGTACTATTTTAGGAAGTAGGAAATGTGTGTTCTGTCCCATCTGGTAAAGAATAAACTCTGCCTATCTATGTAATGGAACACAGAATAAAAGGATCCCCTGAATGAGGGAAGAAATTTTTTTTTTTTATAACAGAAAGCACACAGAATATGGTATTCAACAAATCTAAACACTGAAACTTTCCTACCATCAATTAGATTACCCAGGCCAAGTCACTGACCCACACATTCTTTCCTTCATGATAGGAAAGACCTATACCTATGGAGATGGAACAAAGGGTTGTATCAATTAAATTTAAGTATTCTGACAAGTTACTTTCATTGCACTGACCCTTAAGATACTAGAATTGAAGTTTACATTATCTTAGTAATACTTTTATCATATGTAATCTGCTTGAAGTCAGGTGCAGGTGGATTTTAGAGAAAACAAAACTAGAGGTGACCTCTGAGTTAGTTATACTATACACCCCTTCTAAGAAGCAGGAGGGAAGGCAAGGAGCAAAACCTGGCTGGGTAGCAGACATTTGCAATATTGTGTGGAGGGAGGCCATTCAACTGTGACCTGGTAACCATGGCACTATACTCAGTTCTTGTGTCTCAAAGTCCCTTTAATCATACACTCAAATCTGACCAACATTTGCCATTTATTGTGATTTGGGGGGGGGGCACCCCAAGACTCAGTCTTGGAAATAAAGGGGCACATATTAGCTGATAGTTTGGGGGGAACTTCCTATGAACCAAACACAATGTAATGTGCCTTGTACACATTATCTCACTCATTCTGACTTCATGGATTACAAAAAAAAATCACATATTCATTTTATTAATGAAGTAACCCTAGCAGAGATAATTTAAAACTCTGGGACAAAGTAACAGGGAATATTTTAATGTACATGATGTACATTCACAAGCTCATTAAAATCAATCACTAAGCCAAACATGGGAAGGAGGGAGAAGATAAAGGAGTGGGAAGTGGGGAAGGAATAAGTGAGAGGTGTGTGCATGTATGCCTCTACTGTTATGGTTTTGGACTGTTATGGTTTGGGAGAACTGTCCCCGGGGCCTTTGTTAGGCTCCCCAAGACTATTCCCATAAAAACGTAGGTTCTTGTCCTGAGCTAAGGAGAGATATGCAATAGCCTGGACTCTTGCTGAAGATTTAAAGGAGTGTATTAAAAAGATAGAATTAAGAAGACAGTAACAGCCCCATGCCATTCAGGAGTGGTATGAGGGGGTGATTTGAATAAATTCACTGATAATTCTTGGGTATAGAGTATTTTATAATCAGTCCTCAACCAGACCTGTCCCCTCTAGGGCCCGTCCTTTTGATGGGGGGGGGGATTCTTTCCTGCCATTCTCTCCTGTTTTTAGTACTGACCCCCAAATGTGTTATTTGATCGTCAGATTCTGGTCTTTCTGGAAGGCTTCGGGCATCCTCCCATGATTATCAAAGTCTGGGATCTCCTGAAGGTTCATGGCATCCTTCCACTTCCTTGGGAAATCTTATCTTTATAATGGAAAAGGCCCTGAAACTATCTCTGTTGTCTTGCTAATCTCCCTTGGTCCCTGCAATCCTGCACCTTCTTTTTTATGAAGCTCCTGGCTTCTTTAGTGCCAAAGATACATTCGAAAAATTGAAAATATTTTCCAATACTGGTACATTAATACATTTTGAAGCCTCTTCCCAAAACTGGTACATCTACCACCTTGTACCCATTAAGATGTATGACTACAATGCAATGGTTAAAAAAAGATGGATGTCTGCAATGCACCAATAAAAAAGTATTAAATTATAATGGCTTAAGGTAGAATTTTAGGTTGCTTTCTTCTGGGCCCTGGTTTGGGTTTGAAATATGTCTATGCCCAAGAGATCACACAGAAGATGGGCTCTCTGGCAGTATATACTTTGAGAAGGTTTCACTGTATATCCTGGGAACTGCTGGTGACTCACCATCACACCCAGTGGACAGTTTCCCAGTACCCCTCAGGACATTGTAAAGCTCATCCTGCCCTTTTACCTCCCTTTCTTAAAGACATACGCTACATCTCTTTGATTCATCCAATAGCGTAGAAAGCCTTTTTTCCTACTTCCTGGCTGGCTTTATTAAAACAAAGGAGGGTTATCAAGCATTGTGTGTTTATTGGTCACTATTACTCTGAACAATATCATGATGTGAGACTACAATGTACCAATAAAATTATGCAAAAATAACACCTCTAAAAGAAAAAAAAAGCAAGGGAAGTGACATTTGATCTTAAAGATCCACATCAGGCCAACAATTATGTAGAGTGAAGAAAATAAGGGAAAAATTCATGTTTTAGAAAGTTTTAGGGTCTTTATTCATAGCGACCTTAGTAACAGTCAACAGTATTTTATTGCTATAGATACATCAAGTAAAGGGAGAGTTTCAGCAGTACTTATAAGAATATAATGTCTAGAAAAAAGCAGTGTAAATAATAGTATTCATCTTATGACACCTGGAACAATTGGTTCTATTTTGAACTGTATTCTTAAGCATATATATTGGATATGCTTAAATAAAATTTTAAGCATATATATATATATTGGATATGATGTCAATCAGCATGAATTTTCAGGTAATGAAATCCTCTCCAGCTCATTTAAGGGTACTTATTATAGAATATTAAGCAGAGAATTAAAAATGTTGGGAGACTCAAAGCAATAGAAGAAAGATCCACAAACCTCACTGCAGGAGCAGCTCAGTGCTATGCCTTGAATACCCTGGAAGCTATGGAATCAGATAGTTGCCTGCAAGTCAGAGAATGAAGTATGACCACCAAATCCCAAACCAAACAATTGAAATATTTTATGTCTAGGATCTAGAATGTCCCCAGGCTCGTGGTTCTTCAGTGCAACAACGTTCAGAGGTGGAGCTTCAGGGAAGTAGTTGAGTCATGAGGGCTCTGACCTCTTCCCTAGATTAATCCATTGAGATCTGAATAGGCTACTGGAGGTAGTAAAAACTAAATAGGCAGAGTGTGGCTGAAGTAAGTAGGCCACTAGTCGAGTGTCTTTTGTCTGCTGGTCTCTGCTTCCCCATTGTCATGAGCTGAAGAGCTTTCTTGGGCCATGACCTTCCATTGTGACCCTCTGCCTCACCCGAGGCAGAGAAATGGAGCCAGCCAACTATGAACTAAATCCATGAGCCAAAAATTACTCATCTTTCTTTTTCTAAGTTGATTGATTCGGGTAAGCTCTTCATAGGGATGAAAAGCTAGCTAACACTATTAGCCTCCAATAAACAGGCTCCTTCTGCCTTAACTCAGTTCTGAGTTCAAATGAATAACCTTACTGAAATCCCCACTCCTATTTAGAAGCCAAGTAGCAAGCACAGTATAGAAAAACAAGTGAATATTTATGGTTTATGACTCCATTGAGACAAGAATGCATACAAGAAGCAGCTGAGGGAGAAACAAACAAATTCCATCTCTAGTAGACACAATAAATAGCTTTTGCTACTTCCAAAAATAACTCTCAAGTTAATAAAAAGGCTGAAAATGCATTGTTCATTGTTCTGCCTTTTATCCTCAAGATTTTATTCTACAACATTTAAAATATGTCATAATATATAAATAATAAAGAAATGAAGAAATTATATACCTGCCAAGGGACTTTTTCATACTAATCTTGAGAAGTGTCCATGCCAATTCACACTGTACATTCACATGCAGCAAAGTGACAGACACTGTGAGCCACTGGGGAAGCTCTGAGGGAAATCGGAAGGCTGCCCCCTTCCCCCACTCTCTCCATCACAGTCTGTTCTTTTTTCAAACTCATGATGAGAATGAAGAGAGGGCTGATGTTTTGAAACAGATGTTCTACAACATTCAGAACTCCCATGTCAATTTCAGCAGGTCCAAGATGGTCATTTTGCATGATTCTTAACTATAGGTTAGAAAGTACAAACTCTTAGAACTTCTCCAAAATCTCAGATGGTGGTTATTTTCTTTTTCGGAAACATACCAGCAGCAGCAGCAGCAGCATCTCATTATCCAACTGGCTCTTCTCTCCTGGATGGTATGATCATGTGCTTCTCTCTCATGCCAGCATGTTCCGAGTGCTTGAAATGTCAAGTGGGCTCATAGGAAAGACGCATCTGGACTTCTCCAGGAATCTTCACAATATCCATTTTTAAGGAGGCTGAGATAAGTCAGGATGACAGAAAAATATGAAGAAGAATTATATTCTCTAGGAAATTATTTATAAAAGCCACCCAAAGAAGAACAGTTATTTAGAGCAGCAACTTCTAAAGAAAATATCAAAGAAGAACAGTTATTTAGAGCGGCAATCTCTAAAGAAAATATAATGGGAATTACATGTGTAACTTTAAATTTTCTAGTAACTGCGCTTAAAAAATCAAAGTGCAACAGTAACAATTTCAATAACATATTAGATAACATATCTAAACTATTATTTTCCAACATATAATTTATACAAAATATTAATAAAATATTTATGATTTTTGTGCAGGGTGTGGTGGTGCACGCTTGTAATCCCTGCGCTTGGGAGGTGGAAACAGGAAGATCGCTCAGGTTCAAAGTCAGCCTCGCTGGCATAAGAGACCCTGTTTTCAAATAAAAATACAAAAATAGGTCTGAGAGTGTAGCTTAGAGGTAGAAGGGTTTCCAGGCACCCCAGTACCATCAGCAGCAGCAGCAGCAGCAGCAGCAGCAGCAGCAGCAGCAGCAGCAAAATGGTATCTGAACTCTATTTTGTAAAGGAAAAAAATGAACAGTAAGTTTTAAAACACACAAAAAAAAGGAATATCTGATCCTGGCTCCTAGAGCACTTTTATTCTATTCCAAAGTACATTTTTCGTTGTTGTTGGTGGTGGTGGTGTTGTTTTTGTTGTTGTTGTTGTTTTGTTTTTGGTGGTACTGGGGTTCTTGGAAACCCTTATACCTCCAGGCTACAATCCCAGACTTATTCTTTTTTTTTGTTATTTTTTATTTTTGGTGGTACTGGGGTTCCTGGAAACCCTTCTACCTCCCGGATGCATTCCCAGACCTATTATATATATACATATGCATATACATATACATATACATATACATATACATATACATATACATATACATATACATTTTTAACTTGGAAACAGGATCTCTTAAGCCAGGCTGGCTTCAAACCTGCGTGATCCTCCTGCCTCCGCTTCCCAAGCGTGGGGTAACAAGCGTGCCCACCACTGGCATCATACCTGATCCCTTTTTACAGCAATGCTGTCTGCCTTGTGATCATCCTGTCCTGCTACAGAACATAGCAAAACCTCTGCTCTTTTTGGGAGGGGTAATTGCTTCCCATCTCCAGCATCATTATGATTTGTGAATGTGAGATGCCATCAAGTCTTCTGGCATATGGTATTTACTGGTTTTTCCTTCCTACTGGCACTCATAAGGCAGCACACACTTTTCCATTCAGTAAATAACCTACATGCTTTGCTCACACCTCCTCAAGTGTCTATACAAAGTAAAGTATCTATCAGATACTTGTTGCCATTAACATTCTGACCAACAGCCCTGAGCAGCAGACAGTACAGGATTAAGATCTAACTTTAGACAAAAAGACAACAGCTAAGAAAGCCAAGAGATTTGTCAAAAACAACTTTATCTGAACACAGAGGTGAAGTAGACTGGCTTGCTTGATACTCATTACAAAGCTCACCTGATGTGCAAAGGAAAAAAAAAAGTTAAAAACTCCATTTCCCAGATGTTTGGGCTATGATTTAGAATCTTCTAATCAGGAACATAAACACCTATGGGAGATATGACTTGCACTTCCCTCATGAGGAAAGAAAGAATATAAAGGAATCCACCTTACTTAAAAGGACTGTGGTCACGCCAACTTAGTTTTGAATCTTGAAGATGAGGTGGGCTTCCTGGCTCAGCAAACTCCTGAACTTGATAAAGGCAGCAGTCTCAGATACCCACTCTGCAGGGAAGCTTTGAAGTCCTTCTAGAAAGTACAGATCCAAGCTTGCTTCTATAACCTTCTTAAAAACCGAAAGGTATCCCTGCATATTAAATTTCTTCCCATTAGTCATCTGGAGGGGATTCTGTTGTCTACATGAGAATTTGTGTTGTTGTTGTTGGTGCATTGTAGTTGTACATCTCAAAGGGTACAAGAAGGTAGAGGCATACATGCACACATCATTAAGTTAGTCCTGCCTCACTTCCCACCCCATTACCTCCCACCCTCCTTTGCCTGTTTGGCTTAGTGATTGACTTTGATTTGTTTACATGAGAATATTGACTGGTGATTATGGGTAAGCCAATGATGAAAATCAACTTTTATTGACTCCAAAAAAATTAAAACATTTTCTTTAATGTCAAATTTAAAGAGTTATAATGGAATATTTTTTAAAAGGAATTATCCTCTTCTTTCCTATCCCCCTCAGTTAGGTTGCTTTATTTGCTCATCTCTGGTTTCTCCTTCTTTGTCAATCACCAAACATGAGAAGGAGGGAGGAAAGAGGGAATGACATGGGATGGGAATCGAGGAAGGGCTAAGTGAGTGATGTGTGCATGTACGCCTCTACCATCTTGTATCCCACTAAGATGTATGACTACACTGCATCAATTATAAAAATGGAAAAAAATAATGGCCATTGAGCTACCAAACTTCAGCTCTGAAAATTGTGGACATAATAGGTTTATAAATAGGAGTAATAGGGAATGCTGCTAGTGCTTTTGTGAAAGATGTCAGTCATATGGTTGATGGTAGACAAGTTTTGAGATAAAGGTATGTAAAGAAGACATGGCTATTGATGTCAGATACATGCAGTTTTTGTAAGAATAATCTACACCAGTAACATTCTCTATGTCCTATTAAACACCTACATAATAATGATGTTGGAAATATATTTTTGGTGTTTTCAACTCACAACTTTATCTCAAGATGAATTATTTAAATTTCCCTGGACCAGATTTGTACATACTATTCCAGGCAGAAAGAATTCCGGCCTGTATCAACAGGCCAGGCCTGCTTTTTATTCCCCATTCCCTTCCTCCAGTATTAAACCAGTCTCCATGTGCACATCATTTCTTGTGGGGATGTTGGAGAAGATGATAGGCATGTAACACCTACTTGAACAAAAACTCTTTGAGATACCACTGGCTCTTCATTCACAGCCATTTTTGGTTTCTTCTTGTAGTTAGGTATCACTATGAGTTGAATCCTAGTGGGTGGAGTTTGGGCAGAAGCCGTATATACTACTTTCAGTCTTTTCCTTACCTAAAACACCCCAGAGCTTTCTTCGTGCTGTCTCTTCTTTCTGGCTGCCTGTTATGAATATACAGGGCAACACTGAAGCCAAGCAATGGCAGTGAGAAGGATACTGTTATCTTAGCTTCTGAATGACTAGTGGAAAAGAACTATCCTTGCCATTGTGAACCAGGATCATCCTTAACTCTCATATAAGGAACATTACTATGATAAACAATGAAAATGTCTTTCATTTGTTTGACTAGCTCTCTTTGCTCTAATCTCAATAGTCTTGAATTTTGATGTCCTTAGGAAAGCTCCCTTTTTAAAGGTATTTTTCTCCAGCTAATATTATGTGAGAACACATTTGAGTAACTACTGTGAATTGAATGGGTCCTCTCTAAAATTTCATATGTTGGAAACTGAAAAAAATGCAACTGTGTTGGAAAGTTGGGTTTAAGAGGAGGTGATTAGGTCAGAGTGGCAGTATCCTTGTTAATCAGGACTCATAATAAATAATTCCCATTATAAAAAGGGCTTGCAGGATTTTCTTTTCTGCCCTATGAAGATCTGTTCTTCTCCTCTGAAAGATGCAGCATTCAATGCACCATCTTATATAAAGAAACTGGTCTTCACCTGACTCAGTATGGAGACATCTTGATTTTGGAATCCATAGGCCTCAGAATTATAAAATGAAATTCTGTCCTTTTTAAAATACCCAGTTCCAGGTATTCTATTATAGCAGTAGAAATTGAGTACTAAGGCAATAGTATTAGCTTTGTCTTCATTTATGTCTTATTCCTGCTACAAGATCTCATTGGTCCCTGAAATTCTGAGGCCCTATAAACCTTGAATCATATGCTTTTAATATTGATCATATCACACTTAAGGGATCAGAAATTAGTTAAATATTATGGGGTTAAAAACTTGCTTTTGTGTACAGAAAACATATACAGTACAATCATATGCACAGAACTATATCTGGTCACAATTTATGGAGGAATGACAATAAGAAAAAAAGCTTCAAAAAGTCTTAGTGGGAAGATAATAATGGAGAAGAGAGTTTGAAAGTCACTGTCTCTGATGTAGCATGAAGATCTCAAGTACCCCTCCTTATTGTGGCTGTGAAGTACTTCTGGAATTGCTAAGGAAACAATGTGCTCCAGATGCTTTTATTTCAATAAAATTAAAATTTATTGAGCAAATCACAGCCAGGGATTTTTAGTTCATTCAGCTAGTTTCCTTTGAGAAACCTTGTTCTGCAGATTCTATAAATGATCAATTCTCAAAGGAGCTGAGTGAAGGCAAAGTAATTATGTAACAAAAGCCCAAGTGGCCCATTAATGAAAACCCTTGGTGAAATAAGGACTTTTGCATTAGAACATGTATTGTTTCCTTGAAGATGAAGTCTCACATAAGTTTGTAGTTGGAAATGTCATTCAGTCAATTATATAGCAACTGTCTATTTGTAGTTATCCACTTTATATTTCTCAGTCTCTTATATTCTTATTCATTAACAGCAAGCAAGTGCAGCAGCACTGATGCCATGTGCAGAAGGCTTGGCAACAGGGGAATTTCCAAAGGACGTTATATACGGAGAACAGTATGCTAAGTGAGATTATTCAGTCACAAAAGTAAGACATCAGATGCTCTTCCTCATATTCAGAAACTAGGAAGAAGAAGGGTCACAGAAAGAACTTAGACAAAGAAGGAGAAAACATACATGATCAAATAAGGCAAATTAACTGAGGGAGGTGGGAGAGGGAAGAGGGGAATGTTCTAATGTACATGCTATACAGTACATGTTAAAGTCAATTACTGAGCCAAATATGAGAGAGAAAGGAGGAAATAAGGTGGCAATTGGGGAAGGGCTAAATGATTGACGTGTGCATGTATCCCTCTACCATCTTGTACCCCATTAAGGTGTATGACTATAAAAATAAAAATTTTAAAAATAATAATAAAATTTTTTAAATTAAAAATATTTTAATAAAAATTTAATTTTTATTAAAAATAATTTTTAATTTTATTTTAAATAAAAATAAAAATTTTATTTTTATTTAAAAATAAATAAAAATTTTAATAAAATTTTTATTTTATTAAAATTTTTAAAAATAAAAATTTTTTAAATAAATTAAAATATGACACAATAAAATTTTTAGGATGCAGCTATACAAGTACTTAAAGGGTCAGAGGCAATATTAAATTCTTGTATTAGAAAGAAAAATGTTTTTAAATGAACGATCTAAGTTTTCACCTTAGAAAATAAGAAGAGAATCCAAATCAAGTAAAAACATGTAATAAAAATCAGAAATCACAAAATTACAAAGAAAATAATATAGAAAAAATTACTGGACAAAAATCGATTCTTTAAAAAGATAAAAAAGATAAAAAATGTATTAACGGCTAGCCATACTAAGTAAACTTTAAGGAGAAAAGACACAAGGTACTAATATCCAGAATGACAGAGGGAAGGTCACTATAGATTTTTCAGACATGGATAGGTTAATAAGGAACTTTATAACCAAACCACCTATTAAACAATCTAGATAAAATACACAAATCCTTTTGGAGACATAAACTACAAAATCCCAATCAAGAAATAATAATTTACTGAATAAGCCTACATTTATTAAAACATTTAAATTCATAGTGTATTGTGTGTCAAAAAGGAAATCTGGAAAATCACTAATCTAAATATGAATTTTCAGAACTTAGAAAATAATATAAGGTCAAACTCAAGGAACATAAAGAAAAGGGGTGAATTTAATACAATGTAAATCAATCTTATATGATAAAGTCAACAACCTCTCCATTCTTTAAAAGAACAATATAATTGAAATCCCTCTAGTAAGAATGAGGTCAGAGACAGAGAATGCAAAGAAACATCAAGAGTAATAAAATGGTGCAACATTCCAAACCCTATAATAGATGCTAAAATACAAATATGAGTAAATTAATAATACATAGACAAATATCTGAAAAGTCTGATAAGTGGTCAAATCCTCTGAAAACAAATATTCCCCCAAAAGGTAATACAGTGTAGCAGGGACTGGCAGCTCATACATCAGAGACCTGAAATAAGCACACAGAAGGCTTTCAGGAACAGAGGGCTGATCGATAAACACTTCCAAGTATTTGAAAAAAGAAATAGCATAATGGCATAAGTGTTTTGTTTGCTTTTACTCAAGAGAATGGGAAAATTAAAAAAATGGAAAAAATTTCTCTTACTTGCTTCACGTGGCAAAAATGAAACTTTGATGCAAAATTTTTAAAATGGAATAGCCAAAAATAAACACTGGGACTGACCTCTCTCATAAACACAAGTGTAATACCTTAAATGAGAAGGTAGTATCAAATAATGAATAATTAATATAATAAAATAGGGATATAATAGTTTTCAGTTTAGGCTTATTTCAGGAAAGGCCTATTAGGTGCACATCAATCACTAGAATTTTGAATATTTATAAAATAAAATAAAGCCATCACATAATCACCACAGAAGATGTAACAAATCTTTTCATGAATATCAATACCACTGCCCTACAAAATAGAAAACAATTTAACAAAGAATGGAAACTAGCATCCTTAATAAAAATTATTAAACTTTTATTATTTGTAGAGTTTACAGTTGCAATAAATAGAAAACAACAAAGTTGACCAATAATCTTTTTAAATTTATTATTGAATTTAGCAAATTGTTTAATAAAAATCAATATTAAAAACTCAACTGTATTTCTATATCCAATTATACCTACTTCAAAATTACTTTAAATATAGTATTAAAATAGTGATTATTTAACAATTAATCTAAAGTTAAATTAATCTAATAAAAGACTTAATAGGTTTATTCACACTACAGAACAAAATGAACAATAAAATAAAATGTATATAAAAGGTGGGCTATGTTTTGTTAATGGACTAAATACAAGAACCACTAACTAGCATATACTAGGTAGAAGAACCACTATTTAGCATATACCATATATAGTGAGTGGTATATGCCAATTTCACCTGAAGTGAATCAGATTAATTTTACTTCCATTTATATCCCCAAAGATTTTGCTTTGATTTTTTGTGGAATTGATAAGGCTATTCTGTAATATTTACAAAGGTTCAAAGAGGAAATAAAACTAAGGCACATTTATATAAGAAGAAAATTACATTAGTAGATTGTTAGACTTAACCATTACATTATTGTGTTACAGGCACAAATTTTAATTGTAGAGAAGCACAGAGTTCAGAAACAGATTAACACATGCATGATTACTTCGCACATGAAAAAAGGATACTATAAAAATGTTTTTCAATAAATTATGCTTTCAGAGAATACATAAAAATGAATTATAATTTCTACCTCATGAATTAAGATAAGTTTAAAGTTACCCATGAAAGTGAAAACAACCATAAAACAGCAAAATGTCTTCATAATGTTGGAATGAGATAAAAGTACTCAATAGAACACAATAAACTATATTCATAAAAGATGCATTTGATAAATTGGGTTTCATCTAAGGGCATCAATAGGAGATCACAAGAACAAATCTTAGAATGTCTATATCTACTATGAAAATTATAATCTGAAGGTATAATACATTTTCAATGAAAGATTAAAAAGTCAGCACACATTAAAATGAAAAAATATAATAAAGTGGCCCATGAACCTATAAAATGATAGTCGACACTATTAGTCATTGGATAAATTTAAAATGAAGCCATAATGAGGCACCATTACAAATTACTAGAACATCTAAGAGCAAAAGATTCTCACTACTGTGTATAAGTGAAGAAATGGAGTAGCTGGACCTTTCACTTAATGCTAGAATGTAAAAATTGTTAGTCACTCTGGGAAACTATTGGCAGGATCTGCTGGAGTTGGAAATATACATACTCTTTACCCAGCATTTGCATCCTTAGTATACTCCTACAGAAATGCACACATATATACCAGAATACATGTACATTATAGCAATACATTTTACTTTTGCAGTGTTGGAGTTAGAACACAGGGTCGCACATATGTTAAGAAAGGATTATCCCACTGTTTAGGCTACAAACCAAGCTCCAAAACTCTATTGTTAACATTCAATGATAGAAATAGCCAGAATGTAGGTCTAAAGACAAATACATATGTAAAGTGGCCATATCTTTATATAGTACAATATGATAAGAATGATGCACTTTCCAAATTATACCACAGGGATGCATTAATTTCGTAAGCATCATGTCGTGTAAGGGAAGACAGGCACAGGAGGAATAATTTCTGCTTCCATATATGATAAGGATAAAATCAGGCAAAGCTAATCAATGAAGACAGGATACTAATTGTTTATGGAATAAAGAGTGACAGGGAAGAGATAGCGGCTCATGTTTTCTTTCCTGATTTGGGTTTTGTGCAGAGGTATTAAAAAGTAAAATTTTATTGAGCACGTCATGTGTGCACCTTTCTGTGCATATTTTCAGTGTTAGCTCAAGACACTTAGGCACCCAAAATCAGGTTCACAGTGTTAGTAGCACAGGATTTTAAGTAAAAAATACTAAACTTTAAAGTTTTCCTTTTTTCTTGATGTTTGTGGCTCTGGGTGAGACATTTACCATTCCAAAATCTGTATTCCATCTGTTAGTAGGGTTTTACAATAATATTTATACCATTTAATTATTGAAACAATTAAGTAGTATACTTAAGGTACCTAGCACTTAACAGAGTTTGTGACATTAAATGTATTCCAAAATGTCCATTATTAGTTAATGTGTATTATATAGTTATTACAACATCTAGCATGTGGTAAGCAATCAACATTAATAGTCTTTATCATATTATCTCATTAAGAAAACTAAATTAGACATTACTGTAACCCAAAGCCTAGCTTATAGTGATCATACTTAAAAAATATATGTTGCCAAATGTTCAAGAGCAACACTAAAACTCTAAAGTAAAGCAGACCTGTCCTTGGTCCTGAAGTTAAGGATTGTTTTAAATTTCTTGATTTTCTTAAAGACCTGGAGATTACAGAGAAAAGTGAAAACCACTCTCTGGCATTTATCCCTGAAGTATGGGGACCATGTTGATAATAACTAAAAATTGCAATTAGAGGAATTTCCTCACAGTGCCTCTGGGTACCATCACCCTGGTTTCACTACAAGAGTCTTTAGCCATTTTCAATCTGTGCCTCATTAGATAGTTGCAGCATGTGCATCCTATGGAGACATTTGGAAAAATAAAGCTTTGTAAAAATGAGTACTCTTCTTCCCTCCCAACCTTTTCCATTCTCTAAATGTCTGTTTCACAGATGCTGAGAGATGCCAAAGGGTGCTCTGAGACTCTGAGCTATTCCACAAAAGACCTATTGCCCCAATTTATGTGTGAGCAGCAAACAGAGGACACTTTTACAGTATTAGCACATCACAAGTTATTCACCTATGGGGGGGAGCTTCACTTTTATGTAACATGACTAAACACCCAGGTGATTCAAGAGCACATGTACTCCAATCAAATATTAAAATTTAATTCCTAGGCAGAAGAAACATAAGAGAAGCCCACCACTGTTTCTACTGCCTTGAAAAAGCCACTTAACTTCTACTTACCTGCGTTTATATCTTTAAAAAATGGGAAAACAAAAATCATCATGTGGCTGGTTATGAAGATTGAGTGAAACTCAGAGCTGTAGACTTTATTTCTACCTCTTCATGTTTGGACCTAAGGGATTCCCACCTAGCTATATGAGGCTGCTAGATACCTCTCTACACAAAGACTTCATCCTCCACAATTCAACAAAAAAAATCTCTCAGAGACATGCTCTTCCCTTCCAGATGGGCTTGAAGGGGATAAAGGATACTTTTCAAGGTCAAATCCAAATCTCTCTCTCTCTCTCTCTCTCTCTCTCTCTCTCTCTCTCTCTCTCTCTCTCCCTCCCTCCCTCCCTCCCTCCCTCCCTCCCTCCTCTCTTCTCAGTTAGAATTAACTTTCTTGGAGCCCAGTGGTTCTAAATAACAGGTGTTTTCTCCATCCCAAGCCCCACAGGATATTTATCAATGTCTGGATATATTTTTCATTGTCACACAAAGAAAGGTCTTGAGAGCTGAAGCCAATGATGATATAAATATTCCATAATATGTAAGGAATCCCTAAAGCAGAACATATGAAAATATCAATATGACAATTAGCCTTCTTCAAAGATATATATATAAATTTAAAATGGCTCATGTCACATTTATTTAAATTGAAACAGGGTCTCCCTAAATTGCCAAGGCTGGCCTTGAGCCTACAATCCTCCTGTCTCGGCCTCCCAAATACTGGGATTACAGGTGTGCACTATGAAGCCCAGCTAGGGGTATAGTTTGAAGGAAGAAAATCCTTGGATTCAGTGTCTGGCACCAAATAAAGGAAGAGAAGAAAAAAGAAGGGAAGAAGGATAAATGGAAAAGGAGGGAGGGAAGGAAGGGAGGGAGGGAGGAAGGGAGGGAGGAAAAAAGAGATCCTTATGATGACCCACACAAAGTAGAGAAATATAATAAGAAGACAGAGCCTGACTCAGCGAGGGTATCAGGATGACCTCTCTGAGGATAAGAAAATCAAGCAAACACTGATTGTTATAAAGAAGCCAGCCATATAGGGGTCCTCATGTTCTTAGCAGTGAGGCTGGGTAGGAGTGGTTTGAAATGGTCTCTGTAATAAAAGTCTCAATAGAGAGGAGAATTCAGTTTACTGTTGAAGACATGATCACACGTCAATTCAGGATCAAAGCTTATTATATCTACAATGTACAACATTGGAGGATTTTGAAAAGAAGGTGACTGATTTCACCTTGCTTTGGGAGAATGGCAGAGTTGGATCCAGAAGGGAAGGTGGGAAGACCAGAGACCTTGTATACACCCAGTCCAATAGGATGGCAGCTTGAAAGATGGCAGGCGATGGCAAGTGTAGGAGGTGGTCAGTGAACTTGGGGTCTGTCCTGATGGAACTTAGGACTTTTTAAAGTGATGTCACCCAGGAGCGAGAAAAGGAGAGTCAGTAAGGCTAACGCCTGGATGCCTGCTGGAACACCTAGTTGTGTAATGGCCCCATCTACTGAAGAGTGAATACAGAGGAGAAAGAAAGGGAGAAGGGAACATTCTCATCTACTAAACAACAGGGGGATCCTAGGAAGAACATCTAGAAAGAGCAAAATGTCTACCAAATGTCATGCTGGATAAATATTTAGAGCTAAGATAAGCAGAAATTTGTTGCATGGAATATCAGGTAAACCTCCGCCAGTTGTGTGCAGTTTATATTGTTCTTGCTTTTTAAACAAGGTCTCTAATGGAAAACCCCTTGCTTACCCAACTGGAAATGGAGCTAGGATCTTCCAAGGTCATCCTTCTTTAGTACCTTTATCAGCTCAATCTCCACAAATATACTTTTTCAGTTAGGTTCAAGATATAATATGCCATTTTAGAGTCATTTCACCAAATATACTGCCAAGAACAGTGGAGTTCTTTGTATCTCCCCTGCCTTCAAGAAGGGCAGATAAGAAGCTCATGTAATATTAATGAAGTACATACACTGTAGTGATTGTTTTATTCTTTTTCTTCTTTGGTTTCCTTTTTTTTTTGGTTATAGGAAAGGAGACATTAAACAATATGTGAATGAATTGAGGAAAAGTCATTTTTAATTCAAATTATACTCTTATACATAAATCTTTATGATTTTGAGTTTGGCCTCTAGATGTAGAAACTTAAACACCTTCTTATCCAAAGCAATTTGAACAACCATCCTCAAGAGCAGTGATGCCTATTATCAAACATTCAGCATTTTCTGGATTTCAAATACTAGCTTTACTATTCAACTAAACCCTGCATGCTGCATTCTACCCAGAATGCCCATGTTAATAAAAAAGTAATGTGGGGAACAGTGGTGGAGGACAATACTGAACCTGGAGATGTTGCCCTAGACAAGTCCCTGTGCCTCTTTGAGTCTAACTTCCATCCACTACCACCCATTGATCAATTAGCAGTAGTTACTGCCACCAAAGCTTTTTATAAACATCAGTGAAAGAACCCAGTTGTGAGGCAGCTTGGAAACTCAGGAAACCTCTAGGTAGGAGGAATGCTTAGCCTCCCATTCAGACCTTCTTATGAGCTGTGTGGTTTTTAACAAGTTTCTTCTCACAGTTTTACTTACTTAAGCTACAAAATCAAGCATTAAAATCCAAATGAGGTGGCACACACCTGTAATCCCAACACTTGGGAGGATGAAACAGGAGGATCACAGGTTTAAAGTCAGCCTCAACAAATTTGCTAGGCCTTCAGCAACTTAGTGAGACTCTGATTAAAAATAAAATTAAATAGAATTTGGGGTGCATCTCAGAGGTAGAAGTCCTCTTGGTTCAATACCTAGTACCACATAAAAAAGTAGACATCAAAGAGAAAGTGCTACAACATATGAGAGGATGACATAAATGGTATCTCTGTGTCCGTTTCCTACCCTGTCTAACAAATGTCCACAAAATAGGTCTTAAAACAATAACCATCTGTCATCTCACAGTTCCATGGACCAGAAACCTGGCAGGGATAAACAAGGTCCTCTTCTCAAGCTCTCCCAAAGCCCTGGTGACAGCTTTGAGTGGCCTGGTTCCTCCTTGTAAGATCCTCATGTGGTTGCAAAGTCTACACTGTGGTTGCAGGGATGCAGTCCCTGTGTTTTTGATGGAAGGATATCCCTAGTCATGTATCATGCAACCTTCCTCAGGCCCTCTAGGAACTTGGCAACTTATTCCTTCAAGACTCTAAGAGACTTTGCTTTTCCTCTTCTAGAAAGGTTCAGTCCTTCCTATTGTGTGTGTGTCTGACTGGGAATTAAAACCAAGGGTGTTCTACCACACCCTCCAGCTATGTATGTATGTATGCATGTATGTATATATGTATTGAAACATGGTCTTGTAAGTTGCCAAGGAGAGCCTTGAATTTGGGATCCTCCAGTCTCAGCTTCACAAGCAGTGAGGTTACAGGTGTGCATCACCAGGCTCTCTTTTAAGAGCTTTTATATACTTAAGACATCTTCACTCAGGATAATTAGCTTCTGAGAAATTCAAAATCAATTGCTTTGGGACTTGTCTGTATCTTCAATATCTTCTTCTGTGTTATATAAGTTAAACTCACCAGCAGGTGATAACTGATTCTGTTCTCAAGTCCTGCCCACATTAAAGGGCAGCAGATTCGAGGGTGCTGACCTCTGCTTGGTGGTGCTGGGGGTGAGGGAGTCACTTATAAGGCCACTGCTAGACATCAACCTCTGATAATCTTTTATCATCTCCACTAAAAAACAGAAGCCAGCATTATACAGATGATGTTCTTGGAGGATCACCTCCAGCCCCAAGATGCATGGCAAATATATTGCTAGGCACAGCTGTTTGTAGAGAGGGTGGATCTGTTTGTGCTTTCTGTGGCAGATGTAAGCATCCTTCTCCAAATCCAAAGTCATAGAATTTAGTCCCCAGAGTACATTTTCTTCTAAGAATTTTATAGTTTGTCTCTTACATTCAAATCTATATTCATTTGGAGTTCATTTTTGTTCGTGGTGCGTGGTAGTAGTCCAATTCCATTCTATTATGTCTGACTATCCAGTTGTCTTGGGTACAATTTGTCAATAATGTCATCCCATAGAATTGTCTTGGCACCCTCATCAAAAAGCAATTGGCCATACAGTATGGATTTGTTTCTGGACTTTGATTTCTATCCCACTGGTTTCTGTATCTATCCTTGTACTGTGCTGACGAATGTTGCTTTATAGTAAGGTTTTAAATTGGGATGTGTGAGGCCTTCAGTTTTGTTCTTCCCTCAGAATTGTTTTGGCTGCCCTGGGTTTTGATAAGGGTTGTGTTGGCTCTATAAATCACTTTGGGTAGAGACAGCGTTGCAATTTTAACAATATTAAATTTTACAATCAATGAACATACTTTTCCATTTGTTTAGATCTTCTTTAATTTTTATCAGCAAAACTTTGTAATTTTCAGCATATATTCTTTTTTTCTCTTTGTTCTTTGGATGATAATAATTATTATTGATTTATCTTAAATGTGCCAACTTTCTCTTTTGCCAGGTCAAGTCTACTGTTGAGTCCCTAGTAATATTTATTTTATTTTTTCATTGGTGCATTGTAGTCATACATCTTAATGGGGTACAAGATGGTAGAGGCATACATACACACATCACTCATTTAACCCTTTACGTAAACATTTTCTACTATGTTCCTCCCTCCCTTCTTCTCATGTTTTACTTGGTGGTTGACTTTTTATTTGTTTGTGTGTGTTTGTGTATTTCTTTTCTTTTTTTTTTTTTGCAGATCTGGGGATGAAACCCAGGGACATTTTACCTCTGAGCTATACCCTCTGCCCAGTTTTTTATTATTTATTTTGAAACAGGGTCTCACTGAGTTGCAGAGGGCCTCACTAAGTAGCTGAGGCTGTTCTTGAACCGCAATCCTCTAGTCTCAGCTTCCCAAATTCTGGGATTACAAGCGTGTGCCAACACACCCGGCTTATATTATATATTTAATTTCAAATTTTTCATTCATTGTTTTAAGGTTTGGTTTTTGGTACTGGGGACTGAATCCAGGGCCATTCCGCCTCTAAGCTGCACTCCCCCAGCTTTTTGTACTTTTTATTTTAAAATAGGGCCTGGCTAAGTTTCTGAGGATCAAGCTAAATTGCTGAGACTGGCCTCAAATCCACAATTCTCCTGTTTCAGCCTCCCAAATATGAAGGAGAACTGCTATTTTTATAACTGCACATGCCCAGGATAGAGCTGCTATAACACAGAGCTTGGTTGGGGTAATAAATTGGTTTGCTGATCAAATGCCACAGACTTCTACTGTTTTATCTGCACTCTTTCAGATATAAATCTCTTACAAATGCTTCTGTCAGTTTTTCAATTCAGGAATGTCTTTATCAGTAGTCTTGGGACCATTTATTTGCAATGTAAGCCCCAAGGAAGATGGTGTACATACAGTCAAGTCTCTACTGTGAAGCAAGGGCCTAGATTTAGTGAGCACCTTGATGAAGTTGGAAAACTACTTCCTGTTCTGACATGAAAATATTCACTCTCCACAGGTGAGTAAAACTAATTGGCAAGAACTGATGGGGCAGGATCCTTTCTCCTTCTTACCTTAGTGTTTTAAAACTCCCTAGGCTTTGTTTCTACAGAGTTTAGCGCACAGTGAATTCTGCTCCTCTTCCATTCCAACAGCCTTGAATAAAGTTTCCCTCACCCATTTTATCTGATCTAAATGCAACTGTCAACACCTTAGACACATTAAGTGATTGCTTTCTGTGTAGTTTTCACCAGATAAACTGCTGTTGTGCCAACGAAGAAGTTTTAACTCATCACTCCACAGTCTCCAATCTGAATACCCAGCTTCAACTGGGCTGAAGTCTCCAACTGGGCTGAAGTGTCCGTTGTGTGTTGCCCTTTTCACACTCAGTGTCTACCAGAAGCTAAGTTCAAAGAGAGTAGTGTGTGAATGAACGACAATGAACACTTTTAAAACTCCACGATCTCGAGACACCATACTGGGCTCTAAAGATGCCATGGCGAGTGAAAGACAGAGCTTACAACTGGCTGTGTCAGTTCAGGTCTTGGAGAAAAAAATTAGCTATTTCCCTGAAAGCAATGGGAAGCAACTTAATTTTTTTTGGGGGGGGCACTGTGGATTGAACCCTGGGGCATCTATCTTCAAGCCATTTTTAATTTTTTTTTTTATTGGTGCATTGTAACCATAGATCATGATGAAGTTCAGGGTGACCGAGACATACATACACACAGCACTCCTTGAGTCCTTCCTGAATCCCACCCCATTTCCTCTTCCTCCCTACTGTCCCATGGATTCTACTGTGAAATATGGTCTTGATAAATTGACGATGGTCTAAATTGTTGATGATGACATCTAAATTACAATCCTCTTCTCTTATTGCCCCCAAGTTGTACAGCACCAGATGTGGATAGGAGTTTTTTTATAAGTAGAAAGTGGAAAAATAAGATGGAGTCTTCCATATGACAAATTTTATTCAACTTGGAAGCTTTTCCTCCAAATGCCCATTTGTTTAGGGAGATGGCTACCTTCTTTTGTGCTATAGCTTAGGGAGGCTGACATTTTATTCTCTTTGGAAACTATCTTCCTGGAGTTTAAGTGAAATCCTGGGGGTTGAAGGTGGTTTCTAAAACAGTAATTGTTGCACATTATAACACCTTGCATTGACTCCGAGTTGCAGTTTATAACTATACATGAATAATGGAAAAGTAAGGAGAAAGTTCTAATATTTACAGAATGCTTCAAGAGGTAAGAATTTCAACAAATGCTTTATACATATAAACATTTTAGAAACTTGCGTGAGTCAGGGATCTTGGTTCAGAAGAATGCAGAAAACATCTTGGTAAGATTTAGCAGAATTCTGCAGCTGGAAATACCAAATCCCCTGGCATGGGGGATGGACTACTTCTTTCTTTTACAACATCACTGTATGCCAACATAAAGCTGGTGTTTACCCTGCCTTAGTGGAAATAAGTGCTAATCCAAGATATTATATTAGCCATTGCTTATCTAGGTTGACTCAGAACCATTATAATGATTAAATAAAATAATGTTTGGTTTAATTTTATAATGAAGGAAGAATGAAATTTTGAAGGGAGTAAATTTTGGGGAGGCACACTTTTCTTATATTTTACTTTTAAAAAAATGACTGATATGTGATGATTACACAGACTATTGGGATTTACTGTGGCATATTCTTACACACATATAACATAAATCTCATTCCCTCATATTCCCCTCATATCCTCTCCTGAAGAACCAAAGTGACACCATGATAGGCTTTAGTTAGTAGAAGTTTTTAATAGTAGGCCTTAGTTTCTATTTCTGTGAGTTTCCAATTTGGGGAACTAATTAAGTTTTTGTTTCTGTAACTCTCCCACCCAATTCCTGGGATGACCACAAGACACTGAAACCTTATTCACTCCTAGTGATGCCAGTCAGTGTGAACTATACCTTGTATGGTATGGTGGGGCCCTACATTCCAAGGGTACAAAAACCCAGACCAATCAGGGTACGCCAGGACACCCAGTCAAATGTCAACCAATCATTATAAAGCTGAGTGGGAAGTCCCTTAGCCTGTAATAAGATCCTCCTCTAGCCACTGGGGGATCTCCAACCACTGCTGCTGCTATGTTGGGTGTTTTGGGAGTTCAAGCTGGAGCTTCCAATAAAGACCTTCGTGTGCTTTCAGGGAAGACATCTCTTTGGTGGTCTTTGGGGTTTCAAGGTTCAGCTGTAATATCTGGGGGCTCATCTAGTGCCACCACATCATCTTCCTCGGCATCTGCGTGCATGAACCTGTGCGCATGATGTGGCAATGCTTAAGGAAAGCAGCCCCAAGGGAGCATTATCACTGGCCAGAGTACTCCTTGCTCTTATATATTCTTTAATAGCTATTGTTCTTTTGGTAATGATTTTTTAACTTTCCACATGAATTGCTCCGGTGATATAAAAAATTAAAACATATTATTTTAAATGCCCTCAGCTTTGCTCCAAGCTGTGATAAAATATAGTCAGAATCTAGGTGCTGTGGTAGCATTCAAGATGCAGCAATTACAAATGCAGAATTCCTCTCTATCTCTGACCTTCATTCTAATCATTAACCTATAGTAAAAGCCTTAAGAGTCAACTGAATCCATTAGCCCCAAAAACTTGCAAGGGAGGCAACCAGTGCCTCTGTTTACCTCCTCTCCTTGTGATCTGGCCTAGATATAAAGAAGATTAACTTTGTGTGTGACTTCAAAGCAGCCTAGTTGATGAACAGCCAATACTGCCCCATACAATAGAGCAGAAGGGTAGGAAGATTCTTGACCTTTGCACCTAGTACGTGCACTGCCCGAGACAGGGAGGCACCACCTGGCTAAAAAATAGATATGTCAGAATAATAAATGTGCAGGTATGGAGTTTTGATGGTTATAAATAAAGGAAATCTTGTGAGAATAAGAAAGTATTTTGTATGAAGAAAAGTTTATCCTAAGATTGTCCCAAATGGGAAAGAAAAGATCAGGGTAATAATCAGAAAGATTAAAAGAAAGTTGCAGAAGGATTGTGGTATGAAAATGGATTAATAAAAGAGGAATAGGTTTCTAATAAGCCTACTGCTTGAGGAAAACTGCTCAGCGGTTTAAGGAGGACATCTGACAATCAAATCTAAAAACTTCATGTTGCCTTTTGGGCCCTATCTGCTAAACTGTGTTGTGAGTGTTGTTTGCAGACAGGACCCGGCAGACCTCCATCACAGCCCCTTGGATCGTCATATCTCTCCATGCCAACGATATGGACTAAGCCCTAGGAACGGAAAGTTCCAAAAAGAGTTAAAGGAGATTCCATGAGAGGCCGAATTCTCCTAGCCCTGGGCGTGCCTGTCCCTTCTGGAATTTGCCTCTGAAGCCGCCTATCTGCAAGGGCAGGGAGCTGGACTTGATCACAGGATCTGGAGCTAATCTTGAATGCCGGACCAGTGTCATTTTACCTTGTTTACATGTCCTTCACTATTGTTCTGTGGTGTTTACACTTTTTACTAGGAATCACACCGGTGGAAGAATATAAATTTGTTATAATAAACCAATCAATTGCACAAGAGGCAGTTGTCCATGTCAGTCTTTTCTAGATTTCTTTCTCCCAAGCCCCCGGGGATGAAATTCCCACATTTAGCATTGTGAACAGGGACTTGAAGGAGTTTTATTTGATAAGGGAAAGGAATCTCTGCAGAAAAAGCCTCTGCAGAACACAGCCGAATCTCTTTGCCCACCTTCTGAGAACTTAATCTCAGCGGTCCCAGTGCTGGACTGAGCTGGTCCGTTGCAATCTAGGATCCCCAGACCTCCCCCAGGAGCCCCGATCTGGAGGGCATCAGCCGACTAGTAAGTTTCCTATTTGTGTGCTCGGGTTTTTGTTTCTGTATTAACCTGAATTGGGGTCGGTAAAAGACCTAGGCGGGCACGCTGATATGTCGCTGACTGAGAGTCTTGGAAGACATTCCAGATTCTCCAGAAGGGGCAAGGTCCCCAGTCATTTATTCATCTGTTCTTTGTGTTAAGGCACGGGGGCAAGGTGCCTTCAGGAATTGTTCCTTTGAATTCAATAAGTGGATGGAGTGGGTCGCTCCCACCGCTTGGTGAAAAGCCGTCATCCCAGGTTCAGTTTTGTCTCTGATTAGCTATGAAATTAATCTGTTTGTGTTTTGGGTTTCATATTCTGTGTTAAACATTTGTTCCAAATGATTCATGTGTCTGTATTTGACACTGTTGTTGATTCCGTATTTCTTCTAATCCTCCTTTTTGTCTATAGGTAAAGGTTTCATAACTCCACCAGAGTGGACGCAAATTGAAAACATTTTAATTTCTCTTTTATATTGCTCTTTGCTTATTGTTGTTAATTATTCCTTGCTTAAAATTTTGTCTGGTAAGAAAGAAAGCAAAAAGAAATATTGAAATGTTATCTTTAAGTTATCAAAAGCTTGGTATCAGACAAATGAAACTGTTATGTGAGATTATCATTTTAATTTTAGATAAATTGATATAATACTAGATGTCAACCACTAAGCTAAGCATGGGAAGGAGGGATGGGGAGAGAATGGGGTGGGGATCGGGTGGGGGCTGACTGGGTGATGTGTGCATGTATGTCTACAAAAGTGTGTTATCCCACTATGATGTATGAATACAGTGCACCAATAAAAAATTTAAAAAAATTTTTTGAGTGTTTGCGCAACTACTATGGGGCAAACTGTGACTACTCCTCCCTTCCTCTTTCTGAATCAGTATAAAGATGTAAACAAGAGTGTTCATGATTTAAGTGTAGAAGTTAAAAAAGGAAAATTGGCTAGTCTCTGCAGCGTGGAGTGACCCCCATACAATGCCGGCTGTCCTAAAGAGGGGACTTTTGATCTGTCCAATGTGTGAGCAGTAAAAGAAGCAATATTTCGGCCAGACCAGCAGGGCCATTCAGACCAAATTCCTTACATTGTGGTCTGGCAGGCTCTGCTTGAGGACCCGCCGTCTTGGCTCAGACCCCTCCTACTCTCTCAGGTCCCTGCCGCGGGAGCCATCTTAGTGGTTAAGGAAGAAGTACAGGAGGAAAAGAAGACTACATCCCCCTCTGCTCCCCTTTACCCTCCTGCACTGCAGAGTGAGCCTGAAGAAGATCCCCTCTTCCCTCCGCCTTACTACCGCCTCTTCAGTGAGAGCCAGCCCTGTCATTTGTACCCAAGCAGGCAGCAGTGGTGGCACCCAGAAAGGTGGAGGCAGTGGCCGTGGGGGTCCTGGTGGTGGGAACTAGAGGAAGAATCCAGAGGGGAGCGGTGGCCCTTCCCCTTCTGACTGCTGACTCCACCGTGATCTCTCTGAGAGCAGCTGGACCGGCAGATGCAACTGGCAACCAGCCATTATGTTATTGGCCCTTCGCTAACAGTGAGCTCTATAATTAGAGGGCTCAAAATAGTCAGTTCTCAGATAACTCCAGCGATTTAATTAGTCTTCTAGATACTTTTCTGTTTACTCACTGACAAGTCAGGTCCCTCCCCCTTCCCACAGGGGTGGAACCCTGGAGAAGGAGGAGGAGACTCTGCTAGGCGATAGCGCGAGGCAGGCGGATAGCGCGAGGCAGGCGATGTCCCCGGAGAAGCCATGTTCCCATGCATAGTCCCACCCCAAAGACATATGCCTTAAAAGAGAGGCATTTTCCCTCCAGCCTCAGAGGGGCCCGCAGGTCTCCAGGGGCAGTCCAGCCCCCATCCCCGAGAGGACCACATTAAAACTTACCATGCTTCCTGGTCTCTGTTGTCTCTTTACGAAGCTCAATTAACATTTGGTGCCAACCCCGGGACAATTTTTTTTTTATTTAATTTAATAAAAAATTTTTTTTCTTCTTTTTTTAAATTCCCTGCCACCGCCACTACCACAGAGTGCTCTGTGCAGCCTTGGTGGAGGCCTCTGCCTTCCTGGATACCCTGCAGGCAGGCGGATCTGCTGGGACCCCACCTGCCCCACCCACCACCTTTTCACTAGACAGCCACATCCATCGCTCCAGGAACACTGCCACCTTGGATCCACCGCCACCCAGCTGCTGCCCTGTGCCCTCCCTGACCCAAGACCCTAAGCCACCCTTTTCCAGCCCTGAGTCCTATGGCTGCACCTCCACCAAGGTCCGACCTTCAGCCGACCCAGACAAGCGCCTGGGTTCCTTTCCTTGCTCCCTCTGCCTGCGCTTCCTCCAATCCGGCGTCCCTCCCTTCCCAGACTCTAGACCTCCCGCTCTACCCCAGCCCTGACTGGCAATCCCACCAACCCAATCAGACCTGCAGGGACAGAGGCCATGTGACCTAGCCTGTATCTGGTGGGTGCCTGGCAGCCATTTTTTTTTTGTTTATTTCCATACCATGGACCTGGTAACCATGCCATCCAGCCTCACACTCACCTTGGGAGCCGGCAGCCATATTCCCCAGCTGCATGCTCTCCCTGAGAGCTGGCGGCTATCTTCCCTGGCTGTACTCTCACCCTGAGAGCCATCTTGCCTGGCCGCACACTCCACCTGAGAGCCGGCAGACATCTTACCACCCAGCCAGAAGCTCCTCGTAGGATCACCCAGGCACGGACATCTTACCACCCAGCCAGAAACTCCTCGTAGGATCACCCAGGGTCCATCTTGGCTTCTATCAAGCCCAGGGAACCAGGTCTTGTATACCACCCAGCCAACTCCCGGTGGCCATCTTAAATTTCATCCAGCCATGATTACACCTAACAGCTACACAGCGTGCCCCTGGCTCTGCAGCCTCTCAGCTATTTGGTTCCAGTCAGCACTGGCTGATAACACTACACTGTGGTAAGCTTCCCCTTCCTTGGACAAGCGGATTCCAGATTTTAGCCTCTTCCGGGCTTTGGCTCATGGCTGTTAAATAAACCCAAATATTTGGTGCCCAATTCTATGGGGGGTAGCCAGACTGCCCTAGGGTTGTGTAAAGGTAACAGAGACATCCTTCTCTAACACAACCATGTTGTTTCCATACATTAGGCAGGACCTTGGGATGCCAAATTCCTGTTTTCGTCCTCATCTGCTGACCAGTCATGGGCGGAAGGCAGCCATCATAGACTCCCAGTCTGTACTAGGCCATGTTCTGGTTAATCTTCAGACTCTAGGTTTATCCAGGGAACTGTACCCCGAGCAGCTCATTTTTTCTGCACAAAGGTCTGGCCCACTTATGAGTTGGGTAATGGTTCTGGATGGCCTGAGATGGGTATATTAGATCTTAAAATGTTGACTGATCTCAGTAACTTTTGCAAGTGGGCAGGTAAATGGTCAGAGGTTCTGTAGATACAAGATTTTCTGTGCATGCATTCCCAGCTTTCTCTTTCCACCCCTCCCAGCTCTACTGCCTGAGTTATGCTGGCTGGGGATTCCCGCCAGCCATAGCCATCATTTTGGTTGCCACGTGGCAACTCACAGGCATCACCTGGTGGTCTTTCTAGGTCACAGGCCTGCAGTTCTGCTGACTCACAGTCGCCATTTTGTGATGACATGTGGATGCCAGAGTCTGACCCAGCCGAGTTACAGGCCCCATTTCCTGATGACCCTGACCCACAAGACTTCTCCCTACCACCACAGTCATCATCTTACTCTGGGGTGGCCTCCTACTCTAACCCACTTCTTTTTCCCCCGCCTTCTTCCCTTAAGGGATCAACCTTTACCACCCCTTGCCTACCTCTGTAGGTCACTGTACCCATTCCAAAGAACCCCTCCTTCTCTCTTGGCCCCACTTTGTGAGGTGACTGGTGAAGAAGGTATGGTCCATGTCCATGTTCCTTTTTCCCTTCCAGGATTTGCTCTTTTCTTGAGCACTCCCTCTTCTGTCACCTTCTCACATTCAAGAACTTTATTTGTTGTTCATGGAAAATCCAGATGTTAAACTGTCTCATTCTCCAGGGTTTAACGTGGCCACTCTTTTACCAGTGAGCCAGGGTTCAGGCCCTGATTTGTGTTCACCTAACAATGTTCACTCATGTGTTGATAAAATTGAAGCTTTAGCTAAACCTCAGGCAGACCTCCAGGACACCCCACTTCTTAATTCAAATGTTACTTATTTTGTTGATGGCAGCTCTGTTTCTGATGCCAGAGGTAAGAAAAGGGCAGCCTATGCAGTGGTCACCCTAACTCAAGTCATTAAGGCTGCCAGGTTACTGAATGGTACTACCTCTCAAAAGGCTGAACTGATTGCCCTAACTTGAACTCTATATCTGGCAAAAAACAAGTGGGTAAACATATATACTGATTCTAAATATTCCTTTTTAATAGCACATTGCCATGCCTCAATTTGGAGAGAAAGGGGATTCCTCTCCACCAAGGATTCACCCATTGTTAATGCCACCTTGATTAAGAAGCTCTTAGACTCGCTTTCTTTAACATCTGAGCTGGCCATCATCCACTGTTGGGGCCACCAGACGGAATCTTCCTTAATGGCCAAAGGAAACAGTAAAGCTAATTATATAGCAAGACAGATGTCACAACAACCTCAAGCTGTTCTATGCTCAAACATCATCCCTTGGCTTGGACTCCCTAATTCCTTACAGTCTGATAAAGGACCAGCATTTATTTCTAAGGTTACTCAACAGGTGGCACATGCTCTTGGCATTTTATGGAAGCTCCACATCCCATATAGACCACAGTCATCAGGAAAGGTAGAAAGAATGAATGGGATCCTTAATAACCACCTAACAAAACTCTCTCTAGAGCTGCGAGTATCATGGCCTGCCACTAGCTCTGGCCCATGTGAAGGCCACCCCTTGAAGCCTCACCTTTATGAGCCCCTTTGAATTACTATACAGTTGCCCTTTCCTGCTTAATCACCCTCTCCCTTCGAATCCCCTTCCTTTGTCTTCCTATCTTCCTTGTCTTTTCTCAGGCACCTTCTTAGGGAACAAGCTGACTGGTATCTTCCCCAACCCAGGACTGAAGAAGAAGCTCCACACCCTGCAGTCAAGGCCCTGAAGCCAGGGGATCAAGTCCTCCTCAAGTCGCTTCAACCAAAACATCTCCAACCACGGTGGACTGGGCCCTTCACAATGATCCTCACCACACCTACCTCAGCCAAACTGCTGGGGGACCCCAACTGGCATCATCTTACCCAGCTAAAAAAGTCTCTGTTACAACAGTTCCATTACAAATTTCTCTTGCACAGTGTTGGGGCATACTACGTTTCATTTTTCTCAGCATAATTCTCTTTGATGTTTTTATTTTAGCATGTACACTTCTTTACATACTACGGTGCTCTCCCTCTTTGGATGCCATACTGCCATAACTCCTTGTCTGCTAAAGTCTCCTCAAGCACACATCACCAAGCTGTCCAAGGTAACCTCTGATTCCTGCTGCAGCCATACTCCTACCTGCCCACTTTTGGATGACCAGACCTCTCTTGGCTGAGGGGCCCCCTTAGGATGCCCCTTGACAGCAGGAGTAGTTTAAGATTCGAATCTTTGCCCATTATCACCAAAAGGCTGGGATGGCAAGTTGGGTCCCTCCCTTTTCCCGCAGGGGCAGAACCCTGGAGAAGGAGGAGGCGACTCTGCTAGATGATATCACAAGCAATATTGGGAGGCAGGTGATGTCACTAGAGAAGCGGCATTCCCACACATAGTCCCACCCCCAAGATGTATGTTTTAAAAAAGAGGTATTTTCCCTCCAGCCTCGGAGGGGCCCCGCATGTTTCCGGGAGCGGTCCAGCCCCCATCCCTGAGAGGACCACATTAAAACTTACCACGCTTCCTTGTCTCTCTCATCTCTTTACCATGCTCACCTAACACCCACCAGCCTACCTGAGATGACTGCCAACAGCTTCTCCAGGTTCTCTTCACAATGGAGAATGGGGACAGATTCTAGCAGAGGCTAGAAAGACAGTCAGAAGAGAAAATGGTGAACCCACAACTAACCAGGCCTTCGTAGACAGAGATTTTTCTCTAGTTTGGCCAGACTTGGACCTCAATACAGATGAAGGTAAGGAGAGGCTCCTGGTTTACCACCAGACTTTAATGGCAGATCTCAAGGCTGCAGCCTGAAGCCCCACTAATTTGGCTACAGTATGGGATGTTAGGCAAGGTAGGGAAGAATGTCCTGCTACATTCCTTTAAAGCCTTGGAGGCGTTCAGATGATATATGCCCATGGATCCTGAAAAAACAGATGGGCCTGCAGCAGTAATTATGGCCTTCTTTAACCAGACAGCACCAGACATTAAAAAGAAACTGCAGAAGGTAGATAGACTAGGAGAAAAGATGATGCAGGATTTAATGGAAATAGCAGAATGGGTGTATAATAATAGAGAGACCCCCGAGGAAAGGGAGAAAAAGATATGAGCAGAAGAAAGAAAGGCCGCACTGCTGAGAATATGTGGCAAACACAAGGAATGGCAAGAATCCTCCTGGCAGGACTTAGGCATGGGGCACGTAACCCACTCATTCATGGTCATCCCACAATGTCCATACCCCCAGTTGGGGAGAGACTTACTAACAAAATTGGGGCTCAGATGTGCTTTTAAGCCTGAAGGGAAAACAATATCTGATTCTGAGGGGAGGCCCCTACATGATCTGACCAGCCTACAAACTAGTATAGGCTGCACCAACAGCCAGCAAACCCCCACCCCAAAAAAAGGACATTGATTTGTGTATGCAGAGGTTTCCCAAAGCATGGGCAGAAACTGGAGGGATAGGGTTAGCCACCAGTTCTTGTCGAACTAAAGCCAAATGTGAAACCTGTGTGACTCCGACAGTACGCTATGCCTGCAGAAGCGCGAATGGGAATCACCCCCTCACATTTGGCTATTACTAGAGTCAGGAATACTCTGACCCTGTTGATCAGGTTGGAATACTCCCTTACTACCAGTCAAAAGGCCTAACTCTAATGATTACCAAACAGTCCAAGACCTCCAGGAGGTCAATAAGCGAGTGATGGACATATACCCCACTGTTCCTAATCTTTTTTTTCTTCTTTTAAAATTTTTATTGGTGCATTATATTCATACATAATATTGGGGTAAAAAACTTATGTGTACATACATGTACACATCACCTATTTAACCCCTACCCAATTCCCACCCCATTCCCTCCCCATCCCCCCTTCCCTTGTTTGGCATAGTGGTTGGCTTCGATATGTTTAAGTACATTGTGTGTTTTAGAGAATTTCTGTCTTCCCCCCTCCCATACCCTCATTTAGGCCATCTTGTTTGCTCCTCTATAGGATTTCCTTTTTCATCTAGAGTTTATCCTATGACCCATTTCTCCTTAGCTTTCACATATTAGGGAAATCATCTGATTTCTTATTTTTTGTGACTGACTAATCTCACTTAGCATAATATCCTCCAGTTCCATCCATTTCTCTGAAAATGATATAATTGAGTTTTTTTTTTAATGGCTAAGTAAAATTCCATTGTGTACATATCCCACAGTTTTGTAATTCATTCATCTGTGTATCTATGTCCATAGCTGCACAATTCACCATAGCCAAACTGTTACTAATCCTTACAGGTTTCTTAGTTCCCTGGCCCCCTCTCACATCTGGTGCAGTGTTTTGGATTTAAAGGATTTCTTTAGTTTATTTCTATCTCCCCAAAGTCAATCCCTGTTTACCTTTGAGTGGCATGATCCAGAGGAGGGGCATAGCAGACAATTCATGTGGACTCGGCTGCCCCAAGGCTTCAAAAATTCCACCACCATCTTTGACAAAGCCCTCCACGAAGACCTGAGTGAGTACCATAACAATTATCCCAAAGTAACCCTGTTGCAGTATGTAGACAACCTCCTGATCGCAGCCAAGACACTCGAGGAGTGCGAACGAAGCACTGCTGGATTACTGCAAGACGTTGGAGACCTGGGGTACTGGGTGTCAGCTAAAAAGCCCCAGATCTGCAGGTCAGAGGTAACTTATCTGGGATATAAACTAAAGGAGGAGGAAAGGTGGCTGACAGAGTCTAGAAAGGAAACAGTATTAAGAATACTCAGAACACAGAATCAGCAGAAGGTCCAAGAGTTCCTGGGATCAACAGGGTTCTGCAGGTTATGGATTCTGGGATTTACTGAGTTGGCAGGACCACTAACTAATTCTGTCATCAAAGAGGAGCAGCCTTTTAATTGGACAGATGAAATGGAGAACTCTTTTACAAAAATTAAGACTGGCCTCTCAGACCCTGGCTTAGGACTGCCAGATATCACTAAGCCTTTCCATTTATACATCAATGAGAAAAAAGGCATAGCAAAAGGGGTATCAACACAATACTTGGGCCTTTGGAGGAGACCAGTAGCATACTTGTCAAATAAACCAGACCCTGTAGCCACCAGGTGGCCCCCATGCCTCAGACTGATAGCAGCCACCGCTCGCATAGTCAAAGATGCTGACGCCCGGTGTGGTGGCGCACGCTTGTAATCCCCGCGCTTGGGAGACAGAGACAGGAGGATCATGCAGGTTCGAAGCCAGCTGCCCTTGCTGGCTTAGGAGACCCTGTTTCCAAATAAAAATGTAAAAATAGGTCTGGGAGTGTAGCCCAGAGGTAAAGGGCTTCCAGGAACCCCAGTACCAAGAAAAGAAAGAAAGAAAGAAAGAAAGAAAGAAAGAAAGAAAGAAAGAAAGAAAGAAAGAAAGAAAGAAAGAAAATGCTGACAAACTGACTATGGGCCAAGCGTTGTTCATAACCATGCCCCATACTACCATACTATTGAAGAGGTACTCAAGCAACCCCCCGACCATTGGCTAAGTAACACTCAGTTGATGCATTACCAGGTGCTGTTGCTCAATCCAGCCAGAATAACTTTTCAAAGCCCTGCAGTAAGGTGACCCTGAATCCGGTCACCTTACTGCTATACCCTGAATGGGAAGCCCCTCCCTCCATGACTGTGAGAAAATCCTAGCACAGATATATGGAATCTGAGAGGACCTGGCTGATTAGTTGCTGCCAAACACAGATGTAACCTGGTACACCGATGGCAGCACTTTTGTAAAGGGTGGACAAAGGTACGCTGGGGCGGTGGTGATGGCAGAAGACACTGTTATATAAACGGAGACTTTACCAGTGGGTACATCTGCCCAGTGAGTGGAGCTGATAGCCCCAACAAAGGTATTAGAGTTGGGAAAAGATAAAAGTTTTTGAATGTGTACACAAACAGCCAATATGCCTTTGTGATGGCCCACATTCTTGGGGCAAAAAAAATAAACAGGTCTCCTAACTGCAGAGGGTAAACAATTAAGAACAAAGGTGAAATTCTTGGCCTATTAGCAGCACTCTAGCTTCCCAAAAGACTGGCTATAGTACATTTCCCTGGACACCAGAGAACAGACTCCCCTGTGGCCAGAGGAAATAATTTCACAGACAAAACGGCTCAGGACATAGCCCTACAATCTAATGGCATCTTCACCATCCAACTGCTGGACCCAGGTGCCTCCTCCCTCCCAGAAATTCCCTGGTATACACCAGGAGACTTAGAATGGATCAAACACCTCCCTATGACTCAGTGCCTTGACAGGTGGTGGAGGGATGCAGGTTGGAGTATTATTCTCCCAGAAAAGTTGTGGGAAGTGTCTCTTCTCAAGATACATAGGGCAACACACCTGGGAACCAGAAAGATGCAAGATCTAATACACAGAGCTAAAATAAAAATCAAAAATGTTAATTATAAAATAGAACAATTAGTTGCAGACTGTAAAGCCTGCCAGTTGACTAATGCCACAACAAATCTAGTCAACGCCGAAGTCAGATTCGTGGAGACTGCCCAGGAATTTATTGGGAGGTAGATTTCACTGAGGTAAAGCCTGGCAAGTATAATTACAAGTATCTCCTAGTTTTTATAGATACTTTTTCAGGATGGACAGAAGCTTTCCTCACCAGGAGGAAAACAGCTCAAGTAGTGGTCAAGAAGCTGTTAGAAGAAATCCTGCCCAGGTATAGTTTTCCTATTATGATAGGATCAGACAATAGACTAGCTTTTCTATGTAAGGTAACTCATGAGATGATAGAGGTAGTTGAGGCAGATTGAAAATTGAATTGTACATATAGACCCCAAAGGTCAGGGCAGGTAGAAAGAATGAATAGAACCCTATCAAAGACCTTAACTAAATTGACCGTGAAGACTGGCGGGAACTGGGTGGCTCTCCTCCCCTATGCCCTTTATGGGTTTTGCAATTTACCCTATAAGATGGGTATGACCTTCTAATGTTTGGGGCCCTGCCCCCTATTGTACCCAGACTACAGACTGAACTCTTACATGTAGACAATGATCAAGAGCTTTTGTTCTCTATTAAGGCTTTGCAGAGATCCCACCAGGAATCCTGGCCACAACTGAAAGCATTCTATAAGTTCAGACCACCAGCTGAGCCCCATTACTTCTGACCTGGGGATTAGATATTCCTCAGACATTACCATCAGGAGAATTTAGAGCCACGGTGGAAAGGACCACTTGTGGTATTGACTACTCCTACCACCATCAAAGTCGATGGCATCAAGTCTCCCATGCTCTTCTGGCTGACCACTTTGCAACAAGAAAGGACTCTCATCCTGACTTGAAAGTAAAATGACATAAGGACAATCCCCTTAAGCTTACAGTATGGAAAACAATGCTGAAGAATGACAGGTGGCTGTCCTCACCTTGATGGTCATCTGGTACTGCATACACCCTGGTGGGACCTTCAATCCCCATCAGCCTTTAAAGTTGACCTGGGTTATAACAAGTGCTATAACTAGAGATATCGTAAACACCACCTCTAGAGAGGCCCCAAAGGGAACCTGGTGGCCTCAGCTAGAGTTTGACCTGTGCATGTTAGCAACTGATACTTGGGAACAGCCACCATTATACACAGTCACTGGGTGCACAGCCCCAAGCAACAAGAGACATTTTGACACACCCCCATTTATGTCTGTCCAGGACGTGGTCGGGATAGTGAACAGGCTTGCTGCTGCAGAGGGCCTGAAGACTTTCATTGTGCTGCCTGGTACTGTGTTTCCACGGGTATGATTTGATGGAGTCCTCCTGTTAAAAATGATCTTATAGCAGTCACCTGGGCACAGGGACCTCCAAGGGTGCCAGTGAGTTCAGGGGATTTGTGGGACAATGAGCCAGTCCCTGAGTACAACGGCCCATGTCTCCACTCCCCCTGTAACCCAATTGTCATTTCCTTCACGAATAGAGGGAAACTCTTCCAAGGGTGGGAGTCGGGGCAAACTTGGGGACTAAGGTTATATCAAACAGGGTATGACAACGGCTTGTTGTTTACCCTAAGACTTAAGCTAGAATCAGCTTCTAAGAAGAATCCTTCTCTGGCTGTAGTAGTATTTCCAAATCCAGTGCTATCCCAGCTCCCTGATCTCCTAGCCCCCCAGCTACCAACCCACAGGCAGTACTAACCATCTACCCAGCTGCCCCCTCTGAATATGATCAGAACCCGACTTGGCAGTTAGTGACTTCTACAGTCCAATCCTTAATGCATCGAAACCTGACTTAACACAGTAATGTTGGTTGTGCTTACAAGCACAATCTCCATTCTATGTTGGGATCACAACACAGGGAAACATCACCAAGGTCTCAGCAGAATCCTGCCTCTGGGGTCAAACAGGCCAACAATCACTACAGCAGGTAACTGAGATGGATACCTGTGTAGTTTCCTCCGGGATACAACCTATTGGCAGACTTTGTAACCAGTCCTTAATATTACAAAATGATTCTCATTATGCGGCCCCCTCAGGATGGTGGGCCTGTACTACAGGTCCCTTGCATTCATGAAACAGCCATCAATACTGCATGAGGATTCTTCGTCATGGTGCAGCTATTCCCAAATATAAATTATTATGAAGAAATTCAGATGGAGATATCCCTCTTCCCATGCCCATCTGAGAGGACTAAAAGAGCTTATAGGGGCAGTGGCCATCCTCCTCAGGTCACTGCTAAGGTTAGGGATTGTGGGGGCTACTGGCATGGGCACTTCTGCCTTGACACTACAAAATGAAAATTATAACTCCTTAAGGACAGTGATTTGGCACGCTAATTCCTAAGGATAGCAAACTCCCAAAATTCTCTCACAAAGGTAGTGCTACAAAATAGACGAGGATTAGATCTCCTGCTTATGCAGCATGGATGGCTCTGTGTGGCCCCAGGAGAACAATGTTGCTTTTATGTAAATCACTCAGGAGTTATTTGAGATTCTGTGGCCATTCTTCAGAAGAGGGTAAAGAAATTGGAAGAAGTTAAAAGAAAGAGAAAAAGGGCTACAGGAAACAATCTAACTGGTATGAAAATTTATTCAATGGATCCCTCTGGTTAACAACTCTAATATAGGCTCTTGCAAGACCGCTAATGATCGTATTACTCCTGTTAACTTTTGGGCCGTTTCTTATTAATAGACTTACTGCCTTTGTCAGAGACTGAATCAAATCAGTTCAACTGATGGTCTGAGGACACAGTACTAACCCCTGGATACCATAAAGATAATAAATCAAGAGACATGATTGACTCTCATAGTTACCAGTTAGATGAGGGGGATGAAGAACCAAAGTGACGTTATGATAGGCTTTAGTTAGTAGAAGTTTTTGATAGTAGGGCTTAGTTTCTATTTCTGTAAGTTTCCAAGTCCTGGAACTGATTAAGTCTTTGTTTCTGTAACTCTCCCACTCAATTCCTGGAATGACCACAAGACACCGAAACCTGATTCACTCCTAGCAACAGCCAGTCAGTGTGAAATATACCTTGTATGGTATGGTGGGCCATACTGGCCAAGGGCACAAAACCTGGACCAATCAGGGCATGCCAGGACATCCGTGTCAAATGTCAACCAATCACTGTAAAGCTGAGTGGGAATTCTGCTTGCCTGTAATAAGAACCCCCTCCTCTAGCCTCTGGGGGCTCTCTGACCACTGCTGCTGCACTGGTGGGTGTGTTGGGAGTCCAAGCTCGAGCTTGCAATAAAGCACCCTAGTGTGCTTGCAGTGGAGATGGCTCCTTGGTGGTCTTAGGGGTATAATACTCCTTCCTGTTATCAGGAGTAATCTTTCCCAGAAATAAATGTTATAAAGCAATAATCTCTCCTTGGTCCTTGTTTCCACCAAAAAATATTTCAAATGGAAAACATGACTAGAGAAATAAGCTTTATTTAAGGAAGTGGTCTTACAGTTTATGCAAAGGCCACGATAAAGAAATTATGCTAGAGAAAAAAGATCTAGAATGGGGATTATCCATACAGTAACCTCCATCTTGTCTGAAAATCTTCTTCCTCATGTTTATGCCTTTGGGGAGGTATCTACACCTTCCCCCTATTTTACCTCAGCTTTTGTAAACTATCCCTGTAAAAGACTTCCCCTGGGTGTCTAAGTGACAATGGGGCAGGCAGATACTCTCTAAAGTGGAAATTTAAAAGATCCTGTAGCTGCGAGAGGCTATCTTTGGGGTGCATTAAGGGTTGGTTTGCATGCTGTAAGTTTAGCCTCCTGGTTTTACTGTGGTTTTCTAATCACAGCTGGGCAGGTAATCTTTCTATTTTCATTATTTATAAGAAGTTTTTACACCACTGCTCCTCATTTATACTGTCATATACTTTTTTTTCTACCGATTTTATATATCATAATTTTTAAAAAATTTTATTGGTGCATTGTAGTCATAAATATTACTAGGGTACAAGATGATAGAGGTATACACGCACACAATGTCATTTATTTAGCCCTTCCACAATTCCCACTCCATATTCTTTCCGTTCCCTCCTTCTCATGTCGACTTACTGATTGACATTTGAGATTTTTAAGTTTGTTTAATATCTCCTCAGGTCCATCTCAATTTTGCTCTGATCTACTGATTTCTATGTAGCTGCCTGTCGGGGTCCAGCCCTAGCAGAGTCGGGGTCTGTGTGTTGATGAGGGGGAAACAGAGGCTGATGAGAGAAGAAAGCCACACGAGATCAATCTTTCTCCATTTTACTCAGGATTTGTTATAATTTTTATACTTTATTTTTTGGCAGAAAAGCAAGGGCATAATCATGCAAGCAGGATTGCCAGGGACAGTAAAAGTTATTGTTTTTTATAAAGTTTAAGGCAAGGGTGCCAGACATTTAAATAATCATGGTATGCTTTGTCTCACTTCCCAAGGCTGACTCAAACTAAATCTTATACAGCGGCTCTAACTAAGGTCAGTTTGAACTTATTGTTTGGCACAATAACTTTATCCTTGGGAAAAAATATTTGCTGTCTGAGTCTCTCACAAGCCGCTGCCTATCAGTTTTAGTTATAATGTTTATACATAAAATTCCAATTATACATATTAATCCAAATAGTCCTAAAATAATTTTTGAAGAAAGGAATGCTAGACATTCTTCATGGGGGATCTACGCCGTTGCGGACCCCCTGATCATTTTTTCTCAAGATCTGCAAAAGATGCGGTAGCAGCTGCCCGCCATTCTCTCTCCTTGATGTAATTTCTCCACCTTACCCATTTCCTTTCTATTTTCATGATATCCTTTCTTCCCTCTAGCTTTTGCATTTTGAGAAAATGTAGGACCTTTGACTTTCTGAGTATGGTATATTTAGGTTAACATGATGTTCTCTTGTCCCATCTATTTTTCTTGCAAATAACATTAATTCATTCTTTTTTATGATTGGATTCAACTCTATTATGCAGATTTACCACATTTTTCTTTATCTTTAATCTGTTGATGGAAACCTAACTGGTTTCACAATATGGGTATTGTAAATTTTGCTACATTAAACATGGATATGCATTTATCTCTTTTGTATGCTGACTTTAGTTCTTTTGGATAAGTATTGAAGAATGTTATAGCTGGGCAATATGGTGATTCCATTCATAGGTGTGTGTGTGTGTGTGTGTGTGTGTGTGTGTGTGTGTGCACGCTCTTTTCATTTTAATTTTAAATTATTATATTGGTGCACTGTAGTCATACATCTTAATGTAGTCATACAAGATGGTGGAGGCATATATACACTCATCACTCAATTAGCTCTTAACTAATTCCTACCCCATTCCCTCCCCCTCCTCCTTCTCATGTTTGGCTTAGTGATTAACTTTGGTATGTTTGTGAATGTACATCATGTACATTAGGGAATTTCCTTCTTCTCCCTAACATCCCCCTCAGTTAGGTTGCCTTATTTGCTCATCTCCCATTTCTTCTTCATCGAGAGTTCTTTGATGAACCTCCATACTGATTTTCATATTGGCTGTACTAATTTACATTCTCATCAATAGTGTAAGAGTTCCTTTTTCCTATACCCTTCCCAGGATTTATTGACATTTGTATTTTTGATGATTGCCATTTTAACTGGAGTGAGCAAAAAACTCTCAGTAAGGTAGGACACCCAGTCAGAGCCTTACAAATATTGTCAGGAGTTTAAACTTAAAATGGAGAAGAGTAAGAGTTCATCAACCCCCCTTAGTGGCCCATGAGCAAATGAGCAGACACTTCTCAAAGACAAGAGAGTTGTTTCTCAGGCAACCCAGGGTCCTGATCCAAGAGCGTTTTCTAATGTAAACAAGAGAGAGACAGTTAAAAGACTGGAAAGAGCTGGGGGATGGTATGTAACTCAAGCACCTTGCTAGGTATAATAATAAGTTACTCCTCCCCTTTCCAAAGTGAGAGACAGAGTTTATAAAAGTCATGTGAGTCCTTTGTTCAAGGTTCAGTTCCATGAGTTTGTCAACTGAACCATTTACCAGTCAATAAAAACGAAACCTGTCTCTGATTTCAGCCTCTGGAAATCCTGTCTCAGGAATCAGGGGGAAACTAAAGAAGGGAAGACTGAGTCTCCTGCAACATCAGTTTAATTTTGATTTGCATTTCCCCAATGGCTAACGATGTTGAACATTTTTTTTTTTTTTACAAAAGTGTTGGCCATTTGTACTTCTTCTTTTTAGAAGCATCTATTTAGTTCACTTGTTCATTTACTGGTTGGGTTACTTGGGATTTTTTTGGTGTCATTTTTTTGGAGTTTTTATTACATATTCTACATATTAATTCTATGTCAGAAGAGTAACTGTGACATACTTCCTTCTACTGTGCAAACTTGTTTTTCATGCTGACAATTGTCCCCCTTGCTGTATAAAAGCTTTGTCATTGGTGCCACCCCATTTGTTGATTCTTGGTTTCATTTCCAGAGCTTTGAGGGTCCTATTAAGGACGTTCTTTCCTACACTTGTATGTCTAAGTGTTGCCCCTAAGTTTTCTTCTATCAGTTGCAAAGTTTCATATTTTATTCTCAGGTCTTTGTTTCATTCTGTGTTGACTTTTATGTAGGATCAGAGGTAGGGCTGTAGTTACATTCTTTTACATGAGAATATCTAGTTTTCCCATCACTATTTGTTAAACAGTATTGTCCTTCCTCCAATGTGTGTGTTTGAGCACCTTGTTGAGAATTTCATGACTGTAGCTGGTGGGGTTATCTCTGTGTCTTCTATTCTGTTCCATGGGTCTATCTATTTTTATGTCAATATCTGCTGTTTTTGTTACCATGGCATGTCTCTGTAGTGTAATTTACAGTCCGAGATGGTGAAGCTTGGATCCAGTTTTACTTCTGCTCAGAATTGCTTTGGCTATTTAGGTCTTTTGTTCTTCCCTTTTATTTTTAGGATTTTTTTTTCTAGTTCAGAGAAGAATGACAAGGGTACTTTGATGGTGATTGCCTTGAATCTGTAGATCTGTTGTCTCTTTCAAGCAAGTCTTAACTGCTTATTTCTATGTAATTTTTTTTCTTTTTATTTTTTGTTTCTGTTTTAGTTAGGGAGAAGCAGATCTAGACACTTTAAGCTCTCTGCAGAGGATCTCATTAAGGGTTTGGCAAAAATGGGAGGGGCTATTGAGACCCTGGGGGAAAAGAGAAAGATGCTAGGGTAAAGGTCATCCAACTAAGAAGTGGGGATCTAAGTTCCCTTGCCACCCTGTGAAGTATGCAGTGGATCCAGTTGCTGCTACTGGCTTACAGGTGAGGAAACAAGAAACAGAGATCAGTCATGTCTTGTTCTCTCTTACCTGTCCAATCACAATTCCCTGAAGATTTCAGTCTGATGGAGAAAAAATCAAGCTTGCTATTAAATGTGTAAGCTCCAATATTATAATCAGGCCTATTTGTTGTGTTGCAGACTGTGTGAGGGATAGAAAGTACAGAGAGAGAGAGAGAGAGAGAGAGAGAGAGAGAGAGAGAGAGAGAGAGGCAGAGGCCAAGTGTGGTGGCACATGCCTGTACTCTCAGTAGTACATGGGAGACTTAGACAGGAGGATCAGAGGCTCCAGACCAGCCCCATGAACTTAATAAAACTTGCAGCAACTTAGTGAGACCCTGTTTTAAAATAAAATTAAAATATCGTTGGGGGTTTAGCTCCAAGGTAGAAAGCCAATTGTTCAAACTTCAGTAACCCCCAAAACAAACAAACAAAAAACCAAAAAAGTGTGTGTGTGTGTGTGTGTGTGTGTGTGTGTGTGTGTGAGAGAGAGAGAGAGAGAGAGAGAGAGAGAGAGAGAGAGAGAGAGAGAGAGAGAGAAATTTCTGGAGGAGGTGGCAAAACTGAGGACACGTGTTTTCTTCATTTAGTCTGTTTATTATCAGCCTTTATCTCCATCACTGGAATATAAACTTCCTTGAAGCAGGGATCTTGTCGGTTTGGGCAGATGAATATTGCCAGTGCTGAAAGCAGAGCCTGGAACATTATGGATTCTCAATGAATATTTATTATATGAAAGAATGAAAGGATCTCAGCAGCCTTCTGAGAATTCCACCTTTTGAACATAACAAATACCACCTTTCAAAGGGATCTGGGCATCTCTTCGAGGAAAGCCATTTTCAATCTCGCAAGGAGGCTGAATCAGGTAGGAGGGGAAAAAATGTGTTCTTATAAGGACTTTTATCACCGAGCACAATGACTAAACAAAATATACCACAATCGTGGGTCATGAGTTAAACCGGAACAAAGTCATTCACCATGTTAATCCTAGCTAAGAATCCTGAAATGTCATGCTGCCCTTCGATGATTCTAACGTCTGGAGTTCCGTGGTTCTTGCTTGTTTTCATAGTCAAACCCCACTTTATCATTCTCGCTTAGCGAGCACTTAGAAGCAGGGACTCCGAGCCTCCCAGCTTCAGGGAGCGCAGGGTATTTGTCGGGCTTGGGGCGCCCTCTGCAGGCCACGGGAACCTCAGGCTTGCAACCCAAGGAAGCAGCTCCCTGCAGGCTGCATTTCAAAGCACAGGGTGCACTGTGGTTTCCCTTAAGTGGAGGAGAAGGCTAATGAGAGAGCACTGGAAAGGATCCCTGTACCTAGACAGAAATGGCTAAACGAGCCGTAGGAAGGCAGTGTGGGGCAGCAGAAGTAGCTCGGGCTTAGGGAGTTGTTGGCCAGTGTCCATTAAGCGCAGAGTGTGAGTTCATTCATTCATTCAGTCAGTCATCAGAGTTTTAAGGGTCCATCATGTGCTTGGGCACTGGGATTCAGAAGGGTAAAATGTCAAAAAGCAAATCCCCTGACTCCATAAAGATGGCATTCTGGCGAGGAAAGCTGACCAATAATATAAATAAACGAAATATGTGGTAAGCTAGATAGTGCTAAAGAGGAAAGATTGAGTGGGTGGAGGGCTGCAGAATTCCCCAGAAGGGATGAGGAGCAAGAGGACTGTAGCTCGAGTTTTAGAGGGAAGTCTCCCTGGGAAGGTGTCTTTGGAATAGAGTCCAGAAGGAGTGTGCTGCCAGCTCTCTGGGGGAAGAGCATTTGAAAGAGGAAACAGCTGTGCCTGGAGGCCTGGAGGCAAAGTGAGCCCACGTATTCAAGGACTGCACATTCAAGCCTGCAGAGAGGGCAGGAGAGAAAAAAGAAGGGAGTGAGCAGAGGAGAAGACAAGGGAGAAGCTACAGGTGTCAGGATAAGCAAGATCCTATAGGATATTGGAAGAGGAAGATGAAAACCCTCAGAGATGAACCCCGCGTCCAAGGTGAACTCTAGCAAGGAGCTGAACCACTGTCCCTTCATCCATAGAGCTTATATAGCCACATGGGCTTTTAGAATTAAGACACCGCCTCCCTCCCCGTTGAACACTAAATAGGTGTCCAAAGAATGCTATTGTCCGTATTTCCCCTCATCATGTCCCTGTATATTTTCTCAGTGATTTAAGGATTTCTGGAGGGGAAACTCCTCAGGCAAATTGTGAACTTAGTTTAAATTGTCGTGCACACCAGCACTCCACTCATTCCCTGCCTGGGCTCCTCCCTGCTTTCTCATCTCGACTGAGCTGGGTGTGCTGTTCGTACTGACATCAGCCACCTTCGAAATGTCTTCTGCTGCATAACCAGGAACATTTTGACGGAAAAGGCAACCATACCTGGAGGAGGAGCTTAGAGATGAATGCTGGTGTTTCCATTCATCATTGACAGAACCTCAGTCAGCTACTTAAAATCTCTGCACTTTACCCTCCAGATGGGCCCAGGAGCTTAGTAAAGACTCATTAGAAGATCAGACACCTGTGTCATTTGTAATCTGTGATTATCAATCAACATGACTTCACCTAGCACTTTCTACTTTATACATCAATTTCATATTACACAGACTCTTAAGAGACTCAGATAAAATTTGAGCTGAATTTAAGCCATTACTTTGTCAATAATTACATTGGAAACATGGAGTTAATTTCTAAATCCTTACAGATTCCGAGCTTCCTTTTGTCTACATTGGGAGAAGCAATCTACCTTCCCTATTTTATTAAAACTGGAACAAGAGAATTTCCCTCTTCCCCCTCCCTCCCCTCAGTTAGGTCGCCTTATTTGCTCATTTGTAGAATTTCCTTCTTCATCTAGAGTTCCTCCTGTTACCCATTTCTCCCTAGCTTTTGCATATTAGGGAAAGCATCAGATTTCTTATATTTTCTGACTGACTAATCTCACTTAGCATAATGTCCTCCAGTTCCATCCATTTCCCTGTAAATGATGTAATTATGTTTTTCTTTATGGCTGAGTAAACTTCCATTGTGTACATATCCCACAGTTTTGTAATCCATTCTTCTGTTGATGTACATCTTGGCTAGTTCCATAGTTTGGCTATGGTGAAGCCAAGCATGAGAAGGAGGGAGAGGGAATGGGGTGAGAATTGGATAAGGGCTAATTGGGTGATGTGTGCATGTATGTCTCCACTATCTTTTATCCCATTAAGATATATGACTACAATGCACCAATAAAAAATTTAAAAAAAAGACTGGAACAAGGTATGTAATAAACCTTAAAAATAAAGAACGGGTAAAAGTGTGTTTAATCTTAGAGTTTATACTACTTACTCAGATACACAAAACTTTGAACTCCCTTGTTCTGAAACTGAGTACATAACTCAGATGCAGAATCCTTGTTGTCCTGTGTGATACACAGAGCTAGGTTTCTTGTGCTCTCACAGAGATGGGTGTTAAGTATCTGGCCAGCTGAAGGGGCTGCCGACCTGGTGGCAGAGCGTCCTGTTAGTTATGTCCCCCATGGTAGGGCTGTGATACATGCCCAGGCTGATTCTCTTTTGGCTCCACCTGTTACACAGGCCTTATGCTCACTGTATTCTTCTGTTTAGATTCTAGGGATACTCTGTGTAGCTTGGTCAGTTTTCTCTTTCCCTGCTCTGCCTATCACAGGTCATTGTCCAGTTCACGGAAGCCCAGTTTTTTCTATCAGTTATCTGTCTCTGGTTCTCTATGCTGCTTCAGTGATCCCAGGATGGGGTCAAAGGGTATAGATATCATGCCAAATGGACTGCAGATCTGCTTGGGGCCTCCTTTTTAGCAGGGCTCTAGTTATGTTGGTTTTTTTTATAAAAATGGACAGTGGCATGATACTCATTATGCCTGGCATTCAGCAGAGCATCAAGCAATGAACCGACTCCCACTCACATCACATGCTGCTTCTGGCCATCTAGATACCCACCATAGGGCCACCATTACAGAAACCAGGTCACCTGCCTCCAAGTGCACTTTGCAAGAGCAATCATGAGCACTGCAATGTAAATAACTGAGTCCATTTAATGTAAAGATGAAGACCTAGGTCTTCAGCTCACTACATAGCATGTTCTACTCCCTAACCAATTCCTCCTCAAGCCCAGCAAGGATTTCTCCATTGTCCTGTCAGCCATGCTTTAGGCCCTTTCTGTAATATGCACCCCAGAAATAACAGCCATTCTCCCCATGTCTTCTGTCCATGTGTAGAAATAACTCTCTCAGTCTTGACTGCAGTCCTAAAGAGTGACTCCTGAAAATTTCATAAATCACAAAGTTCTGGCAAAAAAAAATAAATTATCCTTTTTATTATTGTTGCTCAATTGTACACATCACAAGTTACACAAAATGCCAACCAAGGAGCAAATGTAGAAAAATATTAGAATTATATGGATATTAATGACTTTGTTATGATTAAGGTTGTGATTTTATAGATAGTTCACAAGGGTGTGCAGAAACCTGTAGTTAGTGTATACAGATATTGTCACCAGGATAAATGTGTATTAGAATTCACAGTGGCATCAAGCTATGTATTCAGGTTCTTTTTCTGAGAAAGGGACCATGAAAAAAAGATTCTGACTCTTTTCACCTTGTATAGTAAAGGAGATGACATTTGAAAATAAATATAAAGTAAAATAAATACTAACTTCTGAAGCTCTGCCCTATGCCATAAATAAACATAAACCACATGCTATTTTCCTTGGCCAAATCTAAGCAAGCCAAAGCTTGTGGACACTACTGGTATACCTTTTATTTGTTTGGTCATCCAATTTTGTTACACAGAACATCCAAAGACCTGTGTTACAGACATAGGAGGAGGTGTTTCTTGACAGATGGATTGTGACACACACACACAATTTATCTTCACTTTCATATATTTCCTACCTTAACACTGGTCTGGCAATGGCATCCACAGGAAGTGTTAAAATCCTACTTGCAGAAACTGGCTATAGCATCTCACCTGGACTGATTTCTGTATCTAGCCCTAGATGGAATTGAAAAGCTCACTACCATGAATATGATTTGCCTTGAGAGGCACCGGATGATATTATTCTTGAGGTTTCCCACCTGATCTTTTCCTCATTTTATCCTAGACTATTTATATAGGCATCCTTTAGTCCTACAGGACTAAACAGCAGGGTCACATCTGATTAATCTCTGTAGACACTAGTGCTTAGCACAAAGCCCAACAGAGACTAAACAAACACTGTTTACAAAAGAAATGTATTCCAGAATGAGTTATGGGGGAATCATGAAGAAAAGTAAAATAAAAAACTTGCACATTAAGTTGCATACAGAGAAAAGAATATGCGGGACCATTTAAAGTATACTCTTTAAAAAATGCAAAAAGATATATATGAAGACATAGGCATCCATTGTCACACAGGGCATGAAGAATGCATACAGTTATTTGACCATAGGAAGTCAGTTTTTTCTTGGGCTACAAGACATTGCAGGAAGTCTTTGCAGTTTGATGCAGTGAAAAGGGGTCTGAGTAGCCGGGCGTGGTGGCACATGCTTGTAATCCCAGCATTCCAGAGGCTGAGACCAGAGGATCTCGGTTTGCAGACAGCCTCAGCTACTTAGTGAGGCCCTCTGCAACTTAGTGAGACCCTGTTTCAAAATAAAGAATAAAAAATAGGGCAAGGGGGTGTGGCTCAGAGGTCAAATGCCCCTGGCTTCCATCCCAAACCTGCAAAAAAGAAAGAAAGAAAAGGGATCTGAGTGACATATATGGAATCTTGCTTTCCAACACCTTAAATTAGATGCACTGCTATTTCCAGCTTTAGGTCAAATTGCAGTCTCTCATCAGCTCTCAATTTAGCAATGGCCGACAGTCTACAATGACCAGGAAAATCGTTTTATACAGAGATCATCCAATCAATCATACAAGACCAGCTTGGAGGCTACTGGAGTCAGGAGAAGAATGTTCTGACTGCTGGAAGCTCCACTCTGAAGTTTCAGATAAGGTAATCTCCCTCTAGTCATCATGCATGAACCACTTTGCAGTCACATAGAGATTTTCTTAATTACAAAGAAATAGTTACTCTAGATAGAAACTATCCCTAACCTCTTCTCTCTGGATTTTCAAATACATACTCTACAATAGGCACCATTCCTGATCTCTACTATCCCTAAATACATTTCCAATAGGAATTTTACAGATGAGAAACCAGGCTTTTTTCATGATGCAAATGTGATGTTTTATCACATGAAACTATCATCTTCTTGCAAATTTAGATGCTTAGAACACAACCATGAGCCAGTGTTAAATTGTTTCTCCATTAGAATCAGTCATTGGGTTAGATGAGGGTCAGAGAAAACATGAGCTTTCAGAGTACTGACCCTTTCAGCAAATGCCTATTGAATGAGCACTTTGGGCTGGGTGGTGTAGGCAGCATCAGGTTTACATGAATGAATTAGACATGATGTCTGCCCTCAAGAAAACAATGGGATGAATTAGAAATGATGTCTACCCTCAAGACAACTATGAGTAAATGTGGAAGATCTGCAAATACAGAAAGACCACCTGACAAGGAATGAGAAAGGAATAGGTTTGTGGGACTATGAGAAAACTTAGTTCTGATGGTAAGGCATTGGGCCCAGATCCATCTTGAAGCAGTAATCTATAACCCAAGAATGACTTAGTGAAAGTTTAAACTATATTTTAAAAGGATTCCCTATGAATATGATCAACCAACCCAATGTGGGAATCATGAAAATTGTACATGGAAGCTCCGGGTGGGAAAACATTGTAACTCAGATAAAACACTGTGCAGGAAGTAGCAAAGAGAATTTTAGATGGAGTGACTGAGTAACAGATGGCCAGCCAAGAATGGAACAGATAAGCCAATCACCCAATTATACTTACTGACAAAGCTTTAGAAAACCACCTGTTCAAAATGTTGAACAGCATTTTCCAGTGTAGTCATATTTATTGAATAAGCAAGTCCCTATCTAGGAAAATGTTCTAGTGGAATCTTACAAGTTTATGGCTTAGAAATCACAAACTTGAACCCTGGATTCAATAGTATATGTGATTTATGATTAATTTACTTCTATGGGTTGGATGAACATTGTATAAAGAATAGAATAAATATGCAGGGCTCATATGGTGACTCGACTTGAGGTAAGCTGGACTGGACCCCACATTTTTTATATGGTGTGTGGATTTTAAGGATTAAGTGAAATCATGTATATAAATCCCAAAAAACAGAAGCTGATCATCACATATTATTTTAATTCCTTTTCCTTTAGTGTGTTAAATTTTAGATAAACAAAAGTTCACATTTATATTATCTCTCAGTATCTCTGACTCTTTTGGTTTTGCGGACTGTGTCTTAAAGCTGCATCATTGGTTGGGAAGGAACAATGAGACATAGGAAGATAATGAAGCCTCACCTAGCCACATCCATATGCTTACATCAGCTTAGAAGCTAGATGTCTCTATCCAGAGCATTCAGTTATATAATAGTAGTTGCTGGTTAGAAGCTAGACATCTATATCCAGAGCATTCAGTTACATAATAGGAGTTGCTGGGATCATTTACCCCCAAATTAAAATTGATTTATAGAGTATGGCACCTGGATGGCTGGACAACAGTTCATTGCTTCTGTTCAACATGGAAAAGAAGTCCTGAGAAGTCTTGGCTTTTCTTTCCCAGATTGTCCACACATTCTTTTAAAAAATCACTAGGATTATGCATAGTGCCCAAAATGCCATAGAAAATAAGTTCAAGGGGATAAAAGCCAAGGAAGTAAAGAAAAGAGTTTAGAAAAGAAAGGAGGAAGGTACACAGAAAGACTCAGTAAGTAAGTTTCTGCAAGTTTTAAGAACTTCAGAGGCAGCTCTTCCTATAAGAAAGCATATACATATATTGTTGGTCATGTGGCCATGCTGAATTGTATTTCTAGTATATAGATTGAGACAGGCAGGGTCAAGTTGAGTTGGTTGAGCACATAATTCAGGATGCTGAATATCAAACAGAGACAGAATTAAACATTTTGTTTTTTCCTCTTAAGATTCTGAGATCTGGCAATGTTAACTTGAGCACTAATGGTTAATACTAAAACACTCTATTTTATCATCTATCCAGATATTTTAGTGTTTAGGATTATATGATTTATGTTAACATCTCTATAGCAAGGCATAGCACCCAGCACAACATAATGCTCAATCAAATAACTGAAAGGAAAAAAAATGACAAACAAGATCAATCCAAAGGTAAGTACGTAAAGATTGACTCCACCACTTCGAGATTGACGCCCATCTTTCCTAAGGATGTAGGAACAGATATCTTGGGAGAATAGCATCACAAGGCCTAACTTTGACTCTGAGTTGTTTTCAGGAGCTCCCCTCTTTTTCACTACCCGCACAGCTGTATCCTGCAGCCCTATTTATTGAAAATTCTCAGAAATAAACACTAAAAACAAAAATAAAAAATAAAAAGTGGCAATTGCATTCAGGGTCCTGCAAGGGCATAAAAAACAAGCTTTCCACTCAGTGATCATGTCTTGGGAGATAAACCACCACCTTACACAACTGAAAGCTAGCTACACACATTCTTCGTGTCCTAGCATGGTTAACCAATGTTTCTCTTCACAGAAAAATCTGGACGTGTACTGTTATTTCTAGTCATTTCTATGCCACACACTTGGTCCATAGGCAATTCTCCCTCACTTCCTCTGAAAACTCCTTCTTGATCTGGCCTTTGCCACTTCCACCACACCTGCCATTGATTCTCTGATACTATCCACCTTCTCCTTGCAGCCGTACACTCTATCTGGAAGAGATGGCTATCTTTGTTTTGAACACCTGCCTTACCATAGACTGTCAGGAAATATTTGTAACCCAATGAAGGACTGTGGTTTTGTCTAAATTATCTTAATTTCTCATGGAGCTGCAGATTGCTCAACTCTAAAGTGAACATTAAATAAATTTTTATTTTTCCCTGAGTATACATTGTTTGATCCAAGAGTAGTTACTCTTGCCACCACAAACCAATATAGAAGTATGATTTGGTTGCATCCATGCATTTAAAAAGATAAAATAATTATTTTAACTTAGCCACTCTTCCCTGTCCCTGGCCTGTTTATTTGAGGCAGTTCATCCCAGCGTTTCTCCATGAGAAGTCCAGCAGACATGTCTACAGTGCTTCTCAGAGGGAAAGTTCAGAAATGTGTGTCGTGATGGAGGTGGCCATGGACTTTTGCAGATGGGAGGAACCGGTCTTCATACCTCCAGCCCAGAAGAGGGCCCATGCTTTTAAGTGGAAATTTGCTAACTTGTTTTAACAGGGGAAATTTCCTCCTGATGTAAGAGGAAAATCATGCTAGATGGCAGCACCTACTTCCTGTTCCTTCTGTACTCAGAAATGTCTTCCATGGGTCTTTTCAGCATGTACATTCCAAGCTGAATATCTCTCTCACTCTCTGTCTCTCTGTATCTGTCTCTTTCCATCTCTCACTGCAAATGTCTTTCCTGTTTTCTCCCCTCTTTCTGAGAGATTCCCTACAACCCATCTTTCCTGGGTCAACTCTTAGGAATCATCTTCAGGTCTCAACTTTGACAACACCCGTTCTTTCCTGACCTCCATCTATGCTGCATCCCTGTGCAAGCTAGATTTCCTCCTCTGTGCACTCATAAGGGCTTGGATATTATTGCCATGTCATTGGCTGTGTTCTTTGCTACCTCATGAACCACTACCCTTATCAATATGCTGCTAGCACATAGCAGGCTGTTAAACTAAATTTGCTGGATGCATGAGCATACCAGTGTAAGAGAACATGTGATGGTAACTGGTAGTGCAGGACAAATGGGTTCACCTTTCAAGGCTGCCTGTGAAGGAGATGGACTTTTGAGCTATCTTGCACCTTCTTTATCAGAGCCAGCCCTCATTATACCAATCAGAATAATATTAGCAGGATCTTCCTTGAGTTCTCTGAGAGCAGGGACTGTGTATTGTATGGTAGTGCCCCCATCTGACAGATGAATTTCACTCTGTAAGTCATGTGAACTGTAGGAATACATTAACAAGAGGTTCAATCTCTCTCCACCTTCTTTCAGATTCATAGCACTCCACATGCTTTTAACCTGCCACAGAGGTATATACTCACTCCAACATGACTTTAGGGTAAAATCTACTTCTTTATGTTTTTGGCTCATAAACAACAAATTCCAAATGATTACAATATTAGTCATTTTTATTTCTAACTAGTTTGAGGGAACTCAACAAGTCATACAAACAAAAACAAAAAAAAAATGTTATGCTGAGAATGAAGACATACTAGACCATAACCTTGGCAGGCATTTTGTTTATAATTTTTATAATCAATAATAGAATATCCCTGTTTACATTATACATATATATATTATGCATATATATATTAGATATCTATACTTCAATAGAAAGAGACGTAAAAAAGCCTTTTCAAAGGAGGCATGACACGCAACACTTGACACTCTTATTTACAATATAGAGATGAACTTTCTATACAATGATAATAGATGTTCAGAGGCCAGAGATGGTTTACAAAGACAGCAGGACACCCCTATATAAAAGGGATGTACCATGCAGCTGGACGTTTATTGCCATTAGTTCTCATTATGTCCAGACAGCATATTGAAGTTAAAAATGGCATCTGGTTATTGGAAAAGACAACAATCGTCAGGTTCATCCTGGCTCCATAACCATTGGCTATACCGTCTTTAAAAATGACCAGAGAATGACAAACATTGCTGATGGGATTGGAACACAACATGAAATGTACTAGTCAAAGGAGCAAGGCTCCTCATATGGCCAGACAGAAGTTGCTACAAACTTTCTGTCCTGAGCTGTGCAGGAACACTTGCCTGGACCAGAAAAAACTCCTGCATGGGCTGCATGGCTAGGAAACAGAAGTCTCCCATGATAAAGAACCAACACCTCACTGCAACATAAGTAGCTGGAGTCTATACCCAGCATTGACTCTCAAGAAAAACACCCAATGGGAAAGTGACCAGAGGACATTGGGGGCCATGTGTTAAAACCAGGATATAACCCAAATTCAGAGAATACCCACAGAGAAATGCTGAATCCACTGTGTAGAATTCTGCCCTCACAAAACTTTCAACCTTCTTCTCCCACCACTACTTCTTCAAGAAACCCAAAAATTACTCTTCTGCCAAGTTACCTCCCTGAACTCCCTTCCCATGGTCTGCATTAGTTTAATGTGTGAGTATCTAAAATTCTCAGATGAACACAGGATCACTTAGTTCTACAACCATGACCTCTGTGACCTGCGATCATCGTCCAAGTGTTTGGACTTAAGAGGAGTCTCTGACTGCAGCAGGAACCTTAACAGAAGAAAGAATTTTTATCCCCGAAAGATGGGCCTCCTGTGTGATTCAACTCTACTGCTTCTGCTCACACTGTGCTTCCCTAGGACCAAATGATTCATTAGCTTACCTTTAGTCCATGCAGAATACTCAGACTTTGGGACCCATATTAAACATCCTGGTAATTTTCAAAACTTCCAAGTTACTTACCAACACAGTTTGAGTCTTCAGTCTAGCTTTTGTTCCCCAACATGATTTTACCTCTGTCCTTGTTATCTATTGTTTTTTTTTTTTTTGTTTTTGTTTTTTAACCAGTGATGACCGACCCTAGCCCTTTATTTTCCTAAGGCAAGAAGACATTTCTATTGAAAGATAACCAGCACCCTTCTTAGAGCTCCCCTGAGGTTTTATCCAGCACTCCTCCATTGAGATGTCCTGCTCTTTCCAGGGAGAGGAGAAGCAGCTGGCCATGGTAATGGTTTTAGTTTTTTGCAGTTGCATCCAATGCCAACACAGTATTTCTTTGGAAGTGTGTCAGAGGGAGCTTCGTACAAGCATGAATTAATCGCAGTGCCCCCTTCTACTAGATTCAGTCTCACTCAGTTTTCCCCACTACACACAGAGATTTGAGCAATCACAAAAATAATCTGTGGACCAGGCTATGCATAGAAAAATTCTGAGGAAGTAGATGGAACAATTCTTCAGTATGTCCCCTATGGTTATTTTCATTTATAATAAACTCATAGTTAACAACAACATCATTCCTTATCCCTCCTCGCCTGAAGTAGCCCCACCCACTATTGTTAGGAAATAAAATGGGAATTTTCCAGTCATTCTTTGTCCCTGTTTAGAAAACATGAAGAGGGAATAAGATTATGTGTATCACATTTTTTAACAAGTGGCGCATTTGCATCTATTAGGGATTCTATTTACACAAATATGTTCCACTTCTGCACAGAGGTTAACCTGAGTTCTGAAATGCTTTTGTGCACTTAATCAAAATCATAAAGCTATGAGCTAGTAACCTACTGGACACGTCTAGTTAAATTGGAGAAATCTCTCTGGGAGCCATGATTGTTAGTAAGATGGGCTCACCAACTTCAAGTACTATTTCTTTAAGTTCTCATGTTGTTGTTTTTTTTTTTTTTTTCCTAGAAAGCATCATGAATGAGACTCCAGACAGCTAGACAAATCAGTGTTTGTTGTCTTGTACACTGTTTTGCTTTCTCAAAACTTTAATATGAAAGCACCTCTATTGCTCAGCCCCAACCCGGCCTCCACTGGCCTGCCCTCCTGCAGCTCCACCCTGGAATGGTAGGGGTCCATAAATGCCTGCTTCTGCTAAAGCTCCCTACTGATCTTAAACACTTGTGGCGAGTTTCTTCAGGCCTGCTCCCTCAAAAGCCACTACTTGAAGTAGTTGAGTCCTGCCACTAAGAAAAACTTCTCTAGGAAAAGTTCTGAATCCAGCACAGCGATGTGGGCAGCTCGGCCGATCAGGGTGTTGGCAGTGTTGGGCAAGGCATGGAACACGTTGTGTCGGATCAAGGTGCAGTCCTTGGCTTCCACCAGAGGACTCAGAAGGTTGTTGATCATTTCAGCATACACTGGTCCTGGAAGAGGGAAAGAAGAATGGGAAGCAGGTGCAGAAATTAGCAGGAGGATCTGGAGAAGACTGGATGTGCATTCCTGGGTCAGCATTCAATGCCTGGGCAGGCAGAATGCAATGGTTCAGTTCCCAACCTCTTCCTGATATTTGTCAAGTAAGTAAGAAATAAAAGTCGAGGTTTTCTTCCGGTCATGTCGCAATAGCCAAAGGTCAGCACAGGCTCCACAGGCCTGTGAAACAGAAGCCCTGGTAGAAGTAGGGAGGAGCTTCTCAGCCAATGGCTGTCCTCTCAAAAGAGGGTATGGAAGGACGAGACCACTCAGAGACTCGAGTTTCCCTTTGCAAAGGCTACAAAGGCTGGCGACACTTCTCAACTGGGGCTTGGAAGCAAACACATCCCCTATACCATGCATTACACAAGCCAAGAACATTTCCTTGGCTCCTGATAAGAGCAAGGGAGAAAGAGAAAGCAAGGATTCGTTGTTGGTGGTGATGGTTTGTATTGTCTTGTACTTGAGGATCTGCACTGACTGTGTTTCTACCTGAAAGGTGACTCAAACACGTTTCAGTTTTGCATCAGATGTTGGGAGCCCGGGAACAATAAATGAGTCATTGAGCAACAAATGAATCTGTAAATTTAAGTAAACAGTTCACACTAGTCCCACGTTCTTCCTTTCTGCAATGCTGCTCAGGACAACCCTGTACCATGTGCACACACTTTCAGGATGATGCTGAGGGCTAGAATGCTCTATCCACTGAGGAGGCAGTAATCAGAGGCTGTGATGTAAGCCTCTGAATTCCCATGCCAAATGGCAAGGTCTGTTTCCTAAAGCTGGTAAGGTGCCCCAGTTTCTGTGGTGAGAGGGACTCAGCTCTTATGCTGAGTTTAACAGTCCCAGCCTTAGTCTGGACATGCCTTCATCCTATTCCCCCAGCTCCTGTGAACAAGCTCATATTGTGTCCCCTACCAAGTTATCACAAGAAATACCATTTGGGACTCTGCTTTTCCAGGCTGGGAAGGGCAGAAGTCTCCCCATAATACAAAGAGCATTTTTTGTTTTCCCCCTTCTCCGGGTCTTGGGAGGATCGAGCTTTGAGGTGGAAAATTTGAAATGTAAATTTAAATAATAGAGATTTGATAATAAAAATATCTGTCATGGTCTTATCAATTGACCTAAAGTGACTTGGCTTAAAATAAAGGGTATTATTATTTCCAAGAAGCCATTCTTGTCTTAGAATAGTGGTCATGATAATAGTGAATAATATGCTGAAAGTTATCATGACATAAAATTTTTATGACTAAAGTGCAGTGTTATATTTGAGAGAGAGAAAATAGAAACCAGCCAAAATTCAGCAGAAAGAATAGCTAAGTAAACCATGCTTAAAATATAAAGAGTAGTATTTAAAAAAACAAAAGTAATGGGGAATTATGAATTAAATTCCACCTCAAATTTTCTTATATGTTTCAATAAATGATTGGCTAAGCCACATTTATTTCATGCTCATTGAAAGTATAACAGAAAAAAATGAATTTAGAAAATGAAGCCAGGTGTGGTGGCGCACACTTGTAATCTCAGCATTTGGGAGGCTGAGAACAGAGGATTGCAGTTCGCAGACAGCCTCAGCTACTTAGGCCCTTTGCAACTTAGTGAGACCCTGTTTCAAAAGAAAAATACAAAATAGGTCAGCAAGTGTAGCTCAGAGGTCAAATACCCCTGGATTCCATCTCCAGACCCACAAATAAAAAAAAGAAAGAAAGAAAAGAAAATGAGACTGCAATTTTTCCTTAAGGTGGCTAACAGGCTTTAAGTCACACATTAGCACCAACTACTTTGTTGTTCTAAACCAGAGATGGGAAAACTCTCTCTGTGCACATCTAAGGCTTTCCAGGACATATCAGTGTCCATGTATCCTGACTCTGCCTTATAGAGTGAAGGATGTCACATATGAGATATAAATGAATGGGCATGGCTGTATTCCAATAAAACTTTCTTTACAAAATGGGGCTGGGTCAAATTTGGTTTGTAGGCCACAGTTTGTAGATCCCTGTTCTTAAGCCTTTATCCAAATTAAAAGATTATCCAAACTACTTCTCTATGTCAAGGAGGTAAGAGAGGAGGCAGAAAAGGTTAGTAAATGCCCCCACACACAATCAAAAGTTTGAAAAGTATGGAAATGATTGTGTTTAGTAGAGTCTGAACTTAAACCAGGGCATTAGGTTTTTATTGAAACAGGTCTTGTAGGGTAGCAATCCATAGAAAAATCAGAAAAAATAAAAAGAGATTAAAATCTATACGAGAAAAGCTTGGTATTTGAACTGTCAGGTTGAAAACGATAAGCTTACCTGTGTGTCTGTCTTTGAGGGCAGTTTTACACATTTCGATCCTGGCAGAATGAAATGGCACATAGCGGTCTTGGGGAGAAGCAACCAGTACGACATTTTTAAAATACTGCAGCCCTGTAATGAGAAGCCAGGTAGTTTTTTTTTTTGTTGTTGTTCTTTGTTTTGTTTTGTTTTTTTCTGGCTAGTTTCAACTTAGACATCCCCTGTTCACACACACTTTATACTCTTCTTTAGAGAGAGGCAAAGCGAGGAAATAGCAGACACACTGGATTGACTTCATAAGGGCCTCTGTTCTGAGGCTTAAGGGTACACACAGCCAGGGCAGGCACATGGCAAGTGCCTGTGGGAAGTGGAGTAAAGAACTCACTGCACTGGGGCTCTTGTACTTCAGAGGAAAGGGAAGCTCTGTTCTCCTTAGCCATGGAGACTAAGAAGACATGGATCAAGCTACGCTGAACAGTAAAAAAACAAAACAAAACAAAAAAAAAAAAAACCAAAAAAACAGAAATCTATATGTGGCCCCAAAGCAGTGCCTTTGTGGGCAGAGGATATTAAGAGTCTGGGAGAAAGTAGATCTGAGTTTTCTGTTTCTCCTCTTCATCTCCAACAACTCCCACACGCCCAGCCCCATCATGTCACCTGCTTTAGGGAAACAGCCCCCCAACTAGCCTCCTGCCTCTTGCCTGGCCTCCCCACACCTGTCCCTAGGAATCTTCCAAACTGAGCATCGCAGCACAGCCCACAGACCTCAGGGAGATCCAGGGAAGCATGTTCCCCCAGTTCCTGCTGCAGGGATGCACCTCCTCCTTACTCCCATATGTTTTGCAGGAGGAGGGCCCGCAGCCAAACTCTCCTCCATTGAGATGGGTCCCTGCCTCCAAGTCAGATCTCTGGGGTGGCTTGCACCAATGCCCGGATGATGGGGTCATCTCTGTGCTGAAGGCCCTGCAGTCTGCTTCTCAGCACAGTCCTGCATCTGCAGCCTCCATAAAGGACAGCTATGGCCATTCAACCCAACACACAGAGGAACAAAAATAGGAAAGGATATTGCCCTCAGATATACATCAGCCTGTGGCTTTGCCAGGTTCATGCTCCGGAAGGTGCAGCCATCTCAGCAGGTTTATAGAACAATATGGGCTGTGTACACTGTCTAGGCAAGCTAGCTCAGCAGCAGAGCAGGCTCAGCAAAAGGTGACGTTACTCCGTACTGCCCCATCCATGTTGGCCATGACCATGACCCTGGCTGAGTCTTCAACACTCCTCTGCTTCCTCATCAAAGAAGGGGTAAAGGTCAGGCCTCACAACAGTGGTTTATTTCCTATGACACAGTCACCATACAAGAACAATGTCACATCTTCTCTCTTAAAGGTTATTTATTTATTTATTTATTTGGATACTGGGGACTGAACCCAGCGGCTTTCAACCACTAAGCTACACTCTCAGCACCTTTTGACATTTTTAATTATTACTATTTTAAAACAAGATCCTGCCAATTTGCTGAGGCTGGCCTGGAACTCATGCTCCTCCCGTCTCTACTTCCCAGGTGTGGGGATTATAGACATGTGACACTATGCCCAGCCACCTCTGCTCTTTTCATAGGTCATTGTGTAGCTGGGTCAGGCTGGCATGCCGACCCTAGGTCACTGCACTTAGAACACTAAAATATTGGTGAGAAGCAGAAGCAATAGCTAGTAAAGCTAGTTTGTGTCTCTGGAGTAGGAAATGGAGCTGATGCCCATGACCAGAGCTGCAGAGGGAACCGTCTACCTGTTTTCTGGCTTAGTTGGTAGAGAAAACATTTGCGCAAATCAGCATTATCCCTGAAAGTCAGCTGCAAAAGGGAGCCAGATTTCTTCAATTTCTGCATGAGCCACAAGCCTGGGAAGACAAAAACAAAGCGAAAATTTAAAAAAGCAAAAAAAAAAAAAAAAAAAAAAAAAAACCACACACACACACACACACAAAGATTTCAGTTAACTTTAAAATAAAGGATCAGTGGTAAGTAAGTAGGAAGTTAGAGATAAATCTTTATCCTCATGTATTGGTGACCATAAAATCATTCTGCAAAATAATGTGTCAACAGGATCCCAGAGTCATGAAGCTATCAATGCCCTTTGGCGCATTCGAAGTTCTGAAAATGAAGCCAAAGAAATCAGTCCCAATGTGAAAGATATAGAAGAATGTTCCTCTGTACATATACAAAACTATCAATGCCAATCCTAATATATGTGCAAGGAAGGGGAGGAAGTGGGAGGGAGCCACGGGAAAGCTCACAAGTGCTGTGTATGTATGTATGTCCTGAATCACTCTGAACTTCACGATGTGAGATTACAAGGCACCCATATGAGTACACTTAAAAACTGTCCCTTACAGGTTACTTAGGAGCCTGGGAAACTAGAATAAATATTTAATTTCCAAGCTCAAACATTTAATTCTGCTTATGGTGATACTAGCACTGATGAGTGGGAGTATTGTTATAAAATCAAACACATGAATTTGATAATAAATATATAAATGAGATATAGTATGTATATATATGTTTATATGTACATTCTATGCTATGCAATACCATATATACATATATATACACATGTACTATATATAATATTTTCATTCGAATGGCCACTATGTTTGTTTGCAAGCAAAGTACAGTGGACTATATAGAACCATTTTAGATATGCTAGGTTGGGGAAATTATTGACATTATCTTTTTTAACTTTTTGAAATATTTTAATTATTATAATTGTGGGGAATGAAAGAATCTCATCCATTTGTTTCTCTCCAAAGATTGTTCATGGGTATGATAGGAATGCCAAGAGGGAGAGAAAAGGACTTCTATTTGTTTTGTATCAAAGTACCAAATAATTTATGTTTGTAAGTGCTAAAAAATTGTCAAAGTGAACAGTAAATCTGACTCACATCTTGTGGAAACCATCAGAGTGTATAGAAAGTATAGGGGGAGTGTGGCAGAGGGCCGAGAGATTGTCAGGGAAGAAGGAATCTGTTAGAGATGTCCCTAATGACACCTAATGGACTTGGATAGTCAGGGACTTTGAAGGGTTGTTGGGAATATATTTATATGCCATTTGCCATTATATAAGATCCTGTGAAATATATATGGGCTTCCATATAAGTAAATAAACATACCACTTACTTAGGTTACACCACAATTAGTACTCTCTACATGGAGAACATGGAAGTCTAATATTCTGTCATGTCATGCAATCCCCTTCATCCATTCATCATCCCCTACCACAGAGCACAGCTTGTTTTTTCTGCCAGTCATTTGTAATCACGCCCTGCTTTCATGTTGTTATGTGCACAATTTCTGCCCAGAAAGCTCTTCCACCACTTGCTACCTTAGAAATTCTACTCCTCTTCCAACTTCTGTTTTTCCTTCTTCTGCCTAATACTCACCAGTTCTATGATCACACACACACACACACACACACACACACACACACACACACACACAGTCCACCTTCTGTGTTTATGGATTCCACATTTACAGATTCAGGCAACTGAAAATCAAAGTTATTTGAAAAGAAGTAAAATTTCTAATGAACACATGCAGATTTTTTGTTACTGTTCCCTCGACAATACCTTATAAGAATTATTTATATCACATTTGCATTGTATAAAATTTTACAAGTATGTTAAAAATAATTTAAAACATGCAGGAGAATATGGATGGTCATATGAAATCTTTGTACCATCTTAGATAATGTACTTGAATATCTTTGGTTTTTGTTTTCTAGAAGGCCCTGGAACAAATCCCCAACAGATGCTGAGGGGTGACTGTATACATGCACACATATATTTCACATACACATTGATAGACACACATACACATATACACATAGATAGGCCATAAATGTAGACACATGTATACATATGCATACATACATAAATACATATATTCATGCATACATGATATCCATTTTACCATGGGTAATCTATAATTCAAAGAGTAAGTGTTTCAGTCAAGCCTTCCTTAGGTGCCTGGCACAGGTTTCTTTTTCCTTCTTCTTTTTTTTTTTAGTGGTACTGGGGTTCCTGGAAACCCTTCTACCTCCGGGCTACACTTCCAGACCTATTTTTATATTTTTATTTGGAAATAGGGTCTCTTAAGCCAGTGAGGCTGGCTTCGAACCTGCGCGATCCTCCTGTCTCCGCCTCCCAAGCGCAGGGATTACAAGTGTGCGCCACCACGCCCAGCAACAGGTTTCTTATGGCAGTGAAATGACTTGAAGCCAATTTTCTCTCCACCATGATATACTCCCTTGTCATTCTTTTCCGACTGGAACCCAAGGACATCTCCTTTGTGTTAACAGAACTTTGAAGGCTGAAATGGTCTTGGTAAACATCTAGCCCAACCTCACTCAGCTCAAACAGAAGAGATATATTTCTAAGCCCAGGTCTCCTCCCACTATTCCAGGCTTAGAAGTGGCTCCAAAGTTGCAAGGCACCTTGGAGAAGAACTTCTGTCTCTATTTCATGTCCCTAATCCCCCATGCTAATGAATGGGGCATTGGAGAAGTCTTACCTGTGCTAACCAGGGTACTGTTGTTGTACAAAGTCCCCAGGTGAGGCCCAGACAGTGATAGGAATGTGTGGAGTTTGTTGAGGTAATACCGGAACCGGGGCCGTGTCAGGACAGATCGGATGATGATGTTGCCAAGAGAATGGCCAATGAAGCTGTTAGCGAAAGAGACAGTGCAGGAGTGGTCAGCAGGAGGCAGCTGCTGGGAGGCGGCTGCGCAGGTGGCACCCAGACCTCAGTGCCTGGCATCCCCCACTGGGAGCAATGGGCTAGCACGGTCGATGGAGACTGCAGAGCCCTCTGAGGCAGGGTTCCAAGCTCAGATCATTCGGGGAAGGGGCCCTTGCACGTGGTGGCTTTGTGCCATTGTGGAGAGAGGGCAGGCGTGGCACTTTGCCCAGCTCTGTATTATTAGACCAGTTCCCCTCCCAGCTGGTTTCCACACCTTTCCTCAGTCATCTCAGGGCCAGGAAGGCTCCTATCTGAAACACATATCTGACTGTTTACAGGATACAATTCTAGGGACTCTTCATCTCGACCTGTGTAGCAGTCATAACCAGGCCTCTCTCTGCCTCTCCAGTTCTGCTCTTGGCCTCTTGCTTCTCTGTATTTTTGTTCTGTCTGGTCCCTGGTTGTACCATGTTTGACATGCCCTTGCATACTCTGCCCAAGCCCCACTGCTACTCACGGACCCATGGATTCAACATAGCATTAATAAATAATTATTTGTTGACACTCGAATATATGAGTATAGTGCTGTACGCCTTATGCTGTCCATAAAACCAGCAAAGAAAAAACATACAAGTCAGCCCATAAAATTGCACTGCCTAGCTTATGTCCTTCTTATCAAACCTCAACAGAACTCAGTATGAATGTTTGTGTAATAAATAAATAATGTTTATCTTGAATATTAAGTAGAATATTGCATATTGAGTGATTTATCATATATATACATATATATATATGTGTGTGTGTGTGTGTGTGTGTGTATCCATGCTTTTAAGACATGCACACTTCTTCCTTTCATTTAAATATTTATATAAGATTATTTGTTACAGCGTTAGGGATGATTTAAGTCCTCTAATTAGGCAGACCATTTATCAGCTTTTTAGTATATCTTGGTGATAGACCAATTAACAGATGAAAAAGCAGAAAATCAGAGATTTTAAAAAGCTTGCAAAAGGTTATGCACTTGCTTCATGGTAGGCAGGATTCAAACTCGTATTAAAACAAGAATTCAAATCTAGGGACTTTTGTGTTAAGTATACCACTCTTTCTACAAAGCGATGACATGTTGACTCTTCCCACACATGCTGTAACAGATATGTGTGTGTCAACCATTCCCTGTATTTACTCCTGCTTACAAGTAATTTACCCCATTAAAAATCACAAGTTTGCTGGGCATGGTGGCACACACTTTGAATTCCAGTACATGGGAGGGTGAGACAGGAGGATTGTGGGTTTGAGGCCAGCCTCAGCTACTTAGTGAGGCCCTTTGCAACTTAGAGAGGCCCTATTTCAAAATAAAGAATAAAAAAGTAGAGCTGGGGGTGTAGCTCAGAAGTAGAATGCCCCTAGGTTCAATCCCCAGTACGAAGAAAAAGAATCACAAGTTATCTGATGGTTTATAGAAGGCATCATTCCAAACTTGGATATTGCAAATGTTAAAAAAAAAAAGAATCACCCCTCTTCCCTCAGCATTAACTACCTGTTTTTTCCTTTTACCTAATTCGGGATATGGAGAGGTTGTACAACTGGATGTGTTGAATGATTTCATCCAATAACCGGTCCGTCATAGTATCAAAATCTGCGAATGTGTCCGTCTAGACGAGGAGAGAGAAAAAGATGCTGAGAAATATCCTGGCCAACCCCGGGCTCTGTGCACAGGTATCTTTTTCTGTTGAACATCTTGATGTATTCTTGGACTATGCCTAAACCTGATGTGGGGGTTACAGGTTGAAATTTTACTTTAAGACAAAGGGACCACAGATTGGGGATCTAATAAGAAACTTGGGGTCTTCACTTCTGAGGGTGAGATGGAGGAGCTGGAGATGAGTAAGATGTATTGGTGCTTGCTGTGACATCACATGCCTGGAGCCTCACACTTGCCTACTGGTTCTGCTGTCTCTGCTTCACTGAGGAGAATGTAGCCCTTGAAAGCAGAGGCCATGCACTCACCTTGAATGATCCAGGAGGTCTCCAAAGCCCTTGGCATTACTCAGCACAGTCCTGAGACCATGCTACAAGGCCATGCCAAAGAGCATATCTTTAGAAATCATCAGAAAATAATTTTTGCCTTAGACAACATGACAAAATAATACAAGAACACAACAAGAAGAAGAGAAACACCACCTAGGTCTTTGACTAGCTGAGGGGTAGGCATGGAGAAGACAGGTTTGTTTATATGACTTCTAAGACTAGTATTGGGAGACACTAATTGGAAGCCACAGGAAAGCAGATTTGGTGTCAAAATCTGCAAATAAATAAATGTCTACAAATAAACATTTGAGCTGACTAATGTCTTGGCCAAAAACGGTAGATGAGAAATTTCATGAATGTTCACCAAGGTATCAAAGAAGGGCACATATCTGGGGAAGGGAGTAACAAGCAGGAGGATCTTAATTACACTGTCACCTGCCATGCAGCGAGCTCAAGTCGCAAAGAGGGACAAAGGACACTGATGAGTCTCTTAGATGTTATGACATTAGTAAGATTCATGCTTGTATCTCCTCTCACCATGAGATCTGGGCCTTGACTCTGCAGCTTCTTTAGTCTCAACCTAAATCTTCTTGCCTCTTCAAACAGATAGTGTACCCTACTGCTTAGTATCATTTTAAATATCAATTAAAATATGTGTAACATACTTAAGATAGATGCTTCTGTTTACATTACCCTCCAGCCTCTCAGGGCCTATTCTCTCATTTGTAAATTAAAGATTTAACGAATTAATTATTTAATAAATGGATTGTAATTATGAGGCCTGAGTTTACAGTAATGGGAAATGCTCTAAAATCACATCATGTTTGAAAACTATATAAGGAACTCCCCAACCAGGTGCTCAAAAGAAACATACTGCAAACAGACCTGCTTATGAGATTTTTAACTTGCTAGAGGGAGTGGCAAAGCCTTGCAGAGAATAGTCAACAATACCAACTCCTCCAGAGACCAGGCTCCAAAGTTCCCACAGAACTTAGGTTAAAACAACTATTTGGCTTCATCACATAGTGGCTGAATGGAAGACTCGTTTTCTAACTATATCTGCTTGTCCAGACACACTAATATTCCTAAAAAGAAAATCTCATTTGCCAAATCAAATAATAAGTCAGGGAGCATTAGTTCCTCATTTCCCTGCAGCCTCCTCTGAAGCTCTTAGAAAACTCTCTAAGCTCTGAATCATACTTGGCTACATATTAAAGCCATGTGTGCATATGTGTGATCTTCTGGAGCTTATCAATGGAATATTTCTCTCTAGGTCAGACTGAGGATGGAACCCTGCATAGCTTCCCTAGCCTTGCTCCTGCACTTCTCTAAGGAGATGGTGATATTAAGACATCAAAGAACTACTGTGAAGATGAAATAAAGAAACAGGGATAGAGTATCCTGCACATGGTAGGTGTTCAAGCAATTATCTTTTTTGCTCTTCCTACTAGTATACCTCTTTGCACTGACGGTTGCATGGCCTTGAATACAGAACATGCCAAAGAGAAGGTGAAAGTACTAAGCACTAACAGGAAAGAGTTGTTACCTTCCAGTATTTTCTGGCTGATGATTCTCTGTACAGTTAACAGTCACTGTACCCTGAAGTGACTAGTTCTATTTTTAGTTAAAACCAGCTCTATTTTCCAACAGATATTTAATATTCATCCTTGTTAAGTTCCTTGGGGATGCCAATCAATAGCCATACTCCAGATAGCCCATCTCCTGGCCATGGATTCTCTAGAGTTTCACTGACTGTGGCACTTAATTAGGTTTTCAGGTACCATCTACCTTTGTAGACACACTGACTGCAATGCAGTCATAACCCAGCTTTTGTTATGTGGATGCAAATGGAAATGCCCTGCTCCTCAGGGTAGGTCCATGGATCTGCAAATAATTGATGCTATAGCTGCCACCCACCCTAATTCCCTGTGAGGTCAAGTGACACATGTCAATGGATTCAGGTGTTCTCATTTCTTGATCTTCCCTCATTCTTCCAAAAATAAAACCAGTATTTTCTCTCCAAACGATCTTATTGCCTTGCTAGTATTCTTTTACACAAAAGACCCCTCAGGGCCTTGTATGTATCCACAAATCACCGTGGTGCTCTAGAGGCTCATTTAAGGCTTGCTTCCAAGGTTCTTCCAGTTTTGATGTTTTTAATATCATACCTGATTCTTTTCAGACATAAGAAAATCCAGCTTTCCTTCAGGGAGTCCCAGTTCTATGAAAGTCTTTACCAATCGAAGGTCTGCACTGTTCCCTAAAAATAACAGATAGCCCCCACCCCAGACCCATAGTTAATCACATGTAAAGTGGCACAACAAACTTCTTTCTCCCTTTACTCTCATTTCCATTGATTTTTTTGTCCTTAATTTTAAGCAGATAATAAAAACAATGAGAACAGGCCTAGTCTCAGCTTCTTCCCACCTCTCTCTCCACACACACACATGAATGCTTTCTCATAGCCTCAGCTCAGTGGAATCATTTTCCAATGTACTAAAATGTGGCTTGTGAACACTCTATGCAGCGGTTCTACCTCTCCTTCCTCAGCAGTGGGTGCCACCCAATGCTGTTGAGGGCCAATGTGACGTCAAGTACCATCTTAAAACACCGGCTTAATACAAAGACTAACTAGTTATGCCATTTGCATGCACTCAGCAAGCTTCCAGAATATGTCATTCGTGTTGTTATCAAAATACAGCACGAATTCCCAGGGACACAGAAGTCATGGAAGACGAGCTTTGAGGATGCACAACTGTGCTACCAGTGGCAGAGGAATGAAAGGTTAGAGTTTGATACTGTCGCTAATAACAGAGGCACTAAGAACATAAGGAATACATTTCTAAGATAAACATATGGCAAATGGGTTTGATATCAAAGAATATGTCTTCAGGCATAAATTTCCTGAAGGATGCAGGATCATGTGGTATCGAAATTATATTTAAGGACTATTGCTCCACGTGATTCCTATAGAGCTGAAAGCCTATTGCTCATCGTGATTCCTGGGGAGCTGAAATACAGAAGCTGCTCATTCGGATGTTTAGGTTATCTTGTCTCCATGCAATAAACCTGTCAGGTCATAGCTGCAAATCATTTCTAATGTATCAGTGAATTCACAGCTCATTTTCTGTCATTCATTGTGAAATTACCCCATAATTCACAGGAGGGTAAAACTGTACATTAATTCAAGGGAATTTAGAGTCTGGGAGTATCCTTTATCCCCAGGGATGATTAGATATTTCCAGTGCCACCCATCCAGGTGGCCTACCACAGCATGTGTTCACATCTGGAGGGTCACAGTCATAAAATGGTAATTTTCTTTTAGAAATTAAAACATTGAATTTCATTTATTCCTTTATTCATTTCTATCTTTAAAATTTTGTACTGTAATGCTGGTCTTGTTATTCTAAGTTCTCTGATAACATGCCAGGACACGGCCTTAAAAGAAGTTGTGTCTATAGTCAGCATAAAGAATTTAAGAGATGAAAATGCCCCCTTATCCTGCAGCTATTGAATGACAGAGAACTTTCTGAAAGTTAAAATTTTCTCTGAAAATATAATTTAATGAGCTGTGGGTTTTTCACATCAAAAAGAGATTTGTAAATATTCATCACTGTTATCTATGTGCTTGCTCCTCTGTTAATATAAATATACTCTTGGAAGTCAAATTTGAACAAACAGATCTTATACAATTTAAAACATTTTAGACAATGCACATTGAGTTACAAAGGCAACCCGCAATAGAACCCTGGCTTTGGTATCAGTTGGCTTCCAACTGATACTGATGAACCGTTGCCCAGGTGCTAACACAATGAACAGTTGGGCTCTCTGAAATGGTTCAGCGTCCATAAAGCTGCTCTCACCTTGAAATATTCCTCTGCTCCCATAAGCACAATGAAACAATGTAAATGCCTATGGCTCAGCCAAATTTCTTATTTTAACAAGAGAACTGAGACCTTGCCTTTTTGTCATTTAATATTACCTAAGTGAGAGGTGCAAACAGGTCATAAATGACCTTCAATGGATGAGAGTGAGAAAGTTACTTTTTTGTCTCTGCACATTAAAGAATAGACACCTTAGAGTGTCTGTTAGACAAATGTACCCCATATGCAAAAAATAACTAAAAGTAGTCTGCAAAATAGTTCTTTCCACTACCCTGAAGCTCTTCAAAGTGCATTCGTTTATTTATTCTACTCTATTTCTCATTTATTTATACAATTCTATTGATTCATAAATCCTAACTCCTATATTATAATTATTCACGAATTTTATTAATATATTCATTTCAGTAACACATTTGTTCATTCTATTTCTTTAATTTGAACATTCACTCAATTATTTCACTTATTTTATTCCATTTATGTATCAAATGACTTATTCATTTATCTAGTTCATTTACTCAGTAGATTTCTTGTCCTACAGACATATTTTCTGTAGGAACAAGGCTATGCCATTTTTCTAAACTTATGTTTATCACAGTAGTACTTAATTCGAAAGTTGCAATTTGAAATATTTTGATAAATACCTGACCTAAATTAATCCATAAGTGTTATGACTTGCATATATTTCACAGTTTCAAGGAGGAAACCATTTTTAGAACTCACCATCCAGGCCATGGACACACACAACCAAGTGAATCCCATCTTCCAAGTTTTCTTCCTCTTCCTCTGGTGGGAAATATGGGATATGAGAGGCGAGTACAGATAAGTCACTGTACAGAAATCCTTCAATCTTCAGTTCTTTTTTAAATTTTTCTTTGGCCTGATAAAAACTGGAGAATACACGAATTAATCATAAGCCAAGCTGGGTATCCCATGTAGAGCAGGAAATGAGCAGGGCTGGTGTGCAGTGAGCATCCACAGGCAGAGGGTCTGCTGAGTGGCAAGTGCTGAACATAAGAACCAGAGAGTGAGGCTGCGATCTGCACAAGAAAAGAGGAAGGCGCCCCGGAAAGCTACAGGGCTTTGTTTCTGCAGATCTCCACCCTGATTCTTAACAGGAAACTGGGTAACAGAAAGCCTAAGCTTCTGTGAGCTCCAAGGACCCAGACAATCTGTAACATGATCTCTCTAGAGTGAATGTTCCTTTCCTTTGACACACAAGCCCACCACATCTTGGTCTCCACTGCTTCTCCAGCATCATCTAACACCACTCCAGCCTCCCAGCATGAGTCACACATTTCCTATGATCCCCAGCATGAACTGTATGGCTTGACTTTTCCTGTGTCTCGGTGCATGCAAGTCTGAATGCCCGAAATGCCCTCCCCACCTGGCTATCATGCTCTTTGTGTGTTTACCTGACAAGATAAGTGTATGGACTTGGGAATCAGACTCCCAATGTCAGAGTCTTGCCAACCAATCAAGAATTGGTTGAATACCCCTCATCTGAATTCTGTGGGAGCAGAAATGCTTTAGATTTCAGGTTTTGTCACATATTTTTTTTAATACTCTACATGTAAAAAAATAATATATTTGGGGAAGGGTCCCAATTCTAAATGTGATTTTTTTTTTGTTTTTCATATATGTTACGTGTACATACTGTGAAGGTAATTTTAATTTTATCAAATATTTTTAAGAATTTGGAGCATGAAAGAGTTTCATGATATGAAAGTTTCCACTTGTGGCATTATGTCAGTGCTCAAAAATATTTGGAATTTCATAGTATGGGCTGAGGCCAGGCATGGTGGTATGCACCTCTAATTCTAGAACTTGGGGGGCTGAGACAGTAGGATCCCAGTTATGATGCCAGCTATAGCAACTTAGTGAGGCATTCAGCAAAACAGCAAGATTCTGTTTTAAAACATAAATAAATTACTAAACTGGGGCTGGTAGTATATATCAGAGGTAGAATGCTCCTGAGTTGTTCAATTCCCAGTACCATGAGAGAGAGAGAGAGAGAGAGAGAGAGAGAGAGAGAGAGAGAGAGAGAAAAGAAGAAGAAGAAGAAGAAGAAGAAGAAGAAGAAGAAGAAGAAGAAGAAGAAGAAGGAGGAGGAGGAGGAGGAGGAGGAGGAGGAGGAGGAGGAGGAGGAGAAGGAAGAAGAAGAAGAAGAAGAAGAAGAAGAAGAAGAGGAGGAGGAGGAGGAGGAGGAGGAGGAGGAGAAGGAGGAGGAGAAAGAGGAGGAGGGGGAGGAGGAAGAGGAGGAGGAGAAGGAGGAGGAGGAGGAGAAGAAGAAGGAAGAAGAAGAAGAAGAAGAAGAAGAAGAAGAAGAAGAAGAAGAAGAAGAAGAAGAGGAGGAGGAGGAGGGGGAGGAAGAAGAGGAGGAGGAGGAAGAGGAGGAGGAAGAAGAGGAGGGGGAGGAAGAAGAGAAGGAGGAGGAGGAAGAGGAGGAGGAAGAGGAGGGGGGAGGAAGAAGAGAAGGAGGAGGAGGAAGAGGAGGAGGAAGAGGAGGAGGAAGAGGAGGAGGGGGAGGAAGAAGAGAAGGAGGAGGAGGAAGAGGAGGAGGAAGAGGAGGAGGGGGAGGAAGAAGAGAAGGAGGAGGAGGAAGAGGAGGAAGAGGAGGAGGAGGAGGAAGAGGAGGAGGAAGAGGAGGAGGAGGAGGAAAGAGAACCCAGTGGTAGAGTTCTTGCTTAGCACATACAAGGCCCTGGGTTCTCTCCCTAGCACTACATGCATACATAGTTACATACATACATATGTACATAAGTAAATAAATATATAATGTTTTGACTTTTTGAGCATGTTATGTTTTGGATATTCAGATAAGAATATTCAACTTCTATTATTATCTATAATTATCCACATAATCAGCAACATCACCGTTACATTTTCCCTCAGTGCAAATCTCATATTCTCTATGAAGCTTCTCCTACCACCATCCCTATGGATAGTCATTGCACCAGATAAAATAGGTCGGATTCCTTATGACTCCATTGAGCACACACTCATCACATTTACCCAATCTTTGTTCTGTTCACTTCTCTCATCTACCTGATTCCCCAATAGACTCTGAGTAATGTAATAGCCGGGACAATTCTGTCTAGGTATTAGACAGTGTCTGCTATGTAATTGTTGAACTGATGGACATTCAATTTTCTTTTTAAAGCAAAAAGTCCAATGTTTTCCTACTTGTGCAATATCTGTAAAGGGGGAGTCATTTACAGATTATCATTGGCAGTTTGCAAAAGAGTAAATTAGATGAGATAATTTGATCACAAATATATAGTTCGAATGTAGAGGAGAGATAGGAATAGGAACCCAACACAGGGTGAAGGGACGGATTCTGGCATTGCAAAACAAACTGAACTTAAGAGCTTCACAATCTCAAAAAAGATTCTGGAGGCCAATCTAATGAAATCCTATCCTTTCAAAGGTGCTTTACAAAATGTCTTCCAAATGTGCCAAAACAAAATTACAATGTCATTCATAAGAGACATGTGTGTCATAGTAAAATGTGAGTGAAATTTAAATGTCCACTTATTAAGAATATGTCTAATGAATCATGGTACATGCATATATGAGGATACTGTAAACATCCTAAAATGATGCAAACACAGAATTACAAATATAGAATGATATTGACTATTACCAATGGGAAAAAATATAGGGACCATTTTAAAAATCTATTTTTTCCATAAAAAGTATAGACACAAAGACATACAGTAAATTGTGGAAGAACACTGAAAGATGGGCCTGTTGATAAATCTTACTCCCTTACCTTATTCAGTATCTCTGGCTTATAATGAGATGATAACATTATTTATTTATACCAGAAAATAATAAATATCTAGATTTTTGAGTAGCATGTACAGGATTGGGAAATCTGCAGAAAAATCTAAGTGACTGCTTGGGGAGCGATACACCAGCAGCAAGCTTACCTGAGCATCCTTTCACTGATTCCTTCTTCCACTTTGCTGGAATGGGCAGAGATGACTCCGAAGGAGCCCAGAGGCTGGTGAGTGATGGGAACTGGGTTCTGTTTGGAAGAGAATCCTGCTCTGGCAGGGGTCTCCTTGGGCACAGATGAGAAAGGAAGGCAGGTGGCAGTGCAAGACACAGACAAATTGACAACCTCCACAGTCTTTAGGTTATCCAGAGTAAAGTTCTCTGCAGAGGCCAGCTGGGGCCCCATGATGGAGGAGCCTGCCCTCAGCTCTTGGTTTCTTAAAACTTGGGAGGAAGCAGAGTGAGTCACAGTGGGGCACAGAGTGCCGGCCTCTTGTTCAACCTCCAGGAAGGCATGAGGTCCTTTGTTGAGTATCACGTCATTGATGGCACCACCTTGCTCGCCTGTGGGAATCAGGCTGATGGCATCCGCAGCTGATGTACAGCTGGATTCAGGCACCTTATGGTGAGATGCACCCCCAACCTCTGAGATGCTGCTGTTGGAGAGAAGGTGTTTGCCCACATTCAAGTCTTTCGGCCTGCCTTTTGGGGTATCCATCATTGCTCTGTGAAAAGACCTGGTCCTAGGATTTTCAAGTGCTATGATACGTGGTATTTTAAAGTTAAGACCTTTGGTTTCATTATTGGGAGTATCAGTCCTACCATCCAGACGACAGTGTCCTTGAGGATCCCACTGACTCCCTGTACATTTGGGGATGTCCATATAGCCAGGGCCCTGCTGACTGTCAACATCTAAAGCCACTTCCACAAGGGCCTGGCCTCCCCTGGCCTCCTGAGCTTCAGAGTCACAGGACTGAGAGCTGTGTTCAGGGGAACCTGTGCTCTGGTGCATATCTGAAGCTTCGGGAAAGTCCCCCTTTTTCTTTGCTATGTTTGTACCTTCAGCGGTGTCCTCTGGGCTACTGATCTGGGGTGCAGATGCAGATTTGGTCAGCTTGGTGAGAGCCAGCTCCCGCTCTTCTTCCTCAAATGGCAAAGAGCTAATGGAGGTGAGAGAGGCCTGGATACCGCTTGGCAAGCTGGTGTTGCTCTCCGTGTGCCCGCCCTCCAGGGAGTTCCTGTGCAGGGCATGTCTCCGAACCAACTGGTGCAGGACTTCCCGATCACTAGGCAGCTCCAGGGCCCTGCTTCGGGCCTCAGACCAGGCAACAGAGCTTGGCTCACTCTCGATGCCCGAATCAGATATAATGGAAGACGACCTCTTAATTATCCCAGACAGCACAGACAGCTCCTCCTGCTCTTCCACAGAAGGCTCCTGCGAGGAAGATCTAGGATCTAAAGGCTCCACTATATTAAATCCTTGTGGGTCACAAGTCTCAGCAAGGGTGAGTTTCAGGCTTAGCAGCACTGGCTTACACTCTTGCTCTGCTCCCTTTTCTAAAGTACTTGATTCAAGAAGGGCTGTTTTGTCTGAAGTTACGCTATTTTGGTGATTTCCACCTGCTACCACTTTGCTTTGCACAGTCCTTTGGACACCACAGCTTTCTCTATAGCTTCTCTTGTCTTGCTGAGCACCAAGGGCCTCTATAGGCTCAGCTCTTTGGGAGTTCTTATTGCTAGATTTCACATCAATGTAGGTCAGTGCAGGGGCCTGTCCATCCTCTAAGCCTGGGCCCCTTCTGGGCATGTCCACATCTGCCAGAAGATAGGTTCCAATATTAGACCTTTGGCTAGTCCAACATTCATCTTCGGGTGCTCCTGTTTTGTTCTGGAATTCACCAATTGTTAGATACACCTGAGATTCAGAGCATACTTCCTTGTGATTTTGAGTGAGTATTTGCTCATCATGCCCTGGACATCTAGTGATTTCTTCATCAGAGTGCATTTGTGGTGGTTTCATAGTAGACAAGACAAAGTCTTCCCGAAAAGAAGATTTTCTATTTACAATATGGTTTCCTTCTTCCTCTTTTAGACTCATTATTGCAGGACTTATGGCTGGAACATCAAAGTTAGGATAAACACTGAAATGATGCCCTACAGAAAAAAAAAGAAAGTTACATTAGATTACATTAGAGTTTACAAATCTCTGTCCACAGGTTGTTCAAATATGTAACTGTATAAAAAGAAAATTAGAAATCGTTTATCTCGTTTTTTGAAATATACTCCAGATGCTTGGAATTTCCATTCATAGAAGTGTCTTTTTTCTTCATGGAGGTCCTGAGAGTTTATGATAACTAGATGATATATCCTGAGTTATTAGATGGTTAACGCCAGTGAGATCAATGAAGATAAAGGCAGGCCTTGGCAATATGGCCAACAAAGTGATTAGAGGGTTAAGACCTAGAGCCAAGTAATTCCAATACGACCTACAGTAAGAAATCTAATTCAGCCCTGTGGTCAGCTGTCCAATCCATGGTTTCCACATAACAAAACCCTGACAAAATGTCTATATACTGGTTCAAGTGACCTTCTCTGGCCAATGACAAAGATGTATGTCTCAGAGGGTAACAAGTCCTAAGAACAATGAAAACTTCTATCTGGGACCTCTCAAACCGTAGACTTTAGCCCACAAACCTCTGTTTTCCTTTGTTTCTGTTTTGTTTGAGTAAGCCACTTTTGTATTCCTTACAATAAAATCATAATTGTAAGTAACGTTCCTCCCTGAGTTCTGAGAGTCATTCTAGCATATTACCGGACCCTGTGTAGGTTATGGGAATCCAGAATTATTAGCCAGTTGACTAGAAGTGTAAGTTGCTCTGGAGTGCTTTGATTACCAAAGAATACACTGAAATGTTGTCTGTGTAATGTGCCAGGCACCAGCTCAGGGAGAGGGCACCTAGACATTCACTGTAAGAGTGGACCAGTGTCTGCATTGATGGGGTTTTCAATATATTTGGAAGTAAACACAAGCATGGTGAGGTCTTCTGCCAAAATCACGTGGATTGGGGGAAAATTTTGGAGACAGTGAAGAGATAAGTGCTTTCGGGATGAGGGGAAGAAGAGGGATAAATGGATAGCACACAGAAGATTTTTGAGGACAGAGAAATTACTCTGTATGACACTGTAAAGGCAGACATGTCATTGTATGTTTGCCTAAACCCACAGCCTGTGCCCAGAATGATTCATGACTTTTTGGTGTTAATAATGTCTGAGTGCAGATATATCCATATTCTATTTGGGTAGGATACAGTGAGGGGCTATGCAAGTGTGGGGGCAGAGAGTACATAAATATCTTTATACTTCCTGTTCATTTATTCCTTTTCTGGAAGCCTAAAATTAGTATAAGTCCTTTTAAAAAACAATAAGAAACAAATCAAGATGTGGGCAGTATTGTGGGGAGTATGAATCGAGCTCTTTAGAAAAGCAGGTAAGAGGCCACATTTGAGGCCTAGCTGGGCAAAGGTCCAGGTCACTGGAGTGCACGGTCTGGCTAGGCACAGGTGAGCTCCTACCTGGATAGAGTCAGAGTGAAAGGAGAGTGAGGTGGGCTTAGTCAGCTAGAGAGAACCTGGATCACCTTATATGCCAAGTATAGATTAGGAGTCTAATCTTTATTCTATAGGTAATAGGAACAAAGAAGCATTTAGATTTATCAGAGACAATCAGACAGGACTCTGGAAGTGCAGAAAGGAATCTGGCTGACAAAATGGCAGCGATGCAGTCTCACCCTTGCAGGTAGAGAGCCTGAGAGGAGCAGGAGGTCTGGTGCACGGAGGATGACTTAGAGTCAGATGCTGACAAACGGCATTTGTAAATGCGCGCTCATCCTTGTTTTGTGACTGTCCCTCACCTTTCTTAATGCCCATGGATAGATCCTTCCATTGTTTACAGTAACCCTCTGAATAGAAACCATTACCCCTTTGCCCAACGTCACCCCGTTATTAATTGTGGAGGAGGAAACTCCAATCCAGACATTCTGTCCAACTCTTGAGGCTTTATGTGAACCACGCAGTTGCCTTAGCATTGGGGCATGGGAGGCTGGTGGGAGGCTACACATAATAAAGGCAAAATTTGAGGAGTATGTGGGGTACAGCAGGTATCCGAGTCACATCCTGCGGCAGGCCACCGTGCATGAATGCTATTATTTAACACGGAAATTCTTTAACACTGAACTCTTTTATTTTCCTTTCTGCATGCTATAAGGATGGACTGCAAGTGTTTCTGACCATCACAGGGCAAGGTATCAATAATAAGGCCACCAAGCTCTACAGGAAAGAGGAAATGGGTCTTTATTGTTGAAGTTTTTGATTTGGCTTTAAAGAACCATCAAAGCATTTTGTGAAAGAACAAAAAGGTCAAGAGAAGCTTTGGTTTTGAATGGGGATGGAGCAATGCTGTAATGTGGCTTGCGGAATGAGGAAGGTGTACAGCAAGATGTATTGGGAGACAGCCAGCACTCAGCACCTGCTGTGGTTTTCCTAAGAAGTTAAGACCATGAGTTCCGCAGCCCGCCATCAGGCACATTCTAGATGTAGCTAAGAGCTGCTACTCCTAAAACATCATGAGGGAATGAACAGTGAACAGCTTAAAGGAGCCTACATGGGTAGATGTTCCTAGAGAGGTGTCCCCAAACCATGCCATGTTTCTGTTTAACATTTGAGAGTGTTGACATGTAAAGTAGAGAAAAAGGTGGGTGGGGAGGCCCCAGAAAGATTGGGATGGCCTTCTAATGGATGCTGCATGACAGGCTCAGAAAAAAAGTAAAAGAAAATAAATTTATGTGATATAATTTGACATGTGTGTTGAGGAATTGAGATTTATAATCACTAGAATATCTAATAGTATTTGTAGGAAAAAAAAAGATTGAAAGCCAATCTACAATAAGACCCCACAATGCTCATATTAGAGGTTCTGACAGTGAATGCTTAGTTTATTTCTCCTCCAACTGTTCAAATTTTCTGTAAATTATAAACTATAAGGAAGGTTAACATATATATATATATATATATGTTATACATATATACATATATATACATATATATGCATCATGCATACACACACACACACACACACACACTCTCCATATATGAAAAAGCCCAAGTGCTGTGTTTTTAAGCTTGTTTTGGCCAGGCAGGTTGAAAGCCCATACTGCCCTGATACATATTTTTGCTGTCATACACCTGGTTGGCACTAGATGTCAGAGTACAACAGAGAACCAAATTATCACCTTTGCAAGGTAAGGTGGCAATGTCCTTGGAAGTCAAGAAGACTTTTAAACATGCTACAAATGTCAGACTGCAGAACTTGTGATATTCAGCGAATTTAACACCTGATTTAAACTATGGGTTCCTGAGCATGGTGACATAAAATCTGTCAAGGGGAGAGAGCAGGTAGGGCATGAGCTGTAAAGTTGGGTTTGAATGTGGATTATTGCCACATAATCTTTAATAAATATGCATACTCCTTGTGCCTCAGTTTCTCCCTGTGAAATAGAGATTATGAGTTATTTACATGATTAATAAACTGCAAGAGCAACCAATCTGGATACTTTTGTGCAAAAAATACAGGCAAATGACTCCATGATATGAATCACTGACTCATGAACAGTCCCACCTTTTTCTCTACCTCGCATGCCAGTATCCTCAAAATATTTAGTAGAAGCATGACATGGCTGGGGAGGCCTCTTTAGGAACATCTACCCATGTAGGTTTCTTTAAGCTCTTCATTGTTCATACCTCATGTACAGTCCACTTGGGTACTTTTGTTTGGCTTGTAGCATAAAACAGGCACTTAGTTCATAGGAACTTGAACTCAGTGCTATTAAAGTTCAGCCAGAAATGACTTTATGCTTGAGTTGCACACTTGGGATAAGAAAAGATTTTTTCCAACTTACAAGTCATTCCAGTGTATGTCCAGGATTGGTTCACATTCTCTAGGTGAAAATACTGAAGCACTAGATATAATTCTGCCCCCCAAAGGCAGGAGTAGGGCCTTTTATTAGATTAAATTATAATGGTCCCTAAAACAAAGCCATTTCAATTAGCTTAACATCAGTTTTTTATTTCCCTCTTTAATAGACAAAATACTCTGTCAATTTTAGTTTTACTGTTTTTGAGATATAAACAGAGCATCTGCTAGAACAGAGACCTCTGGGAAGCCATCTCCTTGATTCTTTGCAAGAAGAAGAAGAAGAAGAAGAAGAAGGAGGAGGAGGAGGAGGAGGAGGAGGAGGAGGAGGAGGAGGAGGAGATTATGACAAGGACAAACCTGTGGCAGGACAGTCTACATATCTGTCCTCAAAGATAACTGGCAGGGTGCTCCAGTCGCCATCAATGTCCAGGCACTCTGCAGGCAGCGGTGGCATGCTGGTGAGGTACTCTGAATTCCGAACATCTAGAGACAGCTGGCTATGGGTCTGTATCCTAGGGAGCATACAGACAAGGTAAGAATCCAGGAAAGACAAGACAATAGTCCCAAGGAAACATTCAGATGATCTTTATCAGATTCTGGGAGTCAACTCTGTCTATCCATCTTCTCTTCCTCCCTCTCACCTTCTTAGTCCCCAAACTATATCTGCTTTGTTGAAAACTTGCCCAGTTTCTGCAGTTCAAGGTCAGTAGGTGAAACACAAAGTATCTCTTACCATCTAATGGAATGGAATAAATACCATGTTAGTTGGAATGCCAGCTGAGTTTCTAAGTCACTAGGAATCTCAAGTTAGTACGTGGAGGAATAACTTAAATGTACTTATCCTTTACTCTTCCTTCTCAAATTTATTATGCCACTTAGAGTCTGAGCCATGTTTTGGTATATGTTAATTAAAAATAATTTACAATAGAATTTTTGTGGTACTGGGACTGTTACAATAGCCTTTTTATTGGATGTCACATGAATACGGGCATCCTATATCAGGATATAGGCTTCCTTGGTTCAAAAACCATATTTTGGTGGAGTTCTTTAATGTAGGATTAAAATAGAACACCTGTATTTATTCTTCATGAATTAAATTTCCTTCTCCCAATAGTAATACTAGAATCTAAAATAATCACTATTTCTAATTCAAAAGCTGAGGCGGTTTAATCTCTTCAATTTAAGTTTCTGCAGGAGGGAGAAAATTTATTTTACCTCATGATTGGAAAAATATTAAATAATGTTCCATCATTGTTCTTTAAACAACTTACCCACTTTTCTCTGAGAGAAGAGGAGTGCCTTACAGAGTTTGTGAGTCTGAGAAAAGAATGATAGCTAATTTATCTGTCTGTCTCCTGTCTGTCTGTGATTCTCTTGAAGCAGCCTGAACTCTAGAAGACCTAGTCTTATGTTCCAGCCACATAGAACATCTGCCCCTGGAAGACAGCTTGGTAAACATGGTCCACAGCATGCAGAGGTCCAAAGAAAGTTCTCTAATACACATTTTAATTAATAAAGATAAGGAGATAAGTATACATATGCATTGATGATATGTGATGTACATGTATTTTAAATAATACATACTGAATGTTTACCTTACATATTACTACATATCAACTTGATAAGTACACTAAATATGTGTATTCTATTATTGTCTTATTTTTCAATTGGATCTTAACTCACAAATGTAAACAAGTTTTTTTCTCCTCTCTTTTTGAAAGCCTTGAAGGCTGCTGCAACTTCATACCTCTTAATATTTAATTCTTTAGTGTTTCCTGAATATTAGAAGGGATCTTGTTTCAGTCAAGTCTGCCAAGTCAAGTACACTATCGGAGTAGGGAACTTCTGGTCTAGATTTTAGTTTATTAAGAAAATGTTGACTTAACAGCAAGGCACTTGGGATGAGGTGGACAGGCTGAGGCTCAACTTGAAGCTGGGTCTCCACCTTACTGAGTCATACAGAAAGCATGTGACTCGGCCAGAAGTAGCCCAGCACAGCAGGATGGAGGTGTAGTGCCTGGTTTGAACCATGTGACCAGGTGTTTGTTCCTATTGGAATGTTGCTTTGGGGCATGAGACCAAGTACCTAAAACCTAGCTTAGCATGTGTCCAGAAAATGGCTAAAAGCTAAGAAACATCGAATCATTTCCAGTCTCCAAATGCAGAGATTTGAGAAGACTCTTTGGAAAAGACCTTGTGTGTGACCTTCAGGCCCAATCTTTGAAACCAGGAGGCTGTTCTAGGCTGGCCTCAGAAGAAGCTGTCTTGCCCTCCCAGGCCTTGTATGCAGGGCTACAACTCCCTGGAGGGAGAGAGGTGCAGGATAACAGAAGTATGTTGGCAGGACTATGTCCTTGTCTTTATTTGGATATCAAGTTTGCTTAAAGCAATGTGTAGGGTGCTGAGATGGCAAGGTGGGGACTTGTGATGATTGATTGAGGTTGCCAATATGACTGAATTAAGAATACCCAGATAGCTGATAAAGCTTTACTAATTCTCAATCCTTGCACTGAATTAGAACACACTAAGGAATTTCCCTCTCTCTCTCCCATCCCCCTCAGTTAGATTCACAATCATATCAAAGTCAATCACTAAACCAAACATGAGAAGGAGGGAGGGCAAGGAAATGGGGTGGGAAATGGGGAAGGGCTACATGAGTAAAGTGTGCATGTATGCCTGTACCATCTTGTACTCCATTAAGGTGTATGATTGCAATGCACCAATTAAAAAAATTAAAGGAAGGGAATACACAAATAGCTGGCAAGGCTTTACCTCATCTCTACCATTTGTTATTATCAATGCTTCTGCTGCAAAGGAAGGCCCAGTGGTTCAGCAATCAATGAGAATGATGGGTTTGCTTCAGGTCTGTTTGTGGGGTCTTGCCAAAGAAGACCCTGGGGAAAGCCTTTGGTGTGTTAGTGGCTTGAGAGGGAAAATCCACTCTCAATGGAGAGAGTTGCTCTCCAGCTCTCCAATCAGTTGGGGTCTGGTTAGAAGGAAAAAGTGGAGAGCAAATTCTTGCTGTCTTTTCTATAGTCAGAATAGCCTTCCTTCTCTTGTCCTTGTACATCAGAACTCCAACTTCTTCAGTTTGGGATGTAGGGACTCAAGTCAGCAGTCCCCAGGTGCTGGGTACCTTAGCCTTGAACTGAAAACTATACCCCCAACCTCACTGGGCCTGACGTCTTCAGACTTGGGCTGACAAGTTTCCATCTCTCCTGGTTCTCCCGCTCATGCAGGGACTGTTGAGGAACTTGTCAGCCTCACTAACTAAGTACTCGATTTGCCTAATCTCTTCCCATCTACTTCTCTCTTTCTATTCTATCATTTCTGCCTCTCTGGGGATCCTTGACTCAAACAGGTACCTAGGAGTTTCAGATCCTAATGGATTAAAGCTACGGGGAGAGAGACAATCCAGGCAGAATACACTGTCCTTCCAGGTGCAGCTCAAAGAAATTAAACTCTGCAACTTCCAAAATCAAAGCACTTTGACACCCCCTTAGCCTGATCTGCTTTTTTACAATACCAATAACCTTCTAACATGTTCTGCAATTTATTGGTTCATAATGCTGGTTGTTAAGCATCTATCTTCCTCCTTGTGCTGTTGGGCTCACTGATGTGTCCCTGGTGCCCTAAACAATGCCTCGCATCTGGTGAACAATACAAATATCTGTTGGATGCATTAGTTCTTCAACAAGTTATATGTTAGGAAACTGGGGGTGATGCATATACCAGACCCTCCACAGGGCCCTGCCAAGGTGGTAAGAGGAAGCAGCAAGGAAGGCTGGGACTTCAGGGTGATTGTCCTCAAGGCCTGGCTGAGTCTAGACCCTATGTGGGCAAAGGCAGTGCAGGGGAGACCTGTAAGCCAAGAAATGCTACAGGCAAGGATGACAATTCAGACCAAGGAGAGAACTGTGAATGGGTGAGGTGTGAGTACAGCTCAATAGCATAAAAAGTGCTCAATTCTATAGTAGAAAACTCCACAGTATAAGTTTTTTCTTTAGAATAATGGGTCAGTGCCTGACACAGGAGCCACAGCAAGGAGGCTAGAACTCGGAGTGTGGTCTCTGAATTTCAACTAACCTATGTTGCTCTGAGTGTCCTGCTGTGGTCTAAGATAAATTACTTAACTTCCTTGGGTCTAAGTTTCCCCAGTTTCTTTTTTATAGAGGGAGAGTAGCAGCACCTACCTGGCTGGGTAAATGTGAACATTAAGCGAACCACTGCATGTAAATACTTGTGGACAGTTTCTTACCAGAATATTGTCAATAGGCTGTGAGCACGATGAGTACGGTGAGATGCCTAATGAGTTCAATCCTACGAACCCAGCATCTTATAGAATGAATGTGTTTTTATTAATTAGTGCTATAATTATTAACACAGATAATGTAAAAGTCAAAGTTAATCTCAATTATATTATGAAAATTAATATATCAGTATAGGTCTCCACAGGTTTCACATTTTCACCACTCATTTTAGCAACAAACTTTTCCTCCAATATCTACTTCCTGTGTAAAAAACACTGATGTGAAGCTAGTTAAACAGAGAGGAGGGGCAGAAAACATAGGCTTGCTACTAACCTGTTCCAATTAACTATTTTTTTCTTCTTGGTACTGGGAATTGAGCGCAGGTACATTCTACCTCAAAGCTACACCCCCATCCTTTTTATTTTTTTATTTGAAACAGGGTCTTGTTAAGTTGCTAATGGTATTTGCTAAGCTACTGAGATCGGCCTTGACACCTGCGATCCTCTGTTTCAGCCTCCCAAGTGCTGAGATCAAATTAACTCCTTAACATGATTTAAAAATTACAACCTATGGCAACAAATAGTCTTTATTTCCCTGGTATCCCAGTTGCCACACTCTCAGAAGCATACGTGTCAAAATAAAAGTTTAAGCAAACACTTCTTACTCCGACTACCTATATGACCTTGTCCTGTCCTAGCCTAGCCTGGTCTACTTCACTTATAAGTGTTGCTACAAGCCTACCAAGTGATTTCACAGCTCACTAAATGGTTCTGACCTATTATTGGAGAAACACAATGTAGTTCATGCTTGAACAAGATGGGTCTTGACAGATGGGGCTCACCTGGACCAACTTGCATTTCCACCTGTCCATCTTGATTTGGAGCAGGATGCTGCCTCGCGTGCAAACAGGACCATCTTTCTAAGGTTCTATACTCTCAGTTCTGACCTCCACGTAAGTCCACCCTGCTCATTCATTCACAGGGGCTGGCAAAATGTAGCCCTGCCCACAGGTCAAACTAAGTCTCACTTCTGTTCTCAGCATGTCAGACCTTCCTTCTGTCATTTTCTCAGTCTAAACAGAAATTTCCCTCTATTCAGTAGACCTCATTTCTGATCTGGAAAAGCACTTACTGTCTCCTGAGCAAGATTTCTTCTATTTCAGTTTCTTTCTTATGTTATATGTTACTATTATTAAATGAATTCTTAAAATATTACCTAACCTCTAAAGTTACTATATAGGATGAATATAACAACCTATGGTTATGTAGGGACCACTCTTGCACCGAATTCCTCACTCCCATGTCACCTCCTAGGCAGGAAGCCTTCTCTAACAGCTCCCTAAAATAGCAAGCTGGTAGATATTTTGCCATTGTACTTAACCACATTTGGCATATCATCTTAATTTAAGTATTTATTTTTTATTTTTTATTGGTGTGTTATACTCATACATCTCAATGGGGTACAAGATGGTAGAGGCATACATGCACACATCACTCCTTTAGCCCTTCCCCAATTTCCTCCCAATTTCCTCCCTTTCTTCCTTTTCATGTTTGGCTTAGTGATTGACTTTGATATGTTTGTGAATGTACATCATGTGCTTTACGGAATTTCTGTCTTTTCCCCTTCCATCTCCCTCACTTAAATCGCCTTATTTGCTCACCTATAGTTTCTTTCTTCTTGTAAAGTTCCTCTCATGATACATTTTCTCCCTAGCTTCGATATATATTAGGGAGAAAATCAATTTTCTTACTTTTTTGACTGACTGATCTCATTTAGCATAATGTTTTCCAGTTTCATCCATTTTCTGTAAATGACATATCATCTTAATTTGAATGCCTTCTACCACAATATATAAACTCTATGAGATAGGGAGTTTGTCCATTTGGTTCACTGCTGCCTCTGCTTCCGCTTCCTTGGCACTTGCATGCGTGGAAATCGCGTGCATGATTGGCTGATTGCTTAAAAAAAGCAGTGCCCTGAGGGGGAGCATTGTCTCTGGCCAGAGTACTCCCCCACTCTTAGATATTCTTTCATAACTACTATTCTTTTGGTAATGATTCTTTTAACTTTCCACATGAATTGCTCTGGTGATGTAAGATCAGGACTGTGGGAGAAACTGAGTCTGTGGAAAATAAATTTTCTAGTAATTTGTCTAAGCCTCTCAACTGCCCTCAGCTTTGATCGAGATGTAAATCTAGTCAGAATTCAGATGCTGTGGAAGCATTCCAGCTACAGCAATTACAAACGCAGAATTCCTCTCTATCTCTGACCTTCATTCTAATCATTAACCTATAGTAAAAGCCTTAAGAGTCAGCTGAAGTTATTAGCCCTAAAAACTTGGAAGGGAGGCAACTGGTGCCTCTGTTTAACCCCTCTCCTTGTGATCTGGCCTAGATACAGAGAGGATAAACTTTGTGTGTGACTTCAAAGCAGCCTAGTTGATGAGCAGCCAATACTGCCCAATACAATAGAGCCGGAAGGCTAAGAAGATTCTTGACCTTTAAACCCAGTATATGTGCTGCCCGAGACAGGGAGGCAGGCACCCCGTGGTTAAAAAATAAATATGTCGGAACAAAGGACAGATATAATAAATGTGTAGGTGTGAAGAAAGGAAATATGGTGAGAATAAGAAAGCATTTTTGTGTGAAGAAGAGTTTATCCTAAGATTGTCCCAAATGGGAAAGAGAGAATCAGGGTAATCAAAAAAGAGTAAAAGGAAGTTGCAGAAGGTTTGTGGTAGGAAAATGGATTATTAAAAGAGAAATAGGCTTCTAATAAGCCTATCATTTGAGGAAAAGTGCTCAGCAGCTAGAGAAGTAATCTGACAATTAAATCTAAAAACTTCATGTTACTTTTTGGTGTTTATCTACTAAAATGTGTTGTGAGCTTGTTTAAGCTTTCAGACTTTAGATGGCATTGCAGACAAAACCTGGCAGACCTCCATCGCAGGACTTTGGATCACCATATCTCCCCATGCCAGCCATATGAACAAAGCCCTAGGAACGGAAAGTTCCAAAAGAGTTAAAGGAGATTCCATGAGAGGACGAATTCTCCAAGCCCTGGGCGTGCCTGTGCCTTTTGGAATTTTCCCTTTGGAGCTGCCTGTCTGCAAGGGCAGGGGGCTGGATTTGGTCACAGGATCTGTAGCTAATCTTGAATACCGGACTAGTGTCCTTTTACTTTGTTTACATGTCCTTCACTATAGTTTTGTGGTTTTTACACTTTTTTACTATTAATCTCACTGGTGAAGGATATAAATTTTCCTGGGTTCTTGTAATAAAGTGTCAATTTCACAAGAGGCATTTGTCCATGTCAGTCATTTCAGATTTTTCCCAGAGAGGAATCTCCACTTTTAGTGCTGTGGATAGGAACTTAAATGAGTTTATTTCATAAAAAGGGAAAAATCGCTGTAGATAAGCGGCTGCAGCCTTTGCCCACCTTTCGAGAAACCAGTCCCAAAGGGTCCCGACACCCTGGCAGAGTCCCTAGTGCCCAGCTGAGCTGGTCAGTAGCAGTTCACTGCTGAATAGTCTACATCTACAATAATGTCTGGCATATGTCAACACTAAATAGATGTTTCTTTAATCATAGAATCTTTCACAGCTAAAACTCAAGTGTATGAGGTTCAGTAAATAGTTCCTCCTTTTGTTCATGTTTTATTTGTCTTCTGAGGGCTGGTGGTTAAACATTTATGAGGATGCTGGCCCTAGCCCCTTCTCCTAAGTTTCTGTGACCTTACCTTGCTTTGTTTTTCTTCACTTGTCACTGCCTGCAATGATAGAACTTTTAGCTCACCTTTTGTCCCCTGAAACAAGTGATCTGTGAGGACAGCGCTTTCTTCTTCATTCCCTGCTGTATTCCAACTGCCTCTGTGGACATAAGCACTCACTATGGGGTCATCGTCTGACATTTCCTGAGCAAAGTCTGAGACCGGTGCTATGTATTTTCCTGTATATGGATATTCCTATTTTGTCCTTTCAAATTAGCCTCATCTGATTTATGTATAAGAAAACTAAGCTGCGTGAGGTAGGGATAAAATCACCAAGAAAACAGTCTCAATGACCCACTGCCCATCACTGGAGGACAGAGCTTGAGCCCAGATCATCTGACACTGTACCAACTGTGCTGGGCACAGATGGTGGTTATTCAACCAAGCTTTTCTGGAAGGGTTGCTCACAGCCTTTGTGTCTGTCACCTGTGCAGGTGAGCATCATTTGAGGATGTAGCCCCAGCATGGCTAAGGCTAACCTCCTCTTCCTATGACTCTGGGAAGCTGGTTTCTTGCAGTCCTCCTGATTTGTAATATTTCACTCAGTTATCCCCCCAAAAAAACTATGCTTTGTCATATTAGCTCTTCTTCTATTAGTTCTTGAGCATATGTCTGGCCAGTTCTAGCTGAAGGCTGGAATGAGTGAATGAATTCACCAGTGGGAGAGGACTCCAGGGAGCTCCAGACACATTATTTTAACATTAAGTGCAACTCCCCTGGTGTCCCTCTCACTTGCAGAACCCAGGAGGAAAAATGCAAATGACACTGTACTTTCCAAGTAGAAGGGGGCAAGGGAAGGAAACAAGGTTATATAGAAGAGGGTGAAAGAACCTTCAGTACATCTGGTGCAATGCATGACCTTAAGAACTTCTACAGCCAGATCTACTGGGACACCTCAAACATCCTTCTGTCCATGTTTATATTTTGAGGTGAACATATTTTAGTAATAAAAACAATTCTAAAGATCCTGGGGGAAATCTCTGCCCTCTTCACTAGAGAATCCCTGAGAGAAGATGACTTCGTCTCCCATCCTCTGATTCTCAAGTATTTTTCAATCTTTTCTGGAAGGTGACAAACTTAGAAATTCATCAGTTCTCTTAATTAGAGGTCACATGCTTAATTATTATGCCAAGTGCATTTTTTAGTGACTGTGGTGTCTCAAACAGCATCTATAATTTTCTTTTGGCATAGCTTGTGGCCACACCACCTGCTTCTAATCCATTTTGCAAAGGACTCGGTCGGCACAGGTGTCTTCAGGGACCTAGGGCATCTTGATTTTGTCTTTAGAACTGCGATGACATTCAACACAAGAAACCTTTGGCTGCTGACCTCCTCTGCCACCAATGGCTCCTGCCTCTGCAATATGTCTGACTCCTCTGTCCTGGTATTGCAGACTGATTGTACAGAGGTTAGCAGGTTTCTTGGTTTCACAGACAGAAAGAAAGTGAAAGGAAAGTTTGAGCAAAGAAAAGCAGGTCGACGGGCTTGACTAGCTACTTTACAAGGTAAGTGCACATGCAATTTACTACTTACAGGTTTTCCTGGAAGGTCAGGACTGCCAGTTTTTGGTGCTCCATATAAAAAAAGGCTTCGGAAAACCTCCGGACCTGAGGAATAAAGCAATGTAAATAGCTTACTTCTCCAGGTAGATATGACCTCCACTTCTTAAAATTGAAGGTCAGGGAGACAAGAGTTATGTACTAATAGAAGAAAAGCTCTGCCCACACCCAGAGGTTTGAAACAATACATTTCCCACTCTCCATAGCTGTTCCTCCTCCTTTTCAGCTCTCAGTCCAAACCTGCTATATGAACACAGTTTAGTGCAGGTTTATGAAAACATTCTTGCATTGCTTTCTATCATGTTTATATTTAGGGTTTATTCCTTCTACTGGAATATAAGACCTTGGCAAACTGTCACCATAAATAAATACAGAATTTCAAAAGTCAGTCATGTAAGTGTGTTTGCTAAGCACTTTGTGAACTCTGATTCTAGATATTTGTTCTTCTTGCTCTAAAGGAGATCAACATTGCTTATTATGCATTATTGCTTACCCATATACAGTCAAGTTGGTAGCAATGCAATTCATTTAAAGCACTGCCTTACATCTGAAACATTTTTACAAGTATTCTTGTTTGCTTGTGGTTGCTTTGTTTGTTTTTCTTTTGTTGTTTCCTTTGGCAGTGCTCTGGGTAAGATCCCATGTACAAAGCTAGGTAAGTGTTCTACCTCCGAGCTATATTACAGGTTGTGCAAATACTATTAATATAATACCCATTATTATAAGCTCCATTATTATCAGATATACACAGAAAAGGTGCTTTGTGAATGATAAGCTCAGAGGTCTGAGTGGCTAAGTAAGTTTCTAATGTAACATTGCATGCTCTTGGTGGGGGCTGGACTGATGCTCAGAAGTATAGACTAGGACAGCCCCAATTTTTATTCTGTTCATGAACTAATGCTCGAAAAGCTTCCCAAGAGAGTGAATGCCTACGGCTAGGGGATTTCTACCACTTGACACTTTACCCTCAAGGTGTGGTGTTCCTGGGTGAGGTAAGTTGTGACTTGAGAGTGCTGCGTCACCGTGTCCAGAAACTGGGTCCACAGAGCCATCACGTGGGAAGTGAGCCAGGCAAGATCCTTGCTGATCTGCTCAGCTATCTTCTCTGGATTGTTCAACATCTGGAGGCAAGAAAAGTGGCAGTCAGGCCTTTACTTCATGAGACGATCATAGTCTTCTTCTTGACACCTTTACTAACTTCTCCGTGTTCAGGGAATATCTGTGCCTCTGTGAGACTACATTATGCTGCTTAGTCATACAGGAGCCCTGCCACCCTGCACGTGGGCCTCAAAATGGTGATAGGTCACCCTGTAGTTCCTGTCTACAGACTAGCATCCAGTTCTTCTAGTCTTGCATGCAAGATCACCCACTACCCAGCACCCTTTTCTCTCTTCCACTTCACTTGATTTTCCTGGTATCTTAAGTACAGCTTACTTATGGAAATGCCTTGCACCTTTGATGTTTTCCTTCCCATTGTGTACATTGCTTCACCTTTTTAACTTTTCTATCCCGCCCCTCTAACCCCATCATCACAAAACCATATTAAACCTACCTGCTCAGTGCTAAGATCCAGTGGCTTCCTTCCATGCACTCTTTGCTTCATGATAGGCTGAAAATAAGCCATCATGGCAGCCTCCTCACTCCTCCCAGCCCTAGAGACCCTTACACTGGATTCCACTCGATATCCCACCAAAGTCTCAGTATTTGCAGTGATTGTAGCTGCCATGTATGAATAGTAATTATTTGGTAGACAGAGTCCTAGGCATTTTACATGTGTTTCCTATTTAACTCCTATTCTTACTCTGCGGTTGAGGGATTGTAACTATCCTTTTACACAAAAGTAAAATGAGAATGAGTGAAACGTGAGTTCCCAGAATGCCACCAAGTTAGACAGCTGAAGGACTCTGACTACAAAGCCACTTCCCCACACCACAGTAGGGCGTCTGCGAGAAGATAGTGTTACAAGTTCATTGCTTTTGATTCTTATATGGCAGGCTGCACATGGCTTTGGCAAACTGCCACCCTCCTATCAACCCCTCACATTTCTTATGGAAGATTCCAGCTTGCCTTAATTAAAACTTGAAGGAGCCTGGCTAGAGGGGACCTGGAGCTTTTGGAGAAGATCTTTTGAAAATGGAATCTTTTTGGATAACTGCAGTTTTAAATGGAGAGAACAATCTTCTCGGGGAGTACCTTTAGAAGAGCAATCTTGTCTCTGAGGAGTGGCAGGAAGCCAGTGAAAAATGCTGACACCAAGCTCTAGCTTCTTTATGTATACAACCACACCTCAATGAGCATCTTCCACGTCTCAGGTTCATGTTTACAATAAACCAGAACACAGAGAGATAGGAGAGCGTGTCTGTCTGGAGGGAGCCTATTTACATGGGAATGTGGACTATCGATGAACGTCGGCGTGGAACTCCCTGTTATGCATGATGGACTGAGGGTACATAACCATAGGTACTTCAAACTCTAGCCCTTTTCAACAGTTGTCTTGGGCCTCACTTTCTCCAATAAATATGCAAAAATAATTACTTTGGATGAAATAATTCATAGGGAAATCTAAGTTCAGTGCTTGAAACATTGGGAGCTCCTTTTTTATTCTAAGATTGAAGGCTGATGCTAGATGAAGACATATCAGGTGGACTGAGACATCTAAGTATAATAAAAAGAGGGAAGAAGTTTGGTGCACAGTAACACTCTCCACCTTCGAGGGATTACTCCTTTTTTTTTTTTTTTTTTTTTTTTTTTGGTAGTGGAGCTTGGACCCAGGGGCATTGTATCTCTGAGCTATACCCACAGTCCATTTTATTTTGAAGAAGAGGCTCACTAAATTGCTGAGGCTGGCTTGTAATCTGTGATCCTCTTGTCTCAGCCTCCCAAGAACTGGGATTATAGGCATGCACAACCATACCTGGAGAGCCTGCTTTATAGTTAATGACTAGCTTCCAAACACAGGCTTCATTCGGAAACAGCATCTCTGAGCTGTTTCTTCCAAGTGTTGAGATCAGTGTTTGATGACCATGCTTGGATCAGTCACCTATACCATGGTCAAGAGTGTTAATAGATACAAAAGTAAGGGATAGATGGGGGGATGAATCGGTTACCAGAAAACCCTGAGGCTGGTGAATGAGGCTTCTGATGGACTAGAGATAGCTTATATTTGGAATCCCCAACCAGCATGCCTCAATAATGAGAGCCAATCTCCTCTGTCAACGCTTGGCACCTTTTTGCTCCTTAAAATAGTTCACACCCTACCTGGGACTACCTCCCTTTCTTGCCTGGTACACACCCATTGTTCTAGTCATACAACCTTCCTACAGCGGCCTGCACACACCTGGCCATTTTCAAGTTCCAGGCCCTTGGTCAGCCGGAATACCTTCTTTTCTCTACAACATTGACTTTGTATGTCCTCCACCAGGGAAGTTTTATCTATTTTTTTTTTTTTTGCAGGTCTGGGGATGGAACCCAGGGACATTTGACATCCGAGCTACACCCCCCTGCCCTAATTTTTATTCTTTATTTTGAAATAGGATCTCATTGAGTTGCAGAGGGCCTCACTAAGTAGCTGAGGCAGGCCATGAACCACGATCCTCCAATCTCAGCCCCCCCAAATGATGGGATTAGAAGTGTGTGTCACCATGCCTGGTTAAGATGTTTTATCTTGTTTCTGCTTTCTCTTTTAAAAACTCTCTGTGCTACAGTGCAAATCTGACCTTCCTGCCTTTGACTGCTCAATGAAGGACAGGCCTCTCTGGCTTGCCTGGACTTCTCCTGTGGCACCTCTAGCCATGTACATCTTGTTTGTCCTCCACTGTCTCTCCTTGTCTGTGTTCTGAGATTCAGCCTCCTTCCTTTCTTAGCTCCGATCAGGCTGACTGGTCCTGTGAACTAGTAATCTTTTATTTTTATTTTTTTCAGGATTTTTTTCCCAAAATAAGCCCAGACCATTAAACAACTAGTAATCTTTTATTGAATGAACAGGTGAGCTGGCATCATCGGGCAGACTTGTCCTATGGAGCTTCTTATTCTTTCACTCATACACTCCCCCTTGCACCGCTGCGGTGTCAGCAAGTACAGCATGAATTCTGAGCTCAGCCACAAGAGTAAAAAAGCTACTCATTAAATGTGTCTTTGGGAGAATTATTTCCCCTTCAGTTTATTAAAGAAATGGCTTCATATCAGGTTGAAGGAGCTTCCTCTTAAGCCACAGTAGGACTTTTCCTTTGTTCCTAGACACCTGGGTCTGATCAAGTATGAATAATAGGTGTGGAGAACTTTCTGGATCAGAAAAGGCCTTCTTCCCATAAACAGGCAACCTGAGCCCAGTCTGCCCCAGAGAAAAGAGGCTCAGCACTTACCCTCGCTATGCCATCCCCACTCTGCCAACTCCCCCTTCCCAGGCTCATTTTATGGAGGGATCTTACTGTGTTTTTCAGGTATGATAAATTCTAGAGAGATAAATATAAATGCACAGAGTCCTAGAAGAGCCACTTGGCTTCAATATAACTATATACTCCAGCAGTTATGCTATAAACACACTATGACAGAGATAAATACCCAATGCTGTAGAAGGTCATGAGAGGCAACCTGGAGAAGATGATGCCTGCCATGCATCTTCCAGGTAAGCAAGCATTAAAAGCAGCCCACTTCAAGTTCCCTGAACAAGCTGTGCCCTCTGACAATACTCCACCCTGGTTGCACATTAGAGCCCCTGGGAGGTGTCATGTCTACAGCTGTATGGATCTCCAAGGTCTGGTCCAGACACTAGACTTGTTAAAATGCTTGCAAATTCATGCTTGACCTGAACCCCTGCCTCTGTGAATTTTCTCATCTTTGGCAAAATACGTCCCCTGTTGCACCTGTGCCTGTGCACACACCTGCACACCTGCACACAATCACACATCCCACAACATCTACTCCTACTGCAGATTTCCATTCAATGCCACTCCTTCAGGCAGTCTTCTTAAATATACAAGAGAGTATCTAGGAATAACAAGGGCATTAATGACCACTGAGTTACTGGTACAGAGGGTCAAGTGCTTTTCAGAAATTGAATCAATCCTTATGGCAATTCTAAGAGCTGGTGCTCTTGTCATCAACCCTATTGTATAGATGGGGTTAAGTGACATACTCAAGGTTGCATAGCTAGGGAGTGACACTTCACTGAGCAGTAGCTGGAATCAAGCGCTGCACCTCGAGACACTGGAGGTCACAGGGAGATCACGGATCCCTGCAAAGCTAGCATCTGGCTTGGGCCTTGAAGGCTGATGGGGACTATGCCAGAAATAAATCAAGGTGAAATGATACAGCCAAATCAGGAGTGAGAGCATATAGGGATAAGAAGTACAGCTTTGTGCCCTGGAGAGCTAAACCACAGAGCTTGTGCACCTGAGGGATGGCAAGAGGGCATCCCATCCATGGCTTTGACTTCCACATTAACCAATGAGACCCTCAGGCTGTGAGTGACCAGCAAAAACCAGGAGTTTTCAGCAAGCAGAGAAAGAGAGAGAGAGAGAGAAAGAGACAGATAGATAGACAGACAGACAGAGACAGAGACACAGAGCGCTGTTGCTGTGTGGGTGCCACACTCTCTGCAGCATGCTCAGGATGAGGTGCTATGCAAAGCCAAAGATGAGTCCCAGGCGGCCCTTATTGCACCAAGGGGCTCACCATTACTGAAGAGGTCCTGGAGACAGGACAGTGCTGGGATGTGGTGAGGCCTAGGAGATTCCATGAGCTAGGGAGAGGCCAGATGGGCATTGCTGCTGAGGCCCCTGTGTCCCAGGAGAGAGGCTCCAGAATGCAGCCAGATGTACTGCAGCTTGGGAACATGGCACTGCAGACCTTGAGCCCAGGTGAACAGAGTTAGCTCCTGTGCTTAGCCTTAGAGACTGGCAGAGGGAGACCAGGAGGCAGCAAGGTCCTGCTGCATGGCCAGTGAGGATGCCCCCTCAAGAGACGTCAGAGTTGAGACAGGCATTGGCAGGGAATTTGTTAAAGGATCACTGGAGAGTCCCTCACCCTAGGCCCAATGCATCAGAAATTACATTGTAATAGATAATTCATACACACCGTAAAGTTTGAGAATTCTAGAAGTGGAGGGAGAAATGGGTGTTACTCAAACCCTCAGTCTCTACTAAACTCTGCTTCTTTGCTGTCTCAGGTAATTTTAAATAACCCAAATTCTGAGTCACGTAGTGCTAGAAAGTCCACCAACTAGCACCAGGGATGGGCCAAAAGAAGTAAAGGTGACCACAGAAGAAAGCAACTTTTTAGTCTTTTATTTTTGAAACAGGGTCTCACTGAGTTGCGAAAAGCCTTGCTAAGTAGCTGAGGCTGTCCACAAACCGCGATCCTCTGGTCTCCACCACCCAAATGCTGGTATTACAAGTGTGTGCCACCATGCCCAGCTTGCAGACAGCAACTGTTTCAGGATCAGTTATTGTCAGGTCAGAGGTAGGTGTTATCATGAAGTCTATTTTGTGGTATGAAAAGAATTTGTGTAGAGCCTGTGTAGCACACTTATAAGACAGCAGCACATGACAGGTGCTTACTTCAGCTTCATTGCTTCTGTTTTAAACAATGTTATTGGTGCATTACAGTCATACATCTTAATGGGGTACAAGATGGGAGAGGTACACACATGCACACATCATTCGTTTCGCCCTTCCTCACTTTATGCCCCATTCCATCCCCCTCCTTCCTTCTCATGTTTGGCTTAGCGATTGACTTTGACATGTTTGTGAATGTGCATTATGTGCATTAGGGAATTTCCCTGTTACCCTCTCCCCATCACCCTCAGTTAGGTCAGCTTATAGGTTTATCTATGTTTTCTCCTACCTCCTACTGTATGATCCTTCGATACCACTCCGGGGTATCTACCCAAAAGAATAAAAAACCAAACTATCAAAGTAATGCATGGGAGCAAACAAGACAACCTAAAGGAGGGGATGGGAGGGGGAAGAATGAAATTCTCTAAAACACACAATGTACTCAAACATATCAAAGTCAATTACTAAGCCAAGCAAGGGAAGGAGGGATGGGGAGGAAATGGGGTGGGAATTGGGTAGGGGTTAAATCAGTGATGTGTACATGTATGTACAGACAAATTTTCCCCCCAATATGATGACTATAATGCACCTATAAAAATTAATAAAAATAAATTTAAATAAAAACAAAGTAATGCATGGATATCTATGGTAATACCCACACAATTCACCATCGCCAAACTATGTAACCAGCCAAGATGCCCATCAACAGATGAATAGATTACAAAACTATGGGATATGTACACAATGGATTTTTAGTCTGTCATAAAGAAGAATAAAATTGTGCAGGGAAATGGATGGAACTGGAGAACTTCATTGCTTCTTTCAGCTTGTTATCTGAAAGCAGGTAGAATGGGGGGCCTGGACCCTTCTCTAGCGTTCTTTGACTATTTATACCCAAGGCCAGCTCCTCCATAGCAGCCCCTTGAGAAGTTATGTGGCCTCCCTGGACCTGAGTGTCCTCTTGAACCACAAGCTTCTTAAGGATGTCTCTGGGTTTAATAAAACAACATACTTTAAAACCTTATTCTGACTCTCTTGAAACTCCACATTCTAGGGTAAGGGCCAAATGGAGGCCAATAGGAATTATGCCAAGGCTCCTGGGTCTCCAGGAGAGGTTTTGCAAGATGCAGCTGACACCTCAGTGTGGGAACTTCCCATCACAGACAAGGAGCCCAGTCCATGAGTTCTGGACAAAACAACCAAGCCCCCCCCCCCAAAAAAAAAGAAACAAACAAAAATCCAAACCACAAAACAAGCTATCCACAATCAACTCTTCATTTTGCTTATGAGTTGTGCTTATCTTTAGCATTTCCTCCCAGAGGAGAAGCTTTGGGAAAGATTATTAGACAACTAGGCATCTCCCAGGAGCTTGGGAGGAAAGTATTATAGAAAATCCTGTTGCTGAATTTAAAAGCAACAAGACAATTACCAAGAAAACACTGCTCTCCAGGAGCTAATGGCCAAGTGTCTGATTTGTTGGATGCCCTAAGCACATGGCTGGGGCCATCAGAGCCCTTGTGACCTCTGTAGGGTACTCTCTCCCTCATCAGTCAGCACAGCGGGGCCCTCATCGTCCCATTGCCTCCCCAGCCTAGTCCCACAGTCGGCATTCCTATACTCGATCCTAGAGTATCACTGGCTCACAGTGGTCCAGTCCTGCTGACCTAGGATTTGCAATGCTGGTCCCTCTGCCTGGAATGCCCTTCCCTCCCTGGTGACTGACATCCTCCCTCCTGCTTTTCCATTGCCACCCCACCTTGAGCATCCCTGCCTCTCCAGAGAGCCAGGCTCACCTCTCCTCCCTCTTCTACTCTCTCTTTTTTTGACTGTCCAGGGTTCTAGCACTGGCCACAATGGCAGACTCTGTCTTACAGGGAGAAAAATCTATTTCTCAGTAGGCAGCAAGTCTTGGTTAGTTATATCTACACATTCCCAATAGGCAACTGAGCAGCTGGCACACAGCAGATAATAGATGTCTATACTCTCCCGATGGAGTAAATATACACCCTCACTCCATTGTTATAGAGCTCCAGGTTTAATTACCTTGAAACAGTTTTCAACACTCACCCAGGTCTATCATCCCTCTCAAGAGCTTAAGATAAATACATTGGCTAATGTCTGTCATCGGCCAGAAGGTGGCGGTATTCTGCCTATAAAAAGCTCCACAGGCTGTGACTTGACCTTTGGGGGGTTGCTGTAGCAGGGAGGTTGTTTCTTTCACTCCCAGCACCAGGACAGAGCTTTAGCAAACCAAAAAGAAGGCTGGTGCCCAACCCACTAACCTCTTACATTCTTGACAACAAGCCACCTCCCTGCAGTAGTTACAAATAAAATTGTGTGATGACTTTGAATGATATGTGCATGTATGCCTCTACCATCCTGTACCTCATAAAGATGTATGACTACAATGCACCAATAAATAAATAAATGAATTGGGTAATTAAATAGGATTGATGATGAAGCCTGGGGCAGCAGCACAGTGCGTAGAGACCAAGAGCAACATCCCTGTGGCCTGGGGCCTGCCCGAAAGGAGGAAGGCAACCTGCAGGCCTTTCATGAATACACTTGACAAATGCTTTGGCAGGCTGCAGGCTGCATCCTCACCTGCAAACCTCTCACCTGTACCAGGGCAGGAATTAGGTGTGATGGAATTGCAGTAGAACACAGGTGGCCCAGGGCCCAAGGACTCTGGGTCTCACACCTTGGTGATTCTGGACTTTCATCAAGCCACATGTCTATGTTCTCTTGCCATGAAGTAAATGAGTGCATGTGGGCATTTCCCTCCTGTATGCCTGGGGTTTCTGTGGGGAAAATGACAAGGAATCCCGGGGAGGGGGCTCTACCACAGGGTGATACTGATATCCTTGTAACTGTCATTAGCCCTAACCACCATCTCCTGCCTCAATATTTACGCTCTTTATGACACTGAGAGAGTGAGAGAGAGGATATAGTCTCCAGATTCAGACCCAAGGCTTCTAAAACCCTTGAAATTTCCAGAGCAAGAGGCCTCTTTTATTATTCCTAAGTATCTTTCAACCATGTTGTAGGTGACTCTTGACAGATCACCAGGCAGCTTCTGGGTGGAGGACAGTTGCCAGAAAGGCCCATCCTGTGATAAGAGGGTAAAATTTTCCCTCCTGGTAGCTGGGGAAGGGACAGATGGCGGGACTGAGTAGATGGCCAACAGACAAAATTTAATCCACCATGCCTATTTTTTGTGACTCCATTATAAACATTAAATGATGGAGCTTGAAGAGCATCTGGGTGGTTGAACCTTGGACTTTATACCACTGGCATGAGGGTGGTATAACCCAACTGTGTGGGACAGAAGCTCCACACGGGGGCCTCCCTGCAGACCGTGTTCTAGGTACTTCTTCACTGGGTGGTCTTCTATCTGGAGCCTTTATAGTATCTTATGCAACAAACTGGTGATAGTGAGAAATGTGCCTTTTGACTTCTGTGAGTCAATACCGTGATGGGACTCACAGAGGGGGTCCTGGGAACTTGTAATTGACAATGCTCAGTCAGAAGGACTTGCAGCTGGCTTATGAAGTAGAAGCAGTCTAGGGGGCTGAGTCCATAACCTGTGGGGTCTGATGCTAATCCCAGAGAAAGTGTCAGGACTGAATTAAACTGGGTGGTAGGACAGCCAGCTAGGGTGGGAAGATGGACAGTGGGTGTGAAGAAAATCCCTACATGGTGAATGTCAGAGTATCTTGCTGAAGAACAAAAAATCATAGATGAACAAATAATAAGGCGAACTCGCTGAGGGGGATGGGAGGCGAAGAAGGAAATTCCCTAATGTACATGAGGTCCATTTACAAACATATCAGAGTTAATCACCAAGTAAAACACAAGAAGGAGAAAGGAGGAGGGACTGGGGTAGTAATTGGGAAGGGCTATATGAGCGAAGTGTGCATTATGTCCCTGCCATTTTGTACCCCATAAAGGCATATGACTATAATCCACCAATAAGAAAATATGTTTGTACCATGAACAGACCTTAGCAGTTCTGTTTCCCGCAAAATCCTCAGTGAGCATGCCATCCTCCTTCATGGCTCCCTGTGGCCTGGGGGGATTCATCCAGGAACCCTGGTGTGCAAAGCACACTGGCCTCCTGCTCATCACCTAGGCTGCCTCTCCAGAGCTTTAGTCACCCCAGGCCCTGCCTTCCCAGAGCCCTGCTCAGTGTTCCACAAGCATCACCTTGTGTCAGTCCTCTTCTGCATCTGGGCTCCATCAGCTGGGAATGCCCTTTACAAAACCACAAGGCTCTGTTCCGCCCTCAAAGCTTGGCTCCAAAGCAGCCTCTTTTCTGAGGTCTGTTAGAGGTTGTCTCCTTCTGGGCAGAATTAGTGATGTATTTTCCTGGAGTCCCATGACCATGTACAGCATCTTTTTCTCATCTGCAGCCCTGGCTAAGCCCAGAAAATAGAATGGATGGTGGCAAGGACATCAGCAGTAGCAGCAGCTAGGGCAGAGCTGTGGGCCCGGGTCTGTCCTCAGCACCATGCACATGTGACCTCACTTCATCCTGGAAACAGCTGCCTGCACGCGTAGGAAAGCAGCCAGAGATTTCAAGAGGGTTAACAGACCTGCCGCGAGCTCAGCAGAAAGCCCAGCATATTCAGGATGGTGCCCTGCAGGCTCAGCAGAGAGGGGTGCTGCCCATTATCCTCCATGGGGTACAAGATGTGCTCAACTGCATGGTCTGTGGATCAGTAGACACTTGCTGAGCCCAAACTCATTTAGCAGAAGAGGCAACGGCCCCAGGCAGGTGACATTAGCTGCCCCCGTGCCTGCCATTTATGCACCTTCCACAGCCTTTTCATCCTTGAAGTTTGCTCACCCACTCCCTGCAGAATTGATTAACCAGTAGGTACAAGAAGCCCTTCCAAGCACTGGAGTTCCCAGCATAAACCAACGATTTCCCTGAGCTGAGTAATCCATGAGGGAGGGGTTTGAGGGGTGTGGACTCGGCAATGTTTGCAGAAAGACTAAAATCAGTAGTTTGCAAAGAAAGATGGGTCACTGTGGCCATGGAGAAAAGTGAAACATGGCCATTTCACCACTGCCAAGGGCAACTGTGGCCCCAGAAATGCCAGGCCAGAACCCTAGGATGGCAACTGCCAAACAGGAGGGTTAGCAGTGCCCACCTCTTTGACCTGTGGCGAGCATCAAGTGGGTGTGTTACAGACCCACCTGCCACCAGTTCCCTGCCACCTGTTCTGAAGTGGCCTCTTGCATGGGAGCTAGGAGCACAGGGACCTCTAGCCCAAGCCTGTCACACCAGCTCTGAGACTCTCATCATGTGTGTGTGTGTGTGTGTGTGTGTGTGCACGTGCATGTGTGTGTGTGTGTGTGGTACTGGGGGTGGAACCCAGGGGCATTCTACCTTTGAGCTACACCTCCAGTCCTGTTTTTTATTCTTTATTTTTTAAACAGGGCCTCATTGAGTTGCAAAGGGCCTCGCTAAGTAGCTGAGGCTGTCCTTGAACCATGATTCTCCCTGTCTCAGCCTCCCAAATGCTGGCCTTATAGACATGTGCCATCATGCCCAGCTTTTCTCATCCTTTGTGAGTGAGGCCTGATTCTCCATCCTCCAAAATATAATCTTATTACTTATTTCATAGAATCGTTCTGTTGATTCAATGAGGAAATGCCCACAATGTGTATAAAATAGCAGCCAGGTAACTAGCAAGTGTGTGATCTACTTACTGGCTAAAAGAAAAAGATGTCAATATAAACCAAATGACTTAAATGTTTTTTGTTGTTTTGTTTTACTTTGTTTTGTTTAGTTTGGGGTTCTGGGAATTGAACCAAGAACATTACCTCTGACCTATATCCCCAGCCTTATTTTCCTTTTTTAAATTTGAAAACTGGGTCTCATTAAGTTTCTGAGATTGGCCTCGAACCTGCAATCCTCCTGCCTTGGCCTCCAAAGTATCATTGTGCCACCATGTCGAGCAAAAGCCAAATTACATTTTTCTCCCCTTTAGAGAAAGGAAAATAAAGTTTCATAAAAATTAAGCAACTTTTCAGCCAGGTTGGTGATACATACCTATAATCTCAGTATTAGGGAGGCTGAGACAGGAGAGTTATGGGTTTGAAACCAGCCTCAGCCACTTATTGCGGCCCTCAGCAATTTAGGGAAGCCCAGTTTCCAAATAAAAAGAAAAATTGGCCTAAGTGTAGAGCTTGGAGGTAGAATGCTTCAGGGTTCACTCTTCAGACCCATAAAGAAAAAAGAAAAGATTAATCGACTTTTGTAGAGTTGTGATGAAACTGCCTGAGTCCTGCTTCCAGCACTGATTAGCTGTGTCACCCGGCCTGAGCCATCTGGTTTCCTGCCAATCTTAATGTGCTTCTCGTTATGTAGGGATAATTACTGTCCAGGCTGTCTAATGCAATGGGATGCGAAACTGTCCCAGAGACCACCAATAACAGTATGCATATTTATTAAGCACGCATTTTTAATGCCCAACACTGTTTGTCTTGCATAACCGTCATGATAAAATTAATATTTTTTTTTCCTCTTGGAAGTAGCTCAAGCCATTTTCCTTCCCCAAAGTTTAGAACCCAAACAGAGCACATTCCTTCTCTTACCATCTAGAAAAAATCCTGAATATATCTTCTAGCTTCTAGTTAACTGCACTGATTCCAGGTTTTAGAATCCACCTAGCTAAACAATAAGCAATAAACTTTGCTAACTTTACATCGGCAATCCTGAAGGATGGTTACTTTTTTTTTTTTTTTTTGGTGGTACTGGGGTTCCTGGAAGCCCTTCTAACTCCGGGCTACACTCCCAGACCTATTTTTACTTTTTTTTTTTGGAATCAGGGTCTCCTAAGCCAACGCGCGCGGCTTTGAACCCTGCGCGATCCTCCTGTCTCTGCCTCCCAAGCGCGGGGATTACAAGCGTGCGACACCACGCCCAGCAGGATGGTTACTTTTGTAAGGAGTGCTTACGCTGCTTTTTTAGAGATTTGCAGGTAGTGTTATCTCATTCAAATTAGTTAAAATTTTCTCTAGGGCCTGCACAAATGTCCCATGAATGGTCTCTTAACATCAAAGGGTCAAAACTCACTCACCAATGATGTTAACATCACCTCTTTTGAATGTGCCTCCCATGAGGCGCCAAGATCAACGACACTAGTGAAAGGCACCTGTTAATTTGCTTTTCATGGCTTTCCATCACCCTTGCTCACTCACTCTTCAGGTCATCCTAACTCTGTTCCTTACATGGCGTGAAACCCCATTCTCAGGGAGGCAGATTCGAGGCTTATCACCCATCTCCACAAATCAACAGCATTCTCTTTTGCAAAGCTTGTCCTTTCATTGATGGGCTTGCTGCGGGGTGAGCAGAACAGGCCTGGTCTTGCAATATGACTACTTCCTTTCATTTGGACCCAAAGGATAAGTCCTCTAATTACCTGTAGCTCTGAACACAGCTGAGAAAGTGTTTCTTCAACAGCAAGAGCCTCTAGAAAACAAACAAACAAAAAATAGATCACACAATTAAGAGCATGCACCAAAATGCAGACATTGATAATTAAAAAGTAAAAGCCCGAGTTTCAAGTTTGCATGAAAGTCAGAGACAGACACAACATGATCCTTATATGCCTAACTGCCTACGGTAGTCATGCTTATAAAAAAGAATAAATCTGATTTGAAGCCTTGGACTGAGAACTTAAAAATGACCAATGTCATATTTTAATGTATTTATGAGCAAAAGTTATCCCCCCAATTCACAAAGCACTTTGGTCTGAAGTGATACCAGACATAGATACATCAGTGCAACAGACAAGGGGCGCAGATTTGCATCTCCATCTTGCAGATGAAAGATCAGAAGGCCATAGAGGTGGAGTGCTATGTCCGGGCCTACTGCAGGATTCAAGAACGATGGCATTACTGTGCACTGTCTCCTTCCAAGTTGCCAGCATGGGGCCTGTGTTGTTCCATCCTTATCAGCAGGGTCTTCTGGCCTCCAGGTGTTTGTACTTTAATGGTCAGTGTGATGAGTTTGCACTGTCCTCTAGTCCCCCTGGTCAGTCCTTAGCACCTTGGGATACTATTGAGGATATACACACCCCTCTCCACCTGGCTGCCGACCTCAGGTCTGTGAGCCTCAGGAGACACAGTACACTGCAGTCACGTTGATGAGGGATGGGTCTTCAGTGTCTAGGACTGGTGCCTGACACAGAATAGGTACCATGTGTCAATATAATAGTGATGAAAATCATGATAAGTGAATAAGGAAATCTAGTTCCTTTGGTTTAAAAACATATGAGGAAGCAAACTGGTGCTGAACAAGGTCTATTTTCTCTCTGAAGTGTGTAAAGTGCTCTGATTCTGTCCGTGTCTTCAGAGGAGACAGAAGTATCACACACGAAAAAAATCAAGAGGAATTTAGGCTTAATAATCTCCTTATGTCTAACCTTTGGGAAATCCATGTGAGGTAGCAATTTGTCCCCAGATAAGCAAATATGATGGATAGAAAGGTTTATGTCATCATCCAAATTAGATATAAATATATATGCACATATACACATGTAAATGTGCATGTATACAGTTCTTTACTATAGCATGAATCCCTATTAGATTGTCCTACATTCTTGTAAGTGGTAAATCTATAATTACAGCCTGATTAAGAAAAGGCTATATAGACCAGCATTTTTCTCTAGAAAATAACACGGCATTATGCACCAGGAAGCACAGGTGTGTGGAAGGTACTCAATAAATGGTTGGTGGACAAATTAATGTGTGAATGGATGTACCCTGAGGCACTCTGGGATTTTCTTACCATTTTTGTACTTTGAAGATTCTTTACTGCTAGAATGAGATAGTACAGTAAAGCCTACCTGAGCAATGGTGGCAGCACTGTGGCATTGGCAAGAGCATGGCATCTCTGGGACCCTCCTCCACAGAGGGAAGTTCAACTGCTGGGATGAGTGTCCCCTGCCCTTGACCCTTACCCAGCTCCATATGCGGCAGCTCTGGGATGTCCCTCATCATGACCAGGAAGTAGAGGCGGAGTCCTCGGTAGGCGTGTAGGAGCAGGAGACACAGGTTGCGGTGCCACTTGTGTGCATGCTGTATGCAGTTCTCTGAGGGAACATAGAAGCTTCCCTGTAGAGGTGGGACAGAAGAAAAGCTGAGCAAGGTCATGTCAGGCTCATACCCTACCCTTTCCTAGGTCAACATTCACAAGATATGTGGAGGTTCAGAAAAGCAGTCCTGATTCTTAGAGTGGCTGAGAAGTGGGTGAAGATTTCAGGAGAAGAGAGACCTGCATTGAAGTCCCTTCTTTATCCCTTCACGTGGGGAAAACAATAAAATCGGAAAAAGTCAAGGGTTGTATATTTTCTCTTATATATGGAAGATAGAAAATAGAAAACAAAGAGGACTTAAGATGAAAGAGGAGAGAGAAGAGTGGAATAGTGTCAGGGGCTTGGGGAAGGGACATGAGAAAGGAAAGGGATACAAATGGAATCAGTTAAAATAATGTTCTGTACATAAATGAAGACATAACATCAATCTCCCTGACATGCGTGAGGAGGGAGGGGGAGAGTAGTGTGAGATGCGGAGGGGAAGACACCGATTGATGTTGCACATTGGCTGTATCACTTTGAATCTCACTATGCTGTACAATTGTAGGGCACCAGTAACAGTATACAAAGCATTCCATGGTCTGGCATGGTGGTACACACATGTAATCCCAGTACTTGGAAAGCTGAAATAGGAGAATCACAGGCTAGCCTCAGCTATTTACAGAGTTCCTCAGCAACTTAGTGAGACCTCTTTTCAAAACAAAAACAAAATATGTCTGAGGATGTAGCTCAGAGGTAGAATGCCCCTGGATTAAACCTCTAGTACCAACAACAATAAAAACATCTGCCATGCCTTTCTTTTATAATGATCAAATTAAAATAATCATAGTAGTAGTAGTAATAATAACAATGAATGGGGATGCTGGTGATGATTATGATGGCAATTTTTTTTTTTTTGCAGGTCTGGAGATGGAAACCAGGGGAATTCAACCTCCGAGCTACACCCCCTGCCCTATTTTTTATTCTTTATTTTGAAACAGGGTCTAACTGAGTTGCAGAGGGCCTCACTAAATAGTTGAGGCTGTCCACAAACCGAGATCCTCTGGTCTCAGCCTCCTGAATGCTGGAATTACAAGCATGTGCCACCACGCCTGGCTTGATGGTGATGTTTTTGATGATGGTGATATTGGTGCTGATGGTGATGATGATGATGATTTGCTGATAATGATGGTGATGATGATGGTGATGGTGGTATTGGTGATGGTGAGAATGTTTATATTAATGATGACGGTGGTGATAACAGTGAGGTAATGAGGATGATGATGGTGATGGTAACCTGACCTCCTAGGTTTTTGACAACTGAATGGAGCCCGCCTATAAGCTCTTTTCAGAGGCTATGAAAAGGTGCAATATCAGAAGAAGCCAAGGTAAAAAGAAGATGAGCTCCTCTTCACAAGGAGAAAAGAAATTTGAAAGACCCCTGGAGCAGGTGGGGGAATAGTAGGTAGTGCTGAAAGGAGAAAAGCTGCCTTGTAAATTAGTGAGAAGCTGTGAGGTTGAGAAATCAATGTTGAAAGTACACCTCGTGAGAGCTGCGAGTGTGGGCACGCAGTGTCAGAATGCTCTGCATACTATGTTCAGCTGGTAGATAAAGAACACTTTAAACTGGTAGAGCCACAAAGTGGTTTGTCCATTGAAAACAAAGATTTCCAAGTTCACAATGGACTCAGAAACCCAGATGTGATACAAAGGCAAAAAAAAAAAAACCAGGATGTTGACACTGTAGTCAACCCAAGAGTGAGGGATGTCCTTAGGTGAATAGCAGAGAGCAGAGAAAGGAGTTCTGAGAGCAGAGAAAGGAGTCCCATAGGAAAGAGCTTGGGCAGTGGGGAAGAGAGGTACTGGGGACTGTGCTGGGAAGCTCAGTAGAGGCCTGCTTGTTCTTCTACTGCCCACAGGGCTGTGCTGGAAGGAAGCAATGGCTCTTCATGCTCCTGGGCCATGACGCACTACTAGAGAAACCCAGGTGGGTAACTGATGGAAACTGCTTTCTGGGCCTCCAGGATTTTGTGCATTGATCTTCATAGTCAGTGATTGTGGCAGTTTCTTGCTTTTCCTAGTTTACTTTCTTCTCCTTCCATCTGAGAGGACATAATCAGTCCACTGGGGTCAGAACAGGTCTGATGGAGGCTGACGGCTATCTGCACTTCATCTGCATACCCACTGGTGTTATGAGGGCAGACAATGGTTGGTATAATTACACCCACTCTAACAACTTCATCTCAGTGACTTGGTTGCACGGGTGCACGTGCCACTTATTAGGTGACATAGGGGGAAGTGTACAGGATGCTGTCACCCAGCTCTGAGACTGTCTCAAGAGAATTTTCTAAAAAGACTCTCAAAAGGTCACTAGGAGCCAGGCATGGTGGTACACACTTGTCATCTCAGCATTTGAGAGGCTGAAACAGTAGGATCACAGTTTGTGGACAGCCTCAGCTACTTAGCGAGGCCCTTTTCAACTCATTGAAAACCTTTTTCAAAATAAAGAATAAAGAAAAGGGGTAGGAGTGTAGCTCAGAGATACAATGATCTTGGGTTACATCCCCAGTACTGCAAAAGCAAATGATCACTAGGTACTGCTCTCAGGATCATTCCCCATGGAGAAGGAAGATGTACAGATGGAGGAGCTGCATTGCACTCTCTGGTCGACACCACTGAGGGCTCCCTGAAAACCATCTGGGCTCTGGACCTGTAGAGATACCAAGCCTCTGAAAGAGATCCAGGACTTTGGACCCATGCCATGCATTGAGCAGTACTGGGTGTGGATTACTCCAGAGAGGAAGCATGAATGAGCTGGATGTTCAGCTCTCTCTTGGCCAGAAAATCTCATACTTGGCTGAGTGACATTGGGCCCAACATCCCCCACACTCTAGGAAGGCTCAAGCCCGAGGCAGGTCGGGGCATAAAATCACATGCTTACTGAGGAGTCCTTCTCCATCAGCCTCTATTCCCTAGGGCCTGGCTCTTTTCATCTCTGAAACCTGACCTGGGATTATGAGGTTGCCAGGTCCCTTCCCATTTGAACTTACACATTCAGCGTGGTTGGGAATCAAAAGACTGTCTTATCTCTTAACTTGACAATTCTACCCACTAAAATGTCTACATTCACCCAGTACTTAGGTCAATCCATATAGTCTCATGTCTCATCTTTTCCATTACATGAAGATCAAATGCAGAGAAGCCAGTGCAGTAGTGGGAAGGCAAGCAGAGCTGTGCACAGCAGGAAGTGTGCCACCTTCCCCAGGCCCAGGAGCAAGAAGGAAAGCAAGGCTCACATCATCTAGAGTTCTACTATACTTGATCTCTTTTGACCTTCAACAAGCACCCACGCTGCTTTTCAAAGTAGAATGTACATGTGGAAAGATAAAAACTCAGCATCACCTAAACAAACCCAACATAGAATGTCCAATTCCCTGGAATGTGATAGTTTCTTGAGGATCTTCCAGAATACTTCTATACACATATGTGTATGTGTCTGTGCACTTACTAGGTGTGTGCATATTCTGAATCATGCACAGACATGCCCACAAGTTGGAGAATACTCTAGATGTTTCTGTGTACTTGCTTTCATTAGTTAGTATGTCTTGAATTATTTTTTCTGATCAGATCAAAGAATAAGCAATAGGAACCCCTAATTCCACTTCATAGATCAAAAGACTATGGCTCAGAGATCTGAATGACTCATACAAGGTCAGTCTGCTTGCCACCAGCAGAAGCGATCTTTGAAATGCAGGTGCAAAAGAAAGGCAGTCCTTTCTCAGTATGTCACATGTGCCTCTGAAACTGTGCCTGGCAGAGAGCAGATGCTCCACAAAGGTCTCCTTGCTTTGACAGAGGCATTAATTTAAGTCCTGCAGTGTCTCCATTAGCTGTGACTAAGCAGAAATGAAAGCAGAAAGGGAATTATAAAGGCATCGGATGCGGTAGTCATGAGTGCCCAGTTTGTCTGCTGCAAGCAGCCCTGAGAGTGCTGCGTTCAGTCCCACTTTCTGCTCACAATTCCATTCTGCTATCATCACAATCTCATTTAAAAATGCCTCAGGATCTAGGAAAAAATGGCAAGAAATTTATAAAATCTGTTAAGTTTGACTTACATGCCATGCCCATCATGTCATCTGACACAGGAGAATCACAAGTTCAAGGCTTGCCTCAGCAACTTAGTGAGACCTTGTCTCACAATAAAATTAAAATGGCTGTGGATGTAGCCCAGTGGCATAGCTCTTGCTTAGCATGAGTGAGGTCCTGGGTTCAATTCCCAACAAAACAAAAAGCAAGATGGCAGTGTGTGGATTTTTTTCTCATAGAGACATACAAAGTACATCAGGGAATCTTCATGAGACTGACCGAATATTATTATTGAGATAATGCAAAGCTGAAACGTGAATCCAAGGAGAAAGCCTAAAAAATATATAGGTGGACATCATTTCAAAACAAAGCAAAATACAACTCAATTCTTCATACATTACTTGGTAGCATGACTTTGACTTTTTGAAAGGAATATATCACAGAAGTCTCATTAGCCATTTCTGTAGGCCTGCGGAGCCCATGCTGGTATGGAAAAGCCAATGAACTCCTGTTTGAATTGCATAAAGTAGATCTCAAAGCCTTTCATAGTCTCCCTAGCATAAAGATAAGAACCTTTTAACAACCTACTATTTAAAGACCAGAATAATACAACATAACCTCAGCCAGGCAGGAACACCATTAGATTTTACATGAACTCACAAATGGAGGATTTCCTGACCAGGGCCCAGTCCACAATAAAGGTACAAAAAAGAAATATATCTTTCTTTCTGTGGGTGCATTAAGTCCAATGTAAATGGGAAACTATTTGTACAAGTGGAGAAAAATATTGAGCCTGGTGCATGGGCTACAGGGAAAATATTTTAATCTTGAGACTCAAACTCAATTTTGAGTAATAGCTTTGTTCCTTCCTCTCCAAATTGCTTTGAGCAGGTTTCTTCCTATCTTGGTCCTCAGACACATAATCTGTAAAGAGGGGACAGTCATAATATTAGTGCCACAGGGCTTCTGTTAAAGAATAAAAAAGACCACTCTGGTAAAATGTTGACTGACGCAATATCCTAGGAGGAAGTCACAGAGAGCTGGGTCCCTACCTTTGCAGAACAAAGCATACTCGGTGGCCTTAATGAACAAGTCTATGGTTTCTCAGCTTAGGAATCAACAGTGACCTGGTTGGAAATCTGAAAGGGCACAGCAATTTAACAGATGTCGACTGGGATCTCTGCAGGAGTGGGGTTTGAACACAGCGCCTGCAATCAAACAAGTGGGAACTTGCTTGTGGTCTGTCACTCATTAGCTATGTGGCTGAGCCCATTCTTTACGGTCAGAATTGCTAGTGCTCCTACAGGATGATAGTAAAGTGCTTCCAAGTATCATTGGTATATATTTAAGTGCTTATTAGATACAAATGAAGAAGTTTTGCTTAAGCTGGGTGCTGTGGAGCAAGTATGTAATCCCAGGATTTAGAAGGCTAAGACAGGAGGATTGCAGGTTCGAGACCAACCTCAGCAAATTAGCGAGATTCTGTTTCAAAATAAAAATAAATAAATAAAAAGGGCTTTCATAGCTCAGTGGTAAAATTCACCTTGGTTAAATTCCCAGTAACCCCCGGAGGTCCAGGCCCCATGGCCCCGACCCCGGGCAGGTGGGCGGGCGTGGGCGGGGCTTCCTTAGGCGAACCCTCCCACACCCAGAAGGCCCTAGATGTCCAGGCCACGTGGCTCCAACCCTGGGAGGGTGGGCAGATGCGAGCGGGGCTCCCTTAGGGACCCCCCCACCCGGAAGGCCCCAGAGGTCAGTGCCACATGGCCCCGACCTGGGCAGGTGGGTGGGTGCAGGTGGGGCACCCTTAGGAGACCCCCCTCCCACCCGGAAAGAAAAAAAAAATTTCATCACTACCGAGTGCCTGATCCCACATCCTCCCCAAACCACACATACTCTCTTCTTTTATTTAAAAAAAAAAAAGGAAAACAAAACAAAAAAATATTCGAGAGGGGTTATTGGAGATGCAGACAAAACATATCCATCTGAACTGGAACTTTTGGAAAAATTCCCCACAAAGGAGGACTGCTGCTTCTCGACATCGTTAAGAATCCCGGACATCACCTGTAAAGAGAGAGTCTCTAGTGGAGACCCAGGAGGAAGGCGGTGGTGGCAGCAGTGGCCGAGATGGTGGCGGAGAATTGGATTTGGAAAAGGCAGACACCTGATCCAACCTACCCTGATCCTCTGAAGAAATTACCCCAAAGGTCGAATGCTACCGTCTCGCATGCTTAGGAACACTGGACATTATGCGGTATGGGAAAAGAGCTTGGGAAAGATTTGAAATGGTGGAGGCAGTCACATTGGCAGTGGCAAGTACTCAGGGGTGGCAGAGATCTGATGTAATACACCTAAAACTTTTGAAGAAATTATCTCAGAGACAGAATACTACCACCACCTTGGGAATATGGGACAACCTGCTGGGTGAAGAGAGTGCTCGGATCAGAGCCTGCCGAGGGATGAGGCCAGTGCTGGGCCCAGCGAGGTCTGGATTGGAGCCTGCTGTGAGACAAAGCCGCTACTGAGGCCTCCGAGGCCGGGATCGGAGCCTGCTGAGGGGTTAGGCCGGTCCCGGGGTCAGCAAGGTTGGGATTGGAGCTTGGCGTGAGGCAAGGCTGGTGCTGGGGCCTCTGAGGCCAGGATCAGAGCCTGCCAAGGGATTGGGTTGGTGCTGGGGCGAGCAAGGCTAGGATTGGAGCCTGCTGTGAGACAAGGCTGGTGCCGGGGCCTCTGAGGCCAGGATCGGAGCCTGCCGAGGGATGAGGCCAGTCCCGGGGCCAGCAAGGTCAGGATCTGAGCCTGCCGTGAGGCAAGGCCACTATTGAGGACTCCAAGGCAGGGATCAGCCCTAGCCGAGGGGTTAGGCTGGTGTTGGGGCCAGCAAGGTTGGGATTGGAGCCTGCGGTGAGGCAAGACCGGTACTGGGGCCTACAAGGCTGGGATCAGACTCTGCCGAGAGGTAAGGCCAGTGCCGGGGCCAGCAAGGCCGGGATCGGAAACTGCTGTGAGGCAAGGACGGAGCTGGGACTTGTGAGACCAGGATAGGAGCCTGCTGAGGGGTTAGGCCAGTGCCAGGGTCAGCAAGGCCAGAATCGGAGCCTGTTGTGAGGCTAGGCTGGTGCTGGGGCCTGAGGCCGGGAGAGGAGCCAGCTGAGGGGTTAGTTCGGTGTGGGGGCAGCGAGGCCAGGATCGGGGCCTCCCATGAGGCAAGGCCAGTGCTGGAGCCAGCGAGGTCGGGATCAGAGTCCTCCGGGTGGCCAGGCCACTACTGGGGCCGTCAACAGTGGGATCGTTACTTCCAATGCGGCATGCACAGATAAATAGCACAGAAAATAAGATCCAGATGCTTCCCCTAATTAGCAAGAATTAGGAGGAAAGGGGTAACAGGAGGAGGTCAAGTAGTAGAAAGGGCCCTATTGAGAAGCAATTAAGGTGACCAATCAGAGGGGAGGGGATGGGGGAGGACTGAACCTCTTTAAAACTCATGAGGTGCGTAAACAATTATATCAAAGATAATCACCAATTAAGCATGGGATCGAGGGGGGGAAGGAATGGGATGGGGATTGGATGAGGGCTTATTGGATGATGTGTGCTTGTATATCCTCTCAAGTCTTGTATTCCAAAGCGATGTATGATTACAAAAAATAATAAAAATAAAAAATAAAAATAAATTAAAAAAATAAATTCTCAGTAACACCACCGATGAATGAATGAATGAATGATAAGTTTGCTTTTTACAAAATTTATTATCTACCAGAGTATATTAAAATCAGACATAGCTAAATCTGGTATTGACTCTTACCTTTTATTCATGCCCCCCAAATATTTATCTTTAAATCTAGTTCTTGGTTTGGGCTCCATATCTCTAACACCTAATTCCTGATTGGATAGCTTGTCTAGTTGTCACAGAACCAACTGCCTTGCAGGAGATTGTTATGTCTTCTTTATCTGACCCTTCTCTTCCTGCTGATCATTATTAAAAGGCTTCACTTTGCCCAGCACCCTTGAAAGACAAGGAGTTCTCCTGGGCTCCAAGCTTCCTTCTCACCCCAAGAATCTGCAATCTAGTACTGATAGCTTAACTTGGGAATTCCCTTCTCTCTGACCCAGTATGAGTAGTCTACATGGCTTATTTAAACTCATGAAGCCATCTTCCTATGGGCCTCAATGCTCTGATCTTGCCTTCATCTGAAGCCCCTGTCATGCAAGCTGGTTTACACCATCACTCTCCATTGACCAGACAAAATTCACATTCCTGGGTGTAATCTGTAAGGTCTTGGTACCTTGACGCACCTTCTTCCCAGTCTAAAACTGAGCACGACTCATTTTAGCAGGAGTGCTGCATGGCAGACATTCCCTGGAACGGGTGCGTGGCATCTCCTTCTGGGGAATAGTATTAGGCATGGGGATTTTGGGATTTTTTAAAATTGGCCTTGTTACCAAAAAGATACTTGAGGCTTATGTTATTAATGGCCCCAAATTGTTTAAAATAATTCAAGATTTACTCCCTGAAGCTTTAACATTTATGTAAGGCCCCTGAAGCTTTAACATTTATGCATGGGTTGCACTTGAATTTCCAAATGACCGATCTAACAAGAATTCTATAAAGACTTAGACAATAACAAGCATAACAAGCCTTAAAGGTAACCGATCCTCCCCAGGCTTTTCCCAAGCAAATATTAACAATAAACCTAAAACAGAGCTAAGACAAGTTGTTCCCACCGTCATGAATTCTAAAAGGCCAGCATATTTAATCAGAGGTAGGCTATGGTAGAGTGGCTCCTGACCCCCAGTAACCCTACCCCCTTGGTTGTACAATGGGTATGTGGACAGCAGCAGAATAGATGGGTACCAGGCACAGCCTTGGGACATGGGGAAGTATGAAACGTTCCTCTCCTCAGTAGTGCCTATTGATTAAAAAACAATGATGTGTATCCATCAGAGAGTATAATGCTTGGTATAAGATATTATTTTGATATTATATTAGTAGTTAATAATAAATTTCTGATCTTTTCTATGGTGGCTTATAAGAGGAAATGTTCCCTTAAAAAAGAGCCAGGTGGCCGGGCGTGGTGGCTCACGCTTGTAATCCCCGCGCTTGGGAGGCGGAGACAGGAGGATCGCGCAGGTTCGAAGCCAGCCGCGCGTGCTGGCTCAGGAGACCCTGTTTCCAAATAAAAATGTAAAAATAAGTCTGGGAGTGTAACCCAGAAGTAGAAGGGCTTCCAGGAACCACAGTACCACCAAAAAAAAAAAAAAAAGCCAGGCGTGGTGGCACACACTTGTAATCCTTGCTCTTGGGAGGCTGAGACAGGAGGATCGCACAGGTTTGAAGCTAGCCTTAGCTACTTAGTGAGGCTCTCGGCAACTCAGTGAGACCCTGTTTCCAAATAAAATATAAAATAGGTCTGGGAGTATAGCCCAGAGGTAGAAAGCCCCTGGGTTCTACCCTTAGTGCCACCAAAAATAAAAAAAAAAGAAACTGGCTGTCTGTCACCATGCCTTGATGTATTAGTTCTTTGTATTCTTTATGATATATTAATTCTGGAAAAAATTGTAAGAGTAGAATGTGGCCAAAAATGAAAGTATAAAATGCTTGCCAAAATCGAAAATAAATAGAGCAGCTTCACTCTCCATTGAGTCTGTGTGCTGTTTCTCTGCTATACTTCACCGACTCCTCACCCCACTGCTTGCGGACTCCCGACTCTTGCTAGGGCTGGACCCCGGCAGTACTTAAACCCTGGCTGCATTTTCACATTCAAATGCTCCCCCTGTTGCCTTTCAGGGCTCTAGACGCTTTTCTCTTAGAGTCCTCTGACATTGCTGCCTGAAATGTCCTTTGCCTTTCAGCAGTAACCCTTACTCACCACCGAGTCTCAGATTACCCAGGCTCTCCTCCTCTGTGAGCCCCTCCAGCCTCCTGCTCTGTGGTTCCTCGTGCTTGTGTCCCCCAACCGCTCTGTACCGCTCTCTGCACACTGCCTGAGCACCTGCAGGCTAGAGCTAGTGCTGCTGTCTTGGGGCCTGAAACTTTTAGCACACAGCAAGTCACTGACTACATGGAAACTCTTAGCACACAGCAAGTCACTGACTACATGGAGGACCAAGTTAAGGAGAAGCCCTAGCTCCTGTGAGTTCACTGCGATAGGACAACATGGGTGTGACTGACAGATGACAGCTTTAAAAGCAAACACACTCTTAACCTTGTCCTACTTTCGAACTATGAGACTGTCATGGGAGGATGCATAAGTGGAATTGGCTACTACTAGTTTTAGGGGAGTAAGGGCTGCTAGTCTGGAGCTGACAGGAGACAGCTCTCCAGTCTGTGAGTTTTGAACCTGAGCATTCAACTAACCATAGATCAGAAAGAAGTCATCTGTACATGAACAGTGTTTTTCTAGTCATTATTTTCTAATACAGAATAATAACTCTTCATATAGCATTTACATGCTACTAGATACTAGAAACAACCTAGAGGGGCTTTGAAGTATAAAATAAGTTGAGTGTAGGTTATATGCAGATAGGATTCCATTTTATAGAAGTGGTTTGAGCATCTTTGATTCAGGTGTCTGCAGGTTATGGGAAGTAGTCGTGGAATGAATCCCTTGCAGATACCAAGGGATGACTGAATAGAATTACTGTCCTACATCTTCACATACCTCTACCACCCAGGCATCCTACAGTTGACTACTGAGTGATCATAGGCGGTTCCTATGGCTCTGGCCATAGTAGAAGGAAACTCAGTCCTGTGTCTCTCTTCCTCTGTGTTTGTTGTACACTGGAAACCAGGGACAGGATATTATTCACTTTCTACTCTTCAGCCTTAGTTGGTAGTGACTCCATGTGATGTACTTAAACAATCATCCAAAAAGACAAAGTCTCATTGAAACTTGTGATCCGGCTCATCATGTAAGGTCTTCCTGAGTGGAGCAACCATCAATGGAGGAAGCTGCAGCAGGGCAGGAGTTTGGGGTGAGACACCCAATCCCCACTTTCAGCACAGAGGGCCCTGTATTAGCATAATAATCCTTTGCCCACATGTTAGGCCAGAATAAGAAACTTTATTAAATCATTCAGCACGGTTGAAGAATGTAAAACAAACCAATTGATATGAAGGTATTTCATGGACTTGAAAGTGCTAAACAAATGTTAGTTTAAGCTGGGTGTGGTGGCACACACTTGTAATCCCCGCACTTGGGAGGCAGAGACAGGAAGATCGCGCAGGTTCGAAGGCAGCCTCGCGCGCTGGCTTAGGAGACCCTGTTTCCAAATTTTAAAAAAATGTAAAAATAGGTCCAGGAGTATAGCCCAGAGGAAGAAGGGCTTCCAGGAACCCCTGTGCCACCAAAAAAAGTTAGTTTTTAAGTATTAATTTGATATCTTGAAAAAATAAACTATATGTATTATCAAGAAAGTGCTACACAGATTGAAGCCTCAAATATGTATCTCCTTAGGTATTGTAAATTAATACTTAGCTGGCTCAGAAGGTACAGCTAGAGAAACAGATGAGAATGGAGAGATTTGTCCACTTATTTTAGGCTGAGACAGGTGGATCTCAGGTTCGCAGACAGCCCCAGCTACTTAGTGAGGCCCTCCATACCTTAGTGAGACCCTGTTTCAAAACAAAGAATACAAATGGGGCTGGGGATATATCTAGGAGGTAGAATACCCCTGGTTTCAACCCCCAGTACTAAAAAAAATTTTTAAAGAAATTAAAATTTAAAAAAAGGAAACGTGGGTCTGCCCTGTTGCCCCGCGGAGGTGGCATTCTCATCCCAAGCGTTGCTTGTTCTATAATGGAGTCTGTGGTTGTCAAGCACCACTGTACCTGGGCAGCATAATCTAGGGTTCACTGTTCAAGTGCCTCTTGAACAAAGGTGAAACTGAAGAGTGCCTGTTTGTATTGAAGTCCAGAGTGTATGGTGCTTCCTCTTCAACAGAGCTTTTCTGTTGAGGTTAGATGTAAATGCTGGGGCTTTCACAAAAATTTGTTTGAAAAAATAATTTTTTGGTTTGAAAAAATAATAGAAAATCGTTGAATTAAACCAATGCACACTGAGGGCACAGATCTTCCACCACAGTTCAGAAGGTAACTACAAGTTGTGTCCCTAAAAATCAGACTTTAATAATCCTTGTGGCTTACCATTTCTATTTCTAATTTCTCAAAATTGCCATCTTTCTTCTCTGTTTATAATTCTAAGCCTGTCTTAACAGCAAATTTTAAAAGACTTTTGTTATTTTGTGTGATACTGAAGATTGAACCCAGGGGCACTCCACCAGTGAACTACACCTTCATCCCAATTCTATCATTTGTTTTGCAACAGGGTCTTGCTAGGTTGCTGTGAGTTTTGCTTTGCTTTATCTGTCCTGGAACCTGTAATCCTCCTGCTTAGCCTTCCAAGTATTGGAATTACATAAGTGTGCCACCACACCTTGCATAAAGATGATTTCTGTTCCACTTTATTCCCAAACCACTGTAAGGTAATTTTTTAAAAACTTACATTGTGAACAAAAAATAATTTGGAATGAGAAGAATTTTCTGGGGTCCAGAGATCCAGTTTAGGCTTTGCTACTGTCTTTGGAAATGGGCTCAGCTCCTACAGTTTTTCAGGGACTTAGCTGCTCTCAGGGAGCACAACAAACATTCAATGTATTTATCTTCTTATTATGATGATTATCAGTAGGAATTCCACCTGAAAGCTTCCACTGATAAGCTCCAGTGATGGTATTTTCATTAGTACATTGGTCAGTTTGTATGATCACCAAGAGATGTTGATCAATTTAGAACTTTAAGAGTTAGTAATTAGATAAGTTGATATATTGGCTATGAATAATTCATAACCATCTTAAAAATGCCTTCATGCATGGAATGCATTTTGTGTGCACATATAAGTGGTTATTATTAATCTGTTTGACTTGAGAGAATGTATTTTATATTATATATATTATCATTGGGTGTCTTTATATTCTTCAGCAGGTGCTCAGGGTCAGTTCAATTTCATTTATCATCAAGATCCTAATTGTTCTTTCTCTGGCACTTCCTGTGTGTTCATCCCCATGCTGAGCACTTGAGTTCCAGAGGCTAATAAGCACTGTCCCCACCTGGAGGAGAACACACTCGAGTTGAAGACGCCAGGGACACAAATGCAAAATTGCAGAGTAGTGTGGTGAGTGACCTCCGGAAGAAGCCTTGGGGGCCTGAGTGTGTGATGGGGTCTATGAAAGCTTTTTTTTTTTGTGTGTGTGTGTGTGGTACTTGGGTTCCTGGAAACCCTTCTACCTCCAGGATATACTCCCAGACCTATTTTATATATATATTTTTTAATTTCGAAACAGGGTTTCTTAAGCCAGCAAGGCTGGCTTCCAACCTGCGCAATCCTCCTATCTCTGCCTTCCAAGCACAGGGATTAGTGCGCCACCACGCCCAGCTCTATGAAAGCATTTAAATAGTGGGTGGAGAGGCTTTCTGGAAAAGATGATGATGCAGGTAAACTTGGAGGATTTGGTAGGTGGAGAAGAATGAATGGGAGGACATTCAAATATAAAGTAACATGCAAAGAAATATGATATTACTGTGCTGCTAAAATAAATGAATTCAGGGCAGAGAAGCAAGAGATAAAGTCATCTAGAAAGCTTGGAGTCAATTATGGAGTACTGGGCATGTTATATTCATCAAGAATCAATTCCCAGGTACCCATAGATACATAAACACCGCGCAAATGTGAGATTGTGCCTTCAAGGAATGGCAGGCAGGAAAGGTAGGCTTTTCTTTGTGACTGGCTTCTCTGAAGTTTTGGTAGCTGGCCCTTTATATTTCTTAGGAAATCTGGAGTCATTATATAAATTTACAAAAGTGGAATGAGCCCAGAAAAGTTGAATAAATGCCCCCCCCACCAGTCCCATAATTACAAAAAGATAAGTCCAGAATTTCCACACAGCACAGCCTGGCTTGAAGTTCATGCTCCTTATCCCATGCAGTGCTATTCTCCATTCACCAGAATCAAAGTCTCTAAGTTGATAGATAGTGAGGATAGAGATAATGAAAACAGTAAGAGGAAGATGAAACAGTCATCAGACAAACAGGCTTAATTATGCAGTGTGTTTAGGGCCAAGCAATTATCACTCCATCCTCAAGAGACTTCTTCCAAGATCATAAAGTCACATGTATCTCAAGAACAAAGAATTTTAAGCCTCTGTGCCCTGGAACATTATGACCACTGTGTATTGTTCTGTTTTGAAAGTTCCTGGTTCACCATGTGCTTTAGAGATTCAAATTTTATGTGTTTGTGGTTTTAATTATAAAAGGTATCAAATTCCTCCAAGTGGCATAGGGGAAGCCTAAAGTTAGCATCCATGGTTACTGTCCAGTGGTGAGCTCTGAGGTCTCCCTTGTGAATTGACCTTGTGTTTCTTCCCCAGTATCACTGATGAGCCCTGTACTTGAGGTGTAGTCTATAGGGGCCTAAAATAGACCAGAACAGACCAGCATTGAAAACATAATCTATGTTCTGTTACAAAACATAGATGCATTCAAGTGTCTCCTCCTACACCTGCTGTTCTGAGACTCACAGAGCACTCGGAAGCATGCAAAGATGGTATAGGGGTGGTGGCCTGTCTGTTCTGTCTCAAAATTGGACAAAAAGTATGGGGTATGATTGAGACTTGAGTCAGGCTTGCTCAATACCAGAGTTCACAAGCTTATCCACCACTGTCTTCTGCTGCACTGTCCTGAGGGAGGTGCTCAGTGATAACTTTGGCCACCTTTTGTTTCCTGTACAAAATAGACTGGGTTGTTTCCAGACATGACTAAGCCACAGGAAAGACTACTTCATGGGCCTTGTCATAGTAGAAGGTTTAGTACAATAGGAAACCAGCTCAAAGTAGACCTGCCTTTTATTCAAATAATTGTAGCAATCATAGAAACCAAAACAATGGTATTTTCATAATAAACCATTTACCTAGGGCTTTTAAATCAATGCTGTAGGATCTGTACCATTATTAGCCTCAATGTATGGATGCAGTGATCGAAGTTGTAAACCTCTCAAACATAGTGTCAAGGATTAAGATTTTCCTAAGAAAAGCATTTATTAAAATAAATCGACCATTTCTTTGGTCAATTTATCGGCCAACTTATCTCATTTAGCATAACATTCTACAGTTCCATTTCCTAATGTGTGGAAGCTACAGAGAAAAAGGGTTATAGGAAGAATTCTAGACAAAGAAGGAAAAACCGTAAAAAAGTAAATAAGGCAATCTAATTGAGGGGGATGGGAGGGTGAAGAAGAAAATTCCCTAATGTACAAGATGTGCATTCAAAAACATATCAAAGTCGATCGCTAAGCCAAACAAGAGAAGAAGAGAAGGGAAAGGGAATGGGGTGGGAATTAGGGAAGGGCTAAATGAGTGATGTGGGCATTTATACCTCCTACCATCTTATATTCCACTAAGATATATGACTACAGCTAGGTGTGGTGACGCAAGCTTGTAATTACAACATTTGGGGGGCTAAGACAGAAGCATCACAGTTCGAGGACAGCCTCAGCTACTACTCGGTGAGGCCTTTTGCAACTCAGTGAGACCCTGTTTCAAAACAAAGAATAAAAAATAAAAAATAGGGCTGGGAGTATAGCTCAGAGGTAGAATGTTCCTAGGTTCCATTCCCAGTACTGAAAAAAATGTATGAATATAATGGATCAATAAAAAAAGTAAATCTTTGATTTCCAGGTCTTACTCCTAGCCAATTTTTAAAAAATATTTATTGGAACACACACGCACACAAAAAAAATTTAATAGACCAAAAATAATCTAAACAGATTTTAAGTAAAATTTCCATCATCTTGATAGTAGTTGCATGCAAATACTGCCATGCAGTTTTAGTGGTTGGATTTGTATTTGGTATAAGGTCAGGTTACAAAAGATATGGCCACTAGGGTGATAGCATTCATATTGTATTGCAACAATTCTTAATTGAGGCTAGGGTGTTTGATTTTATTTTTTTAATTCTGGTTGGCATTATTGACCTTATTATTTCTTAGCACTCTTTCAAATACCATGAGCACCTCTACACGGTACATAGCTGTGGACCTATATACAAGGTATCTGCAATCATTGACTCCACAGTGAAACAGCAACACTAATGACAACTATGGACAATGTGGAAAGAAGCAACTACAACAACAAGTCAGGTGCTTAAGAGAGTATCTGGCAAAGAATGAGCACCTGATAAAGAATAGACTTTTGTCTTAGGGGGGACACAGAGCAAGAATGTGAAGCCTAGTTCACAGGTTGGGCAGGAGTGATGATCCTTGGGCAGCGTCTAAACTTCAGCAGGAACAGAAGGTAGAAAGAAGGATGGTCCTGGTCCTCATACCGGCAATTGCCCTATATGAATGCTGCTCTCTTTCCCATATTAAAAATAATGAAGATGAGGAAGAGGAGATAAGGAGGAGACAACACACCATTTCCCTGCAGTCTTCCAAGCACAATTACTTTTCTTTCCTTTGCTCTGTGGTATCATAGACAAATTAGTATGTATGGACCTTCGATTAGTTTGTATAGACCATTTCACAACTGGCCTATTAATAGGGATCCAGCAGAAAGTAGATTCTGTAATTAAGAGGACTAATGCCAATGTATCATTCTAGCATAGAAAAGACTTAATAATCCACAGTGGAAACTGCTGAATCCATCCATTCAAACATTTACAGCTTCGGCACTTTCATTTTCTAGCATTTTACTTCCATTTGTACTTCATTAAAAGCAATTCCCCAAACAGTGTGTAACATTCAGCAATTTTGTTAGCAGTTCACAAATTGAATTCTTAATATTAAATCTAATTGAGGAAAACATTACATAACCCATATACAACAAGCTATTTAGGTTTCAGATCACCATAAGACCACAATTATCTTTCTGATGAATGTCTTCATTACTGTAGTCTGGATAGAAGGAAGATATAGATTTAAAGAAAAAAATACCAGTCTTCAATTTGGCTGTGTAGATATGTGTTTCTTAAAATTTAGCCAACTTTTGCTGTGGGTGATATTTTAGAAATGTAAGAGCTTGTGTGTTAAGTGAGGTGAACTTTTCCCTCGGGTCAACTTGGATTTAAATGTTAACTTTGCAAATTGTCAACTCTCAAAATCATGAGCAGGAGAGGTGATGATGCCTCAGGAGACAATTCTGAAACAAGATACCACTTGCTGCAATAATTTTTATTAGGAATAAATTCATAATAAATCAAATTTCTGATATATATGTATTAAGTTTACCCTACGGTCGGGTGACAAATAGTAGTAATAATTTAAAAATGATAGTAGTATAGTTCATTCTATTATTTTATTAGCACCACAGATATTGGTAGCCCGTCATCCCAATCTCCCTCCTGAGCAGATCACACTCATGCGTTATAGAAGACAGACAGGCGGAGGAATGGGAGAGTTTAGTGAGGCTCCTGTTGTTGTTTTCAACTTGATGAGATTTTTTTTAACTTCATGCCTTTTATTGCTTTAGGACTTGGCTCTCAAATCTGACAGAAACATATTTTAGAGATAGAATTTTGGCTTGTTGGGGATCCTCTGTGAAGGCAGTTTATCTCCCTTGCAAATTGCTCTTTGTGGATTTAAGCAAGAGGAGGGTGGATTCAAGGAAGGGAGCGCGTCAAGAGATGAAAATGAGCGAAGAAAATGCAGAAAGAAGAGAGGTTCTGATAATCTCACTTGACGTCAGTGGAAGTAAGAAATGGCGCTGGGCTAGGACTTTCTCAGAAGACAGCACCCACAGAGGATGCTCTGGGAGGACGAGGAGAGACGACGGGAAAGGACTTCGCAGCTCTAGAAATCTGTGGTTGGAGACCTGCTCTCAGCTGCTCAGTGTGACTTCACGTGGCCCTGAGTGGTGTTCCAGTGGCTTTGCTCTGTGTCTCTGACCCAGACACAGACCTGAGCACCCTCCCTGTGCACTCTCCTTGCCCTAACCTTAATGATCCCAACATCAGCTTGCAGTTTTCCTGAAACCAGTCTGCCCAGCCTGGCTTCCCCTTCAATCTGCACCATCCTCTTCCTAAATCCATTCCCCAGATGACCAGGTGATTGCACCACACTGTTTCTCAACAGGGGTCCTAGCAAGGGAAGATTTACCTCCTCTTGGAACTGTTCTGCCATCTCCCTGACTTGGGTGATACTTTTATTAATACTTCTACACCTAGGCATGAGTTATTCTATCAAGAATCATCCCATTTTAGAAGTAAGTAGAATATACATACAGAGCACACTTAGCAGTGGTGCTTGCATGCATGTACTCAAGAATTGTTTACTGAAGGCTGCTTCTGAGCGAGGTGCTAAGCAGAATGTTGTTAGAAAATGAAAATATTATCTGTGCGTGATTTCTGCACTTATGCCCCTTTCAGAATAGTGTGTGAGGCAGCACGTCGATGAATGGTTTCAGTACAGTTGGGTAAGTGCTGTGATAAATTGATTTGCAAATACTACTGTAGCCCAGAGAGATATCCATGTCATTTTTCAACATGTCAAGAAAAACGCCATGTTAAAAAAGAGACCTTACTGTTTAAAAGAAATAGATAAGGAAAGGGGGTAGAAAATTCTAGACACACAGGTAGAGACAATGGTAAAACCCTACTGCAGAAGTGGATACAATTTTCTGAGAAACAGCACATGAAGATAAGTGGAAAATGAGTTTAGTTAGAAATACAGGATAGTGTGAAGGTCCCTGAGGTTTGTCCTGATGATAAATGTAAGATCAATCATCTAAAATTGGCAAGAGACTGGGGTGGAGCACGGAAGGAAGATCAGAGAAAATGAACTGGGAAGCAGAGTATTTTCCAGATGAGAAATAATAAATACATACAGCCAGTGAGTGAAAAAAGAAGGCACAAAAACAGATAATGTGTGTTACTAGAAATCAGTCCCTTATGTATATAGAAGACAGAATATAAGATCAAAGATATCTCTGAGCTTTCATATGAGTCATTTAATAAGCAACATAAATAAAAATGTGTTACGTCCTGGACAGATGACCCAGAATAACATCCCTGGAGGCTAAGAGCCCAGGTGAAACCCTTGTACCAAAATTTAGTATACCTGATTTCAGGCTTTTTACTTATCTCTCTAGGCCTAAGTTTCTTTACCTGTAAAATAAGAGGACTACAAATTGCTTTCTCAAAGAATGCTGGAGAAGAATAAACTGGACGATATGTGAAAAGGCTTACTATGAGGGACAGAGAAGAAACTCAGTATAATATCTTGGCTCATATTATCATAATTAATCAAAAGATGGAGTCTTTTCTGAATATTATCCATGGGATCATATTCCTTTACATGTATGTATTTACTGCCATGACCACTGGATACAAGTCTAATGTAGAACACAGGGGACTAGACTTGGAGTCTTACATCCAGTATCTACCCTTTGCTAGATGGACAATCGCAGGAAAATCACTGTCTCCCCTGGGTTTCAGCCTCCCATTCTGTGAAAATGGAAAATTCCAGAGGTGTTATGAGCACTAAATGAAACAAGAGAATGAAAATGCTCTGGAATAGAATGCCACAAACCCTCCAAATTGTGATGCCATTACATGAAGCATCAATGATAATTCTCAGGAAGTTTAACTAAGGCATGTTTGGAAGTTTGCATGCTTTCTCCTCTCTCTCCACCCAAAAATGGCTCAAATCCTATAATACACACCAAGTAAAGTTTACAGTATTCCCTGAAGCCCCCAGAGAACATTCTGACTGCCTGGAGCAAGCACCAATTTCTTTGAATGTTCCCTTTGGAAAGAGAATGTAACCACGAGGAAACAGTATTTCTGTGCTCCCTTCAGAGTGCAGCTAGTGAGGCAAAGGAGATGGAAAACTGATTGAGGGATGGGATTGCATTGCAGTAAAAAATACTGGAGCCTACGATGTCCAACGAATGCTGCATGGTCAGCCTGCTCCAGCATCTGAGACAAGCCAGTCTATACCAAGAGCAACCCCGGCACTTGGTTCTGAGGTGTCATTCCACATCTCTAGGACAGGAAGTCTGGGATGGGGTGGGGGCAGTGAGTTACTGGTTGTCAAATGAATAGCAACAATTTCTGTGAAGTCACTGGTAACATAATTTATTGTCACAAAAGGATATATAGTTCAAGGACCTTTTAGCTTAAGAGTTGGAAGAACTGAGTTAGAATCCTAACATTACTTTTTCTTAACTGAGAGAAATAAGTCTTGCCTCTGACATTCCTCCTGAAGTCACTTATCTGTCCCCTCATGTATTACTTCACACAACAATATTGCAGTTTCTTCCTATGTCTAAGGCATAGGGGATGTACCTGTATTTAAGAAACACATGGCCCCAGCCAGGCATGGTAGCATGTACCTGTAATTCCAGTACTTGGAAGCCCAAGACAGGGGGTTCTCAGATTCAAGGCCAGCTTGCTGTAACTTAGCGAGACCTTGTTTCAAAATGAAAACAAACACAGGTATATCAGGTATATCTCATAGGTAGAACCAGCGACCCCATCCCTGGGTTCAATCCCCCAGTACAACACGGACACACGAAAAGTCCCTTCTCTCATGACGTTTTCTCAGGTAGCAAGATAAGATAAGATGGGAGAAGAGAAGAAGTGGTATATTGTCAGACACAGACATTGGAGAAAGATAAAAAAAAAAAACTTGAGGGTGTGTTCTAGGCAGGTGTTTATGTAATTCTCATTTTCTATATCACAAATTATTTCTCTCTTCCACATAACAAGACCACTAATGAAGGCATATTTAATTCCACCTCTTCATACAGAGTATAATTGGTAGACTTTACTGGATGGGAATTTAGTATTTATGGAAACACAACTCAGATTATTTCTCAATATGTGAGAAATGAGACATAGGAGGAAATAAAAGCTGAATCCATGTGAATATAATTCTTGAAATAACTAAATATCATTAGTGCACATTAATAAAGTAATAATTTCTTTTCTAGTGCCTTTAATTGTAGCTATATTAAAAGTAATAAGAAAAAATAAAAACAGGAGAAGAAAAATTGAGAGATCTACTATTTATTTAATATTTACCATGTGTCAATCACTTTAAATGTATTTTTAATTGTTATTTTAGTGGTCCTGGGAATGGAACACAGAGGCATTCTACCTCCAGGCTACATCCCAGAACAGGGCCTCTCTAGCCTGATGAGAGTCTCACTACTTGCTGAGGCTGTCCTGGAACCTGCAATCCTCCTTTCTCAGCCTCCCGTACTCCAAATGCATTTACTATGAGAACACAATGAAAATCACTTGGAGATATCAGTGCATTCTATTCAAAATCACAGATGAATTTAGTGTAATAGATAAAAGAGAACAAACTCTTCAGAGTTATAGAGAAGCCAGGTAGAATTTGAGCCCAAATAATGGCCCCTAGAAAAAGATGTCTGAATCCTTAGTTTTCTTACTTGTAGTATGGGGGTCATACTTACACCCAATATCAGAAACGTCAGAGGAGATGCTGTTTGCAAAGAGTAGACACTGGGTACAGCCCATGTAATTATAATTTGCTCCATAAATATACCCTCTCCTTTTTTAAACTAGGTACTGAATTTCTTGCCTTCTAAGGTGTAAAATAACAATGAGTTTATACTATAGTGACCCTGGTCAATGCCTGGCTTCCCTCAAACACACACACACACACAGACACACACACACACACACACACACACACACAAGAAAAATCACATGCCCATGAATTAAACGATGTCCTAGCAGACTAAGAAACACAGTTAAAAAAAAAAAAAAACTGCTTACCACTGGCAGTAAGCCCTTTGAGAAATTAAACTGAAGCAAACTAAAAGAGAAAACCATTTCCAGAACTCCAAAGAGAAACACAAGTTGAACTGAGTTGAACACATTTGCCTGTGATGATAAATATCATGTGCTTACTTACCAGGCTAACCCAACAGGCTTTGTGTCGGCAACTGTCATTAATAATCACAGGGCCGAGCACCCGCAATTTGGTCTCCATGGGAACGAAAGGTAATATCACACCAGTGTTCCTAGATGGAGCTTTATTATTTCAATATTTGAAAAGTGATTTTTCAAGATGATAGAAACTATCAAATATATTCAATTATATATAACATTGGAGATAGGAAGTGTGGGGCTTAGAATGTTTCTTTAGCCTTGCTTATTTTTCAGGGAAAAAGAAGATGGCACTGGTGGGGAGAACAGTTAAATTTTGGGGGGCCATTAAAGTTTGAAGTTTTCTCATTAATTCTAGATTGCTAAGACTGGGCTGTGACCCTGGATCCTTTCATCAAAGGGACTTGATTTCCTGCCTCTAGTCACTGTACAGAAGTTTGTTAGGTACCAATGCCAAAAACCTACTGAACTCAGAGGGCCCTCAGCAATTGCAAGGTAAGGACCAGAGCAGCTGGGTAAACACTGGAGACCAACCATGAGAAAATACCAGTGAAGCAGAGCTTAAGGTAACAAACGGGAAAGGCCGTACTATCTCTAAGCAATCACAACGGGAAACCTGTTTATTTTCCATCTTTTAAAATTTTTTATTGGTGCATTGTAGTCATACATCTTAATGGAGTACAAGATGTTATAGGCATACATGCACACGTCACTCCCCTTCCCCAATTCCCACCCTATTCCTTCCCCCTCCCTCCTTCTCACATTTGGCTTAGCGACTGGCTTCCCTAATGTAATGATACACATTCACAAACATATCAATGTCCGTCACTTTATTTTCCCTCTTAATCGCTCTTAACTCCACTGCCCTAGTTCCTTCTGTCATTAGCATGGGTCAAGTTCTCTCCTAGATTAAGGGACTTCTACTTGTTTATTCCTTTGTCTGGGAGTTTAAGTTTTGGTGGACAGAGAGATGAAACACATGTAATATGCTGGGCAGCTTATGTAAACACTTCCATGTGTATAAGATACACAAAGTTGTGCCTCACACTGCTCACATGTTTTAATATATTAATTCATTTATATTTCACTCAAAACCTATTAAATGTTTTTTATAAGTATTACTTCTGTTTTAAAAATGGGTTCAACTCAGCCAGGCGTGGTGGCACACACTTGTAATCCCCACGCTTGGGAGGAGGAGACAGGAGGATCGCGCTGGTTCAAAGCCAGCCTTGCTGGCTTAAGAGACCCTGTTTCCAAATAAAAAATGTATATAAATTAGGTCTGGGAGTGTAGCCCAGAGGTAGAAGGGTTTCCAGGAATCCCAGTACCACCAAAAAAAAAAAAAAAAAAAAAAAAAAAAAAAGGGTTCAACTCTAGCACAGGGAAGGTAAATGGCTTTCTTGAAAATACCGTAGAACATGAACAATCTAGACAAGAGTCCACGGTGCAGACATTACAGATGCCCAAGCAGGTATATAATTTTAAACACTGGTTGCCCGAAGGTCACAGTACTCTTAACAAAAAGCACATAGTTTGGTCTTCCTTCAAACCTAGGTTCTGAGGCAGGCCTGATATTTCTTTCAGAGCCCCAGAAAATTGTAATTAAAATGTCCACATTTGAAATGCCACCCTTTCTTCTGGGGCACCCTGAAAATGCCCTGCTGTGATCAGCTACTAGGGAGAGTACAGGGTCTGGTGGAGGCCTGGAGCTGCACTGCCTGGGTTTATATTCCAGGTTGCTGCTGCTACGTCCTGCTTCCTTGAGCTGTCTGTGTTCTGTTTCTTCATCTTAAAAATATGTTTATTAATAACCTGCCTCATGGGTTATCATTATAATTAAATGAAGGAATAAATGTGAAAGCCTTTTAGCATGTATCTGGCACACTGTAAGTGCTTAGTAAGTGTCTGACAATGGTGACGATAATTATGGTAGTGGTGGTGGTGGTGATGAAATTGAAAAGAGCTACATTACCATCTCAGCTCCACAAAGAACATCCACAAAAATGTATTTTCAAGGTATTGGTTCAAAATGCCAATATAGACGTCAGTTAGTGGTATATAAAGAAGCAAAAAATCAAAATAATAACCAATAACTGCACACATATAAATGGTCAAAAGTCCCAGTGAAATGGGAGATGGAGAGGGGATTGACTACTGCTTTAACTGAAAAGAAACAGAGACCAGACTTACCGACTCATCTGAAATAGCTAAAATCTAAATAAACTCTATAAAAAAAATGTTTCCAGGCATTGGACATCAGGCTACAGAGACTAGAGATGAAGAGAGCCTGATTATTTTTCGAATGCTCTGCTTAGAGGGGCTGTCCAGGCCCCAGTGCAGGAACATGGAACCCAGGCAAGCCCTGTCTGATTCTTTCATTTGAGAAGGCAGAAAGGAGAGAATGGACGGGGAGAAAAAAGGACAAAAGTTCATAGGACAGCATACTAGGGAGGAAAGCCGAGGCCATGCAGAACTAGAAATAAGTGATGTGCTCACAAGCCAGAATGGAAAACTCACAATTCACAGGACATTGATTAGAGAACACAAAGGAGCATTGTCTTTATAATTGGATAAAATCTGCCCTAGACTGAAGGCTTTTCTGGCCCTGCCTAACTGTAAAAGCAAGCTTTGGAAATATCAAAGCAATTCCAAATAAGTTACCTGCATCCTTAAAAAAGCTCAAAAACAGATATGTGTGTGTGTGTGTGTGTGTGTGTGTGTGCGCGCGCGCACGCGTGTGTGTGTACACACGCAGATGTACACACACACAGACACACATGCACACACACACTGTCATTGCCTTGCAATAAAAAAATTTCATAGGATTTCTGAGAAGTGGTTCTGATACTATTTTGGCTATGACCCTTTTATATCCAACAACCTGAGACCTAAACTCATAAGAAGAGCATAGCCAACTGCTCTTCAAATGTATAATGGTAGAAAAAGCAGAGGATAACTGACAAAAATATGCCAATTAGGAGTGGAGATAAATGAAATGCAGGATATAGTAAATCTGAAATTCCAATAGGCAAAGCAATGGCCTTGAGATAAATTGCAAAAGGTGGTTTATTATTCTATTTTCTGTTGCAAACAGCACACTGCCACCAACAGGGTACATTTAAAGAAAAATAAAATACTTATTTTTGCTCACAGTTTTAGTGGTCCAAGGCTCGGGGCCATACCTGGCCTGGCTGCCTTGCCGATTATGTTCTAAGGAGGTACAGGGCATGGTGGTCAAGAGGGAGCATGCATGTGTCTGTCTGTCTGGTCTCCCCTCCTCTTCATATACAGCTAGTAGGATTCACTCATAGGGACTCTACCCACAGGGCCTTAAATAATCCTAATACCTCCCAAAGCCCCACCTCTAAATTCAATAGACATCTAGCCTCTTAATATCACACAGTGGGTTTTAAATTTCAACACATAAAACTTTGGGGATGCCCTCAAGCCAAACCCATCCATCTTGTAGCAGTTTTCACACTTAGATACAAATTCTGGTGTTGTTATAGCTTGCTGCTCCATGTACCCTATGTATCTCTGTACTTAGCGCCCACTTGCAAGATGGCTGGTCACCATTCTTATTCTCCTTGGCCTATTCTAAGTACCTGTTCTAGTTTGGACGTTCAATGATCCACATAAAAATAAAAATTAAAAATAAATAAATTTTAAAAACTAAATAAAATAGGGTTGGGAGTGTGGTTATTTTAAGTACCTATTCTATTTTGGACCTTCAATGATCCACATAAAATAAATAAAAGTAAATAAATTAATTAAAAAATAAATAAAAATAAAATAAAATAAGGCTGGGACTGTGATTCAGAGATAGGCCCCATGGATTTAACTATGAGTACCAATTAATAAGTAAATTAAAATAAAAAATGCTGGAGGTGTAGCTTGGGGATAGAAAGCCTCTGGGATCAATCTGCAGAACCAAAAGTTAAAAAATAAAGTATATGCAAAAGAAGAAAATAAAAGTGCCATATGCTAAAGGACTGGTCCTCAGTTTGTGATACTTTTGGAAGATGAGGGCCCTGCAGAAGGTGAGGCCTAATTGTAGGTCTTTAGATAACTATGGTGTGCCCTTGAAGGGGCTGTGGAGACCCACCTCTTCCTCTCTATTTCAATCAGCATTATCATGTGTGTCACCAAAAATAACCGAAGACCACAACTTCTGGTTTTGAAAAGTTTGACATGGGTCTGATTGAATTATGATGGGCTTTCCCCAAACAGTAACTTCAAGTCAGGTTCTTGTGCTTTCTACTGCTGACATCAGGACAAATGGCTCCTGAACTCAGCACTGAAGAGAAAGAAAGACCAGAGGATCAAGTGGGATTTATGTGTGTGTTGGTACTAGGGACTGAACCCAGAGTCATTTTATCTCTGAGCTACACCTCCAGACATTTTTATTACTTTGTCTTGAAATAAGGTGGCACTAGGTTACTGAGAGAGTCTTGCTAAGTTGCCCAAGCTAGTCTTGAATCTATATTCCTCTTGTCTCAGCCTCCCAAGTACTGGGATTACAGGCATGCACTGCCATGCCAGGATAAGTGTGATGTTTTACAAGTAAGGACCGGGAGAGTTTTATGTCTCTTATATGTAGCTATTATTAGCCATAAGCTGGACAATATGTCTCAAACATAATCATAAACACATCTGGAAGATGTCATTATCTGGTATAGCTATGAAGAGTGGGCAGAACTTGGGAATCTCTCAGCAGTGTCTTCTATCTCTGCCCAAACTCCATGGATCTGCAGTTAGTGATGCCCCAACTGTACCCCATGCACTCTACAGCAGTCACACCACAGAGGCACAAAGGAACATGGTCTCCTGTCTCTGTCTACCAAGAGAATGCATTCTGCCTTGCCATCAAGCATCTTGGGGAGCTCTCCCATGCCTGGGTGGTATGAAGGTTCATAGGATGACCAACATTCTATTTAAAGTCAGAAACAGACATTAGCCTTCAACAAGAACCAGTTGGGAGAGTTTGGTCTCCAGGAATTTTGCAGTGGAAAAATGACTTTAGAGCTTGCTTTCAAATCATTGTGTCACAATACAACATCATGCTAACTGCCCTTCTCGTTGGACTGCACACCTTTACCAGCTTGATGATAGACATTTGTACTGGTGAGGGTACATCATAATCTCTCCTGGGTTCCTGTCTGGTTTTTGGGTCTTCTGAGAACACAGGGTGGCCCCAGTTACATCACAGACTGGAGTCACCACCCATCCCCTAATCTAGTCTGTATGTACCTCAAACACCAATATTCTGAGAACCATCCCATTCGAGGTAACATCTGTCCCCTCCCTGCATACAGTCCCTAGAAGTTGACTCCTTTCTAGGCCACCTACATAAATAATAAATTATCTTGCTAGAAAGCCTGCATGTGGGATGGTTCTTGGGGGCCAGCAAGGCTTCAGGGAGATGGGGATGCTGGAGATGTGGCTGGTGGGTGGCCTTGATAAAAGCACACTTAGCTCTGAGTTAGAGAGCCCACACTCCCTGCCATGCACTGAACTGGATACTATACAGATCCACACTTTGCTTTGCCATCTCCGTCTTCTGTCAAGTTTAGCCCATTCTCTAATCCCTGCGCCCATCTGCAGGGTCTTAAAGAAGGAGGCTCCTGCCTACCCCAGTATACTCATCTCTTGTCCCTCTCCTGCTTCTGGATCATATGGCCCAGCCCCAGCATTCTGCTTCCATAACTTTCTTCTTTGCTGCAGAGAACCCTTGGCCTCAAACCTCTACCTCTGCTAGAGCCCTGGCAAATCTATAGGTTGTTTCTGTGCTAACTATACAGATATTTCCTTCTTAGGGGTAGATTAAAGCTCAGGGCCTCTCCTCGGGGAACATATTTCTATTGATGCATAGCTTGGTGAGTAGAGACGGAAGGATTTCAGTTCCTACTCTCTGCTCAGCCAGGATTCTTTGAGTAGTGTACAATTTATGCAACCGTATGTGGCATCTCTTGGTTACATCTTACAAATTTTCCAGATCACAGTTTAAATTCCCCCTCCCCGGTGAAGTTCCCTTGTACCTTGAAGACCAGATTGAGTTCCCTGTAATCACAGCTTTGTGTTCATGACAATGATTATTAAGTAAAAATGTGTGTTTTCTGGCTCCTTTTCTCCCTGGCATCAGGAGACATGTACCTTTTGCTTCTAGTTAAATTCCTGGAGTGTGGCATACAAAACAGGTAGATAACTCCATCAACATTTGCAAAATGAAGGCTCGAAAACAGACAAAGATGGCATACCCAGGCTCATTGCAGGCCTGTCTGGTTCTGAATTCCATGGCTGTCCTTCTCTACCACACTCCCTCTCTGGAGATGCTATGCAATCTGGTACTTGATTTCCATGAATACTCTGGCTAGCTGGTGGTGTCTTAGGGTACATGCAACAGGGGCAGGACCTGCCTGAGAAGACAGCTTTTTCAGGCCCAGGTACTGCAACAGGCTTCAATCTCTTTTAGGTCATACTTTCCAACTTATGCTATGATAGCTCCGGAGCACACACAGAGTCACAAAAGAACCCAAAGAGTCAAAGCGGTTCTAGAAAAGGAAGAAGGAGGACAAGGTTGAAAGCATCACACAACCTGGTTTCAAAATATATTACAAAGTTATAATAACTAAAACACTGTGGTACTAGCACAAAGACAGAGGAACCAATTGAACAGAATTGCAAGCCATCTAAAATCATTAAAATGTACATAATGAATATGTATATCCTATGTATGTGTATACATGTATGTATTTATATATATGAATATAGTTTTTTACACAAATAATACTCCAATAAAGTGGTTTTAAATATAATGGATATTCAGAGAGTTGTTGGTCTTTGATTAAGTACCATGGATACACCATGGGGGAAGAACAGTCTCTCGAACAAATAATGTTTTGAAAACTGTATATCCAGAATGGTATTGAACTCAGGACTTTCAATATACACAAAATTTACAAAAACTAACTTAAATGGTCTAAAGACTTACATGTAAGACCTGATACTATAAAACTCTTTGAAGAAATCATGAGAAGGAAGTTCCATGATATCAGTCTCAGAGGTAGTTTTTTGGATATGACAGCAAATGACACAGCACCCAAAGCAAAAATCAGCTGGCATCAAACTCAATGCATCTACACTGCAAAGCCAGAAATACATGAGGAAAAGAGGAAGAATGTGTTTATACATCATATATCTGATAAGAAGACACTACCTGAAATATGTAAGGAACTCCCTATGAGTTCGACAGAAATATAAACACATAATCCAATTTTAACAAAATGGATAAAGGACTTAAATGAACTTTCTTCAAAGTGGACAATAAAACGGACAACAAATATATGAAAAAGTGCTCAGCATTGCTAATCACCAGGGGAAATATCATTAAACCATGATAGGACATCGCCTAGCACAGGTAGGATGGATAATCTCAAAAAAGAAGAAAGCAAGAGAGGGAGGGAAGGAGAAAGGAAGTAAGAAAGGAATGAAACAAAAAAGGAAGGAAGGAAGAAAGGAATGAAGGAAGGGAGGGAGGGAAACAAGCAGGCAGGCAGTAAGTACTTGAAAGGATGTGAAAAAATTGTAACCTTGTATACTGTTGGTGAGAATATGAAATGGTGCAGCCACTATGGGAAATAATACAGAGGGTCCTATCAGTATGTCAATGTAATAGTCATGTGCCCATGTTCATTGAGGCATTATTCACAATAGCCAAGATATGGAAAAAACTGAGATGTTCCTTACTGATGAATGGTTAGAAATACATAATAGAATATTGTTCAGCCTTAAAAATGAAAGCAAGCCTAGCATATATGCATGAACCTGAAGGATATTATCCTGTAATTTATTATGCTTCTGCAGGAAGTTAACCTTAAAGATTATTCTCACAAATTTCAAGCAGCAGTGCCTCCTGCATCTGGCTGCCTCATCCATGTTTGAAGGTCAGGTAACATCTCAATATGCAGGTGTCCTGCCTCTACAGTTAGTTTTGGCAAACATGAGGCCAAATAGAGGACTGAACTGTAGGGTCACACCTCTGCACCCGGGGAAACCATAGGACTAAGCTTCCTCTTGGCTGCAATCAAAAGACAATAACCAGGAATAATAACCATCACTCTAAGACCTGAATTATCATTTTTGTCATCTGAGCTACTTCAACCTCCATGAACTCTTTCACCTATAAAACAAATATTTAAAATAATATGTTTACAAATTCATTTGGTATAAATATGAATATTACCTAGACTAGAATATATACATTCTCCCTCTGATTAAATAGAAAAAAATTAAAATGTTGGTTGGTCCCAGTAAGCTAATGTCTAACTCTTCATGAGGATGGAAGAGGACTTGATCATATCCATTCTCACCTCATTTAAGCATCCAGCATCAACCAGCACCTGCCTGCCCCAGCCCCTTCCCATACCTAGGCTCTGGAAGTGCTGGAGGCCACCACGTGGGCTAAGCTGCTGCCAATTCCTTGTACCATGCCAGAGACACAGCTGGAGCTGGTGCTTGATTAATATCCCCTTAGTGAATCAAGCAATGGGGATCCAGAGGTGTCACAGATCAGAGACCAAGCACTGACATGTTTAATAGTAATGATGAATGCCAGCACCTTACATATATGACTCTAGATCCTCATGCAAGGGATACGAGGATGCTTACAATTAAAAAGCAAAGGTAGTCTCAAAGCAAGAGTAAAGTGAAAGGAAATTAAGAAAGCAGAGGCAGAAAGGTAAAAGAAAGCATGCCTGGAAGAACAAAAAAATGCCTGCTGGAGGTAAGCTCCAGGGTCTCAATTTCTCCCTGGCCCCTGTGCACTGCCAAACACATGCCTCCCAGCAGCTGGGAAGAATCTGTGGTTCCACAGAACTCAGGATGAAAGGGGCTTTGTATAGCTGAGCATACCATGTAAACATGTGACATGAGCATCATTCCCTTTAAGAAAGGTTTGGTTCTGCAATTTTCTGTAATCCAACTTAAAAGGTAAACAACTTCAGAATGGTGACCTTAAACGGTCTTTCAATTACACAGGATTCCCTGTCTTGGAAACTATCCTCTAAGCCAAGCAGAAGACAGGGGATTTGACCTCTGACCAACATGCACATCTGGGACAGAGCCTGTTCTAGCTGCACACATTGCCCAAAGCAAGGGCAGGACCCATGATCTGGACAGGTGAGCAGAAGCAGGGAGGCCCCAGCTGCCTACTAAACCAGCTCTGTTGGAAACATGATTGCCACTACTCTGACTACAGTGCCCTTGTTCTCCTGTCTGTAGTGTTTGGGGATTCCTAGTGGTCAGTGGTTTTGGAAACAGTGGGGGTGGCACTGCATTTCATGAGCTGCAACTTCAATATGGCCCAGATGTGCTTGCAGAGACACAACTTCACACCTCTCTGTCTCAAATGCTCCATCTATAAAAGGAAATATAAAAGGCTGCAAGTGAACTTAAGGTCTCCACGTGCATGAATGGCTCAGCAGGTGCCAAAATTTATTAGATGTGATAATTATGTCATGTGTTAACTTGGTCAGGCCATGGTGCCCAACTACTGAACCACACATTTCAAGTGTTTCTGTGAAGGTAGTTGGTAGAAGATATAGACACTAAAATCATCAGAATTTGATGAAAGCAGATTGAGCCTCTGCAATGTGGGGTGGGTCTCATCCAATCAGTCAGAGCCTGACCTTCCCCCCAAAAAAAATTCTGGCAGCAGAGAGCTATTGAACTTAAATGCAACTCTCCACTGGGTCTCTAGCCTGCCAGTCTACCCTGAAGATATTTGGACGTGTCAGCCTCTACAATTCCATGAGCCAAATCTTAAAATAAATCTCTCCTTGTCTTTACCCATGGGGGTGGAGAGAGATGGAATGGAACTTCCTGAGTTAAAACTCCAGCCTTAACTGGAAATTTTACACCCCCCCACACACATACGGAGAGGGAGAGGGAGAGGGAGAGGGAGAGGGAGAGGGAGAGGGAGAGGGAGAGGGAGAGAGAGGTACATATACATCCCATTGATTCTCTTTCTATGAAGAAGCTACATCAATACATCACACAGGGGCCAATTGCTCAAACTGTATCTGATAGTGCCAGAGCTACTGCAGTAAAGAATCAGAGAACAGTAGAGAGGAGGTCTCCTGGAAGATTTTTTTCCACTTCTCTTTCTACACGCTAGGAAACTGAGCACCAGAGAAAGAGATGCTAGCTCAAGGTCACACAACAGGTCAGTGTTAAAGCCAAGAACAAAACCACACTGAAGACCTTTTCATTCTAGTTTCCATGCTCAAGAGCACCTGGAGGTTGTTGGTGTAACACTTGATTTAGTTATATGGATAAATGAAGAGAACGATAACATCAGCAGAGCCTCTTCTTGGGCATGAATGTGCCAGACTCTATGTTCTTGAGGTCCTTATGAGGTGATGCCATTTAGTCTCCTCAGCAACCCTGTGATGTTGGCTTTAGCATCTCTTTCAACAGCTAGAGCATGGGTGATGAAGGTAAGTGGTTCTTCTAGTGCACAGCTGCTGGTCTGAGATGGGGAAGGGACACAAAGCCTTGCTCCAGTGACTCTAAGTAAAAAGGTCTGATTTCCAAGTTGCAGTCAGAAGGAAGGGGCCATAGCGGAGTGACCTGGGAAAGTGGGAGACAAGAATAGCTGATACATTCAACCCTCACCTCCTCATGGTCTTTGTGCCCAGAAGCTCATTTGGCTGTGCAAGTCCAGCTTTGCAAAAGGCTTTGCCAGGAAAGCTTCTTTGGGAAGCTGTTCTCTAATCCTGCCAGCAGAGGCTGCAGCCTGCATGGATTCCAGTGCTATTTGTTAATGCTCAGGGCTTCTTGGGGATTTGGATGCACAACTCTCAGGGGAGTGGATTTCATTCTTTGCCTGGCAGTCCCTGCCTGGTGGGCAGGCTCAGGGTGGGCGCATCACACTGAGTCACATAATTGGAGGAGACCCAAATGGAAAACATTCAGGAAAAGAATCAAGTCCTGAAAATAACCCATTGAGCTAAGTTCCATGAGCAAGTTCAATGCCAAGCACACACAAATAAGCCATTTTATCTGAATCCTATAAAAGACAGGGCTGTCTGCTTTAACACACATCCTCAGAAAGAGACAAGCAGTAGTCATTGGAATGTCTGTCAGTGGGCAGCTCCCTACCATTGGGTTTTTGTCTACTGCCAAGTAAAGCAAGGGCGGGTCTGAATGGCTTAGGTCTCTGGCTGTTCGACTCTCTTAATATAGCCACAGACTTGAATTGTTCATTTATCCAAAATACCTTTCTTTATTCCTTCTCTCTCCCCTTCCTTCCTTCCATCCTTCCTTCCTCCCTCCCTCCCTTTCTCCCTTCTTCCATTTCTTTTTTCTTTCTCTTTCTTTCTTTCTCTTTCTGTCTGTCTGTCTGTCTGTCTTCCTTTCTTTCTGTCTTTCTTTCTTTCTACTGGGGATTGAACCCAGGGGCATTCTACCTCTCAGCTATATACCCAACCCTATTAAATTTTTTTATTAGTGCATTGTAGTCATATATCTTAATGGGGTACAAGATGGTAGAGGCATACATGCACACATCACTCAATTAGTCCTTACCCACCCCATTCCCCCCTCATATTTGGCTTAGTGATTGATATGTTTGTGAATATACATCATGTACATTAAGGAATTCACTCTTCCCCCTCTCATCCCCTTCAGTTAGGTGGCCTTATTTTCTCATCTATACTTTCTCCTTTGTCTTTGAAACAATGACTCACTAAGTTCTAGAGGGCCTCGCTAAGTAGCTGAGGCTGTCCACAAACCGTGCTCTTCCTTTCTCAGCCTCTTAAGTACTGGGATTATAAGCATGCATTACCACACCTGGCTTCACATTTCTTGAGCACTAATTTTCTACACCAGGCATGGTAGATACAGAGCTAAATAAAATGGTCTCTATTCATGACCACTGAGACTGCTAGTATAGGAAAGACAACAATTCCTAGAGCATTTGGGGAAAAGTATGCTTTTCCTAAAATGTCAGAGTGCTCTAGAGCACAGTGGCCTCTAAACGCATCTTGAAGGAGGTCTATGGCATTGTGCATCAGTGATCCTTTGGAATAAACAGATTGTTAGAAGCGTTTTCTTAGGATTCTACAGCACCAGGTAAATACTTGATGGGGGAGGGAAAGTGTTGGAAATTCTTTGAACCATGCTAAGATCATGTGGGATAGGCACACACATCCTGGTCACATACCCAAAATCAGAGTCTGAGCTGAGCATTTCCAGGTAGTAACATACTGGGGAGGTGGCCAGCATGCATGGGGGGGGATGAGAGGTAGAAAGAGGCAGAGGAGAAGTTAGATGCTATGTGTTCACAATAGAAGCTTCACCAGTTCCTGGGCAGCTTTGTAAAACAACAGTTCCTGCAGAGTCTGCCATCCATGCTCCTAGCAGCAGGGGAACAGGGAGGTGACCTAGGGGCACACCACTACATCCACTGCAGGACCAGGGGCCTGCTATAGGCACTGAGGATGGAGGCTGGAAACCTGCCTTCTAAACTCTATCCTTTCCCATTTCTAGGCTGCAGAGTCCCAGTAGGAAGTCATTCTTCCATAGGAGGTACCACGGAGAAGTCCCCACAAAGCAGGAAGTCTCACCAAGTTCCACTTACGTTCTCAACCACTCAAGACATTTCTTACAGCGCTAAAAACATCAGGTCTGAAAATTTCAGAGGTTGCCAGGGATCTTGCATCTATAGGCTGGAAAGCCACCTACAAACTGGCCCTACTCAGTTCTAACATCTGTTCTTTGCATGACTCCAAGCCCTGTTCTGGATTCTGGTACCCTGTCCCTCATGAGGACCCTGGTACCCCTATTTTATTTCTCAGGGCCATAAGAACGTGTGACACAGCAGCCTAAACTAGATAGAGTCAGGACTTGGTCCACTTTTACAGCTGGAATTACCAGGTGATTTTAGAGCTGGGAAAGGTAATGTCATGAGCAGGTGCATCTCATGTATTACATAATACCTGGAAGAACTTCAGCATGGGACTTGGCCACACAACATCTTTTAAGTTCTATGTGAGCACACATCAACTTCCACACTCATGCGATGGGCTGTGTGATGATCAATGTGTTGTGTCAACTTGTCTGGGCCACAGGGTGCCCAGATGTTTGGTTCAACATTGCTTTGGATGTCTGCAAGATTTTCTGAATAACATAAATATTTTAATTATTGGCGGACTGAATAAAATGGAGCACTATCATCGATATTTATGACACTCATCCAGGCCACTGGAGGTATGAATAGAACAAAAAGTGAGTAAGTTGGTGAAGGAGAACTATATCTTTCATTGCCTTTCATCTGTGGTGTCATTTTCTCCTACCTCTGGATTCAGACTCAGACTGGAGCTACACCACAAGCACTCCAGCTTGATGACTGCAGATTTGGGGACCTTGTCCACCTCTCTAAGTGTGAGCCAATTCTTCATGATAATGAAGAAACCCATCCTTTAGACTGTTTCTCTCTGAACTGTTCTTAATATTACAGGCTGATTATTTCGGAGTAGGCTACTAATAAAAACCCAGCATGTATTGGCTCAGGAGAATACAGACAGCCCTAGTGGCCAAACCTGCACATGGCAGAAGAGTAACAATAGATGCTTTTTGGGAAGAAGAAACGAGAGGCAGGGCAGGATATGTGTATTTATTGAGCAATTATTGAGGGCCAGGTACTGGTATGAGGACTTCATGTCCATTACCACCTTGAATACCAATGATGTTCCATGAATGTACTGACTGCAAGTGGTACCACCCAGCAGGTGGAAAGAGTATGCTCAACATGTGAGCAAATGAAAGATGGAGAGAGGTTTTGAAGCCAGGGATGACTCAATGCCACAGACTCCCAATATCCCATAAAATTGAGAAATGCCCCATCACAATACAGCCTCTCAGCCTCCAGAGGACTGTTTTCTCCAAGGAAACAATGAATAGCAGCTGCTTAAAAGGACCAAATGTTTTGTGTCCACCACAGAGCTTGGCATTAGAAAAGTGTTTGATAAATGATGTAGTGATAAAGAGAAGAATATATGGACAGAAAGAGAAAATAACAGAGGGAAGAAAGTCTAATGGGAGCATTTGAAAGGAGGAAACTGATAGGCCACGTGCTTTGCAAAGTGCAGTTGTAGGCCACAGGCCCAGACCCCTGGAGAGACGTTACCTCTGAGGAAGTTGGCTTGCAGTATCCAGCTCCAAAGACCAAGTTTTCCAGAGACATGATGGACTGTTCCTGTCCCGTGTCTGGGCCTCCTTTACCAAGCCAGGAGCCTCTTCCTGGACGAGTAAAACTAAAAAGAAGAGAAGCTTGTTATGATGTATACTTACAAGGTATCAACAAAAGTATATGTTAAACAAAAAAAAAAGAGGGCAAAACAGAATGTAGAGCAAGTGCTGGTGCCATTGATGGGGATTCCTCAGGCAGAACATTTTGAAGGAGTAGTTAAAGCCAGGTGTGATGGCAGCCTTCTGTAATCCCAGTACTTGGGAAACTGAGACAGAGGATGATTGCAGGTTCAAAGTCAGCCTCATCAACTTAGCAAGACCCTGTTTCAAAATAAAAAGATAAAAAGAACTGGAAGCCTAGCTCAAAAGTAAAATGACCTTGTGTTCAAACAGTATATAAAAAAAAAGTTGACCCCTATCAGGTGCTTAGACAGGACATATTTGGATGTTGTGAGGACTAGAGGTCCAGCTGGCATGAAAGCTTGGAGGCCCTAGATGTAATGTGTCTGCTGATTATACAAAGAAATGCCCAACCTAAATGTCCCAGCATGGGTGATGACCAGACCTAAGGCAAAGCCTCGAGGTAGTGTAGCCAGAGAGGCAAGAGAAAGGGAAGGGCATCTGAGCAGAGCAGAAGGCTCAGGCCCTCTCACAGATGCTCTGGGTCCTGTTTCTCCTCCTCAGGATGGCCTCACCTGGACATAGATGCACCCAGCCCTCTCTGAACCTCTGTCTGCTCTTTGGTGGAAGAACATAAGGCAGCATCCACTGCCACGATCCATTCAAAGTTTAGTGGAGGGTCACAGACTGCCCGCTACGGTGCTGGCGGCATCCATGCTGGTTGAGAATATGGTTATCTGCTAAACAGCCAATACCCGGATCCCAACTTGCTCTGAGATTCATTGTAAAGATGAACTGGCATGGTGTCATAGCAAAGATCAGTTTTAGAATGAAAGGAAATTAGGAAAGGTCATGTGATCATTGCAATTTATCTTTTTTACTTGTATGATCATCTCTCCTACCTTAGTCTTCTTGATTTTCATCAGTTAATATACCAGTGAAATCTACTTACTCTTGCCTTTCCAACAGATCTAATCTACTAAGCAACTTAATGGTCCATTAATTAATATTATTTATATGAATATTATGGACATTTTTCCAGAGATGTGTTTTAATCCCCCAGTGATAGGGTGCACGGTAGCAAAGAGAGTCTTAATAGTAAGTAACCTCGGATGGTGTTATCTTCACTGTATTTGTTCAGAAGAACTGTAGAAGGCTTCATCCAAGAAACCCGAGCTTCTGCTCAAAGTACTGACAGTGAAACAAAATTGACATCATATTTCTCTTTAATTTGCTTATTTTAATATGATGGGGCTCATGGTGCAAGCCAGGAAGGGTATGAGGTACTAGGGTGAGGAGAGGCTTGCATCATTAAACATATGTCTCTGGTCTTGAGAGGGAGGCAGACAGACAAGCCAACAGGTGAAATGCCATGGAGGTAAACTGAGGCTGGTGAGCGGAGAACAGCAGTTCTTGGAACAAACTGAGTGGAAAGGCTGGACAGTCAGTGGTGGTTCTGGAGAAGGATGTAAAATGGTCAACAGACCACCATGAAAGTCAGGGTGCCAGAACACGTCCCAGGCCTGTCTCAGGCAAGATTTATCACCACCACTGCGCTAGCCCCAACAGGTAAGAAGAGTTGAATATAGCCTGTGAACTATGGGTCACCACTTTGTGACATTGACCAAGAAGAGTTTTAAGCACTGTGTCTGGTAAACACTGATGATCCAATAATGCTAGTAACTATGGTGGGTAACATAACACAATTTCTAACACACACACACACACACACACACACACACACACATACACACACACATATACATATATATATATACATATTATACTGAACCGGGTGTGGTGGCACATGTTTGTAATCCCAGTACTTGGGAGGCTGAGATAGGAGGATCACAGATTTGAGGCCAGCCTAAGCTTAGTGATGCCCTCCAAAACTTAGTGAGACCCTGTTTCAAAATAAAGGATAAAAAATAGGGCTGGGGATGTAGCTTGGAGTAGAATGTCCCTGGATTCAATCCCTAGTACTGCAAAATAAAAATAAATAAATAAATAAATAAATAAATAAATAAATAAATAAAATGTCTTGGCACTTATTTCAGTGTGGCCCTTGATTAGCTTTTTTTCCAGTGAATGAGAATTGAGAATCTCCTGGAGAAATCCACTTGGCCCCATTTGAGAGTTAAAATTTGGATTCTTTTCTCCACTGTCTTTTCAGTGAAGGTTAAGGGTCTTCTGAGGTTAAATTTTAATCTCACACATGCTTCATTCTTGCTGGCTCTAACTGATGTTGTGAAAACCTGCTTTTCTGGAAAAACTCAGTGCGCTCCCTACTTGACAGGTATTTCCCACAACCTTAAAGGGCTCCCTTTGTTCCCAGCTACTGTGAACCAAGATAGAAATTCTTCCTGTGAAATCAGAGATCGGAAGAAAGTTCTATTTTTACCCCTCCCTGGAGGAGCATAAGCACCCACCACAGTTGTGTGAGTTCCTCTCCGGCAAGGTTCTGCAGACAGCCTTGCCAGAGACTGTCCCTGTCAGAAAGCTACAGTTCTAAGTTTTCCCAGATACCTGAAAACTAGATAAGTAGCATCAGGGCTCACAGATGCTCAAGGGGGAATGCCTGCTCCCCAGTAAGCTTTGGGGACTTTGAACTTCCTGCCGCCTTTGATACTACCTCCAGCCCAAGCTTCTGGAAGGATCCTCATATGTCTTATCAGGCTGTTCTGCTCACACCTTCAGTGCCTTACATTTGGACAATAAATGGGTTTTCAGTTCCTTAATCTGTCATTAATTACACTGCTGAATTCTGACTCCAATTTACCACCAAAAATTCATCTTCATTGCCCTAGCCTCTTATTCCCCCCATGAAACACAAAGTTCATTTCTCTATAAAGATTGCCTTCAGGCTTCAAGCAGAACCACTTCTCTCCATGCTAAAAATCGCCTGCCCTTTATTAAGGGCTTATTCAAGCTGGACAGGTGGCCTAGGTCAGGGCCTGGGATGTGGTAAGTGCTAAATAAATATTTATCTACTGAATGCATGGCGAATGGTTTTACACATGCTGTCTCATTTGATCCTTCTAACAACCTATTGTTCTACCCTAAAACTGAATACCCTATGCTCCAGTGAACAAAGATAAGAAGCTGAGGCTTGAGATGGCCACCTGGATCCATTTGATCCTACACCCTATGCTCTTAACCCCTGCCCTATACTGGGCTCTATCAATAACTTGTACACGCCTTGGTATAACAGAATCTCTCTTGATTTGAGTTCACTATTTATGTTATCTAGGGCCTGACTTATTCACCCCAGAGCTTCAAGGTCAGGCCTTTCTTCAAGTGGTGAAAGCAAAATGACACCAACCTTGAAACAAGTATGATTCCAGCACATGCAACCAGCAACATTATACTTGATTTCACTGCATGTACTCATCATCTCTGCTGGTTAAATACCACCTATTTAAAAACACCAACCTAATCTCTGTGTGTGTTTTGTTTACACATTGAAACAAGTGTTTAGTGAAGAAGGGTGATTTATCAAAGGATCTTCAGAAAATAAGTGGTGGGGCTGGACAACTAGGTAGTTATGACTCCATCTGAGGAGGACTATTCTCTCTTGAGGCCCCAGAACCATCAGGGTCAGAAATAGTTCTGCCTTTTCTACCCCAGGCTGTCACTGCATCCAGCAGCTGATTCCAGACTACAACCTCCAGCTATCAGCCTGACTTTTCTAATCTTCTTTCCCTGACAGCAAATGGGTCACACCTTTGACTGTGCACAGGAGCAATATTTGCCAGTCCTCAGAATAAGCTGAAGGCTGGGAAATAGGCCTTTTCAGGATAATAATATTCTGCTGTTACCTGATGCTCTTTATCCTGTAATTTCCCAGGCCAGGTTTACTTTCCTGGATTCCTACAATGATAAGACTTTGAAGATTTTCTATTAAACTCTGCTACAATTTATTTGTGTGTGTGTGGTAATGGAGATTGAAATCATGGCCATTCTACCTCTGACCTATACTCCTAGCCCTGTTTTTTTTATTCTTTATTTTGAAACAGGGTCTCACTAAGTTACAGAGGGCCCCTATACCTGAGTCTGGCCATGAACCTGCAATCCTCCTGTTTCAGACTTCCAAGTACTGGGATTACATTTGTGAGTCACCACACCCTGCAAACTTTGTTATAACATTTATCAGAGTATAATAGCATACATGTAGCTCATCCCACTGTACTGGATGTGAGCGCCTTTAAGGAAAGGCCTATTATAAGGAGCCTGATAATTCTACAGCAGGATATGCTGTGTACAGCCTGACACTTTTGGAACACTGAAGGCCCTCAGCAAATGCTAATGAGTGCAAAAGTAATGAATAGCATGCAGACTTCTTCATCCAAGTGACTCCTTTATCTTAGAAGCACAGTTCCCATCAAGAAACTCAAAGTTTTAGGCAGGATAGTGTCCACGATTCTCAGCAGAGCTCTGTGACCATGTGCTCTCTGGTCTCCACCCAGGGGCTGCTGCTCACTAGCTGTGTGCAGCCCTCAACTTCTCCTGCTCTCGGGTCCTGCCATGTGCCCTGACTTTAACTCCCAGGGGATTTCTCTCTGCCAAAAGTCAACACCACTCAATCTTCCCCTGTGCAATTCACTTTCCCCTCTCAAAATTCATCTCATTTGATCCTCCTCATGCTCAGTACTAACTGAGAAACCATCCAGAAAAGAGAAACTGGTAAAATGTCCCTCCAAAAATTGTGTCACAAGATTCCAACCTTAAATATCCTATTGTACATATGTGCAGCTTTTTCCCATGTGCATGTGTGATGTTTAGAAATAAGGCAACCTAACTGTGGGGAATGGAAGGGGGGAAGAGAGAAATTCCCTAATTTACATGATGTACATTCACAAACATATCAAAGTCAATCACTAAGCCAAACATGAGAAGGATGGAGAGGGGAAGGAATGGGGTGGGACCTGGGGAAGGGCTAAGTGAGTGATGTGTGCATGTATGCCTCTACCATCTTGCACCCCATTAAGATGTATGATTATAAGGCACCAGTAAAAAAGGAATTATTTAGCTGGATATGGTGGGCCACACTGGGATCATCATGAATGGCCATGCACAGCATATGAGGCCAGCTGTTTTCAGCTCTGCTCCTATACTTACAAAATTCTCCAAGTTTCCATCCTCTGCAGGGCTTTGGGGATGCTCTGGGGGGTGAGGCACTGAAGGGGAAAGGCACAGGGTCTCTTTGAATTTGAACAAATAGCAATGGAAAAAGGGAGACAGCATGGATCCTGCTAGGTGAGCCCTGTTCTCATCTGGGCTTCACTAAAATCTCGTGCAGGTGGGAGACATTAGTAATTCTTTGTCAGAGCTGAAGATCATGAGGCTCAGGAACATTAGATAACTTCTCAAATAAAGCAGTTAGAAAAAATCGAGGCCAGATGAAGAACTTAAGTTCTCCTAATGTATGCCATATTTTTCAGGGTTTTGGTCCCTAGGATCCACACCAGTGCCCCATTGGCTACTGCTACTCTCTGGCTCTTCTGTCATTTTTAATGAAGCCCAGGCCCACACCTGAGTCTTAGGAGAAGCTTCTCTGATGGGCTGATCTGTGTCGATCTTCCCTGGTACATCCCATGCTTCCCTGCTACATCCAAAAGGGAAGGCATCCCTGCATATCAGACCTGTCCCCAACTTTGTACCTGATCAGGGGCTGCTGCAGAGACACCAGGGCAGCATGGACGGTTAGTGAGATCACTGACAGGTGGAAATAGTCGAACATGACAGGGACCTGGTGGTGCAGACCTCTCCTGGGGTGGAAGTGCAGGCCAAGTGTGCGGCTGCTGATCACCGGGACCCCGGCCACATCCCTCAGCCTGGAAGGAAAGCAAGTGAGCTCATGTGAGTGACCAAGGTTTGTCTTGCCATAACCCAACAGAATCACAATACAGCCTATCCACAGACCAAACACCATGCATGTACCACCTTATTCTAGCCTGGCAGGACTCATCTTACCCATGATTGGCAAATGAAGAAACCAAGACCGTGCAGCCGATCTGGGGCTCATGCTCTGCTGTCACTGACTCCAAGCCCAAACTCTGGTGTTGATTACAATGCTTAGCTCTCTCCAGCCCCCTCTCAATGAGGCATCACTCCTGGCTATCTTTTCCTTCTTTTCTCTCATTGCTCCTCAGACCCCGGCACTGTAGCTATCATGCTGTGCCGATATCATAAGATTGGGTTGTCTATCCCATTTATACTCCCGAAGACAAAAACTACCATTAGTTTTTCTTTGAAGCTCCAATTCCCAGATAATACCGGCATGCTGAGGAAGTTGGTCAAAAACGTGCTTAGTAAAATGAACAATCGGTTGACTGAATGAACACAAGTGTGAATGGCAGTGCTGAAATGGCCTGACCAGTTCCATGTGAGCCACGGATCCTCAGAGATCAGCAACTGGCAGGCAAGGGCCAACAGCATTTTTGGTAGGAGAAGAGTTTTATTCATCTCTAAATAAAAGCCAGCCCTGCTGGGCCTCAGGAAGCCAGCTCTAAACTCCAGCTCTGCAGACCAATCCCGCAGGCTCTATGAATTGTGTTGAGCCAGAGCCCACGGGAAAAACAGATGAGCATCTTCCAGTCATGGGTCAAAGAGAGGGAGATTATCCTCCTTTATAGATGAGGAGTATGGCAAGAGAGGAAAAGGAAAGGATATGTCCTCCCAGGACCTCCTGGGATGAGTTTTCTTGTTATCCTGGTTGCTTGTATTTAAATGAATAACAAGTCTGAGAGCCAAAACCACAGTGGCCATAAATAAACCATAAGTATAAGTAGTATACAAGTGATGACCTCCACTTTTACAAGGAATAAATTCAATGGGTGTTGGTGAATATCCCCCATGGTTCTCAGCAAGTCATTACCATTTATTCTCATTCTAAATTTGGCAATGATTCATCGAGGCCTTGCTGTACATTAAAAATATTGCTTTCTCACAGAAACTTCCTTTGGGCTGATCAACAGGTGACTCAAACATATCTCAGTGTATTAAAGATGCAAAAAAAACATTAACAGGAATCAAAGCCACATTAATAAGATGGGCGAAGAATTAAGGCTAAAGTGATGTGTTCATGTATGTCTCTAACAGATTTTACTCCATTAGGATGTATGACAACAATGCACCAATAAAAAAATAGTGAGATGATCAAATGAAGGTCTTAGAATGTCCAGTTTAGGGAAGATAAAGATAAACTTGGTAAAACTGAAAGGAAAATGCAAACTAAAGTATTAGAGGAACTAAAGCAAACAAGAAAAACTTAAACAATATCAATAGCCAAGAGGCACAACCTCAGGGAGAGAGCCCTGCAGATGAAGGATGGAATAAAGAGCTTTCCTTATCTAAACAGCTGTTAAGCCTGAAGATTTTTCTAGGCATCCACAAGGAACAAAGTTGAGGTCAACTGAGAGAAAGCATACAAGGATAAATTGGCCCTTGAAGTACAGGAGACTTTCCTGGACAGCAGAGACCGCATGGGATGTGATGGGAAGAAATGGGCTCCTTGTCTCTGTACATGCAGGTGCTGAAGAGTCATAGCCTAGCAGCAAGTACATATGTGAACTAGACTAGAGCAGAGATGCTTAACCTCAGCATAATGATTCTAGGGACTGTATGATGCTTTTCTTGGGAGCAAGGCTGACCTGTGCATTGCAAAATATTAAGTATCATCTTTGTACCCTTCCAGAGGACCCCCAAAGGAGACATGGCCAAATGTCCTGGGAGAGCATCATTGCCCACCCACTTTAAGAACCATTGGAAGAGATGACTTCAGAAGCCTTCCCAATATTCTCTGTTTTACTCCTTTACCTTGTTTTCTATAAGGTGATGAATAAGCTGGCTGATTTAGTGTTGCTTCAAAGCCTAATGTCTACCCCCAGGATGTGCTGTGAATACCTTATCATCCTTAAACCCAATTGAGGAAAATTAAAAAATATGAAATTTCCAATATTCCCCAACCTCTGGCTTCCTGTTCTTCTTAGCTAATTGTATGTTTACTGAAAGCCCACCATTCTGATTGTTATTAAGTGCTTCATATTATAGAAAAGAAGCAACACATTGAAACCTGGCCTTACTTGCATCCAGGAAGCCATAAAAAGGAAGAGACCATTTATCCAGCAGGCCATGTACTGGCCTGCTGAACATAATATCTCCTTTAATCTGGATGACATATCTAATAATGATTTTCATTTTATAAATAAGGCTATAGGAATTTGTAAAAATAGATTCAATCCATATTTCATAGTAGATGAGTGCTAAGCCTGACTCTGAATTCTATATACTTTGTTTGGACTGATTTCCTATACATGGGCTATCCATTACTGACTCTTTGAAGGTCCTATTTTCTGTGTCTGCTATGGCTTATATTAAAGCTTCTTAAAGGTCTTGTTGAAGAATAATTTCTAGATTGAGTTTGTAATTGACGGAAATGTCTATTAAGTGATTATTGTATGAAACTCTCTGAAGAAAGTGGACATGAGGGCCATAGAGCTTTAGTGAGTTACTGGAGGAATAAATGATATAATATCCCAGATGGTGGAGGGGACATGAGAACAATGGATAAAGGGGCTTTGATTCTGCGATTCTGTCTAGGATTTCCTACACATCCACTATTGTACCAAGAGGAAAACAAATATGACAGAGAAGTGAGTATCTAGGGTTGGGTGCAGAGAGGGTAGATCATAATATAGACAAGACAGAGGAATCTATGATGTTGAGCCCAGTCTGTTTCAGTACCATGGACAGAAACTCCAGCCAGTCAACAACCAGGCACTACCAGATACACTCAACATATTTTGTTTTTCAGTGCCTGGATTCAATAGGGTCTGATGTTTCAGTGGTTCTTTGATTCAGATCCCCTCTGACTTAATGAGTCATGTTATGAAAACATCCACAACAAGTAGACAGATCGTAGGGTTGGCACAGTGCTTAATAAAGTCCTGGGAGGGAGTCTGAACTTTGAAGGGGTGGGACAGTCAGTTCTACAAGGATTAGCCCATCAGCCTTCGGATTTCATATTTTTAAGAAAAAAAGGTGAAGCAATTCCTGAAGAGGTTTTACAGACCAGATGTGAAGGTTAATTCTAATCAGTACAGAGTAGTCAGTGTGCTGAGATTTTTCAAGCAGACCAGAAGTAAAATAAATTTTATTTCTATTTTATTAAGCCAAAGGAGAAAGGACCTTAAGGGAGATCACTCTGTGCCCTCTAGATCAGTGGAAACATGAGTTCTGAACTAACCCAAGAGAGATCAAGCAGCCTTGGGAAATGGGTTTCCCATTACATGTGTGTGTGCTGGGGGGGGGTGTAAAGTGACTATGCATTTCCCATGGACAGATGCGGGCTCTTTGGAGAAATATATGCCTCAAAAAGTTTTCTGAAAGATCTGAGTCACATATAGTGAATACAGAAGTTTTCAATATATCAGAAACCTGCAAAGATAGGGCCAGTTTATTGTTGGAGGAGTGTCCAATAGGTATATCCCCAAGAAATTCTCAAACACACTTCAAGGGGGATTCAGCATCTACCATAGGAAGGCCCTGCTTATAGCCAATAAAATATTATTTCCTGACCCTTCCTCCATCTTCTTCCTTCTTCCCATGCCTGACCCATCAACCACAGTAAAGAAAAAAAGAAAGAAAGAAATACCAAGCCCTCCACTATCCCGTTTCTTCACTGGGAGTTTTACACCCTAAGAAAATCTGGATTTAGATGTAGGGTGGAGAAATTAGGCAAATGAAAGAAGATATAAATTGGATGAGAGTCAAGAGTTTTGACACTGCATCCAAATAAGAAAAGGATCATTTATATATATGACCTGAAAGAATCTAAATCACTTCCTGATGTGAAAGTTTACCTCAGGGTGGTAAGAAGAGCTACAGAACAAACTTCAAGGATATAATAATGAGAAAGAGAGTCACCTGCTTATATAATCACCAGGTTATACATAAATGGATTTTGAATTTTTAGAGTTGAAACACAACAGTAGACATTCAGTACAAAAATGCAGAATACAGGTAAAAAAAACTTCCTCTGATTAAGACAGGGTTTGAATTTCCTATCCATGTAGGGTCAGTATTCGAAAAACCCCAATTACTTCTGTTTTGAAACTGTAGGGACCATATAGGTGTCAGTTAAAAAGCCAGGAAGTGAGGAGTTTCCTGTGTATACAGGACTAGTGCTACCTACCTTAATTGAACACAGTCTGGAATGCCCACACAGACATTCTTAGCCCATGTTCCTGGTAAGCTGTGACTACAGAGGGGCCTGGCAGCTTGTCAGGAACTGGGTTTATGAGAGGCATTCTGAGAACTGTAGACATGAGGGTGCCCCAGGAGGGGGAAGGGGTAGAGGAAGGCATCATGCTACAACAATCCAGGATTATCCACGGCACTCACTGCTGTTCACTATCTGTAAAGTGCAGGTCCACCTTGAGCTGAAAATCGACTTCACTCAGTGCATCTTCCACCTGCAAGAGGAAAAGAAAGACCACAGGGTTTCAGACAGCAGCTCCTGTCCAGAGAAAATAGTCATTCAGTTTATTTCACAAAGCCAGGGAACAGTAGGTAATCTCACTCGCAGGTCAATGGCATTTATGCTCGTGATATTATTTCCATGCATGTCCCATGAAGTCATTTATGAACAGGGTCTCTGAGGTGTTGTATAGAAAATAGAAGAAAATTATTTCGATAGTCAGTGTGGGAAAAGTCTCTTTTCAAAAAATGGTTAAGGAAGTTTTCTTCTTGTAAGACCTTTGAGAGCTTCATTTCCCAAATGAATCTGACTTGGAACATTTTTAGGCAGAATAAAGGGCTTCATAGCACCTTCTGCAGGAAGGATGAAGTCTTGGACTTGTTATGGTGCAATTCATCTTGGCTGGTGTTGACATGAACACCAGCACCCTCCCTAACCCTCAAGTCCTTCACAGGCTCCATCATCTACTGTGAGGAAGATGAAGCCAATGCCCAGGTGGGCTTAAGTTTCCCACAGTGGCGTAAGTTCTTAAGAAGAAATAACTTTTATTTTTGAGATTCACTACATTTAAGTATTTATACTGTAAGATTCTTCCCTTTACCATTCTCTCTTTCCATGGATCCTTTCATCTTTAGCTCAAAAGTCAGTGCTTCTCACATGCACACAAAAGATGGCATCCCCAATTCCTCTTTTCTCAAAGTTAGCGCCATCACCCCTTGCTTATGTGGAGTTGCAGGCTAACTACTAGGTTCACCATCAACTTTAATCAGCTGTTCTGCTCAGTGCACTGTATGAGTGTGATAGGCATCACCCTCCTCCCCACTCTCAGGCTAGATGGAATCCTTCTTTTCTAATACACAAAGCCCTACTTCTTCTCTATCTTAGCATTTAACATTCCTTATTACAATTGTTTATTTCAAACTTATAAATCAGAACCTCATGAGCCAAGTGCTATTTGCAAACATGTTTTTGTTTATTCCCTGTGGTATTTTTAGAAATGTTTTGAGGCAGTTGAAAACATTTAAAATTCAGGAAATTTCACATTAGCACTGCAGGTTTCCAGCTTCTAGGGGGAAAATCCCTGGATCTGGCCATGTATGGCTGGCATTTGTTGGCTCTGTTTGTATCAGGCACATAATCTTGCATCAACCGCTGCTTCTTTACATTCACGGTGAATGCCTGGCTGGCCTGCTAAGCCCCATGGCTCTTCTCTTGCTCCATGCCCTTACTCATTTGTGCATCACTAAGGGGAATACTGATCTTCATTAACTCTGGCCCTGAAGCTTGGGGAATAGAGCCTGCTGCATAGAAGTGTCAATGCATTTTTGAGGATTAAGGCTCTTCTTTATCTCCCATTTTCTTTTTTTTATTTTCTTTCATTTTTTTCTTGTTTTTTTTTTGTTTCAAGAATGTGTTCAACATGCAAGGATGGGAATTTCTTATACAACTATTCAATGGCCGCTTTGGAAACATCTTTCTGGTTAAGCATAAATCAGACAGAGACATATGGATGAAATTTTTCTTTGGGTCCTCAGGGTTTCAATTTTTTTTAAAGTACTTTAACAGTTAACATTTTGCTAAATCCAAGTGCTATAAATAAATTCCTCTCTTAGATTTGTTTTGCATAATCACGAACCTCACTTCATACACACAACGAAAGCAACAAGGCCTCCTGCCACCAGTTCCTTGGGAGAAAGACTAGCAAATAAAGCCCTCCAACCAGCTCCTGAGCCTGCATTTGCCTTGGTAATTCAATCTCACTGGGAGCTTGAGCCTTAAACTCTCGGCAAGTCTCTCAGGATTGGGGCTAGGTTGAGCCTGGCTGTGGCTTCACCAGCTGAAGTCTCAAGAAATCTTACCTGCCAGATAGTCCAAAACCAAGTCACTACCTTTTCTGACCATTCAGTTTATGATTGGTGTTAGGTGTTAATTACCTGCTCCTTCAAACACAACATGCATGTATCCACACACTGGCTCACAAGCACACATGTGCATGTTGGGTGTGCGTGCGTACACACACACACACACACACACACACACACACACACACACAGAAACACTCATTCCCTTTCTTCAAGGGTCATGACTCACAACTGGGAAGCAGTTTGGTATAATAGTAAAGATAATAAAAGAAGCTATTATTGAACCAGGTGTGGTGGTGCATGCTTGTAATCCCAGTAATTAAGGCTGAGACAGGATGATTGCAGGTTCATGGTCAGCCTGGGCTATTTGGCAAGGACCTTTGAAACATAGTGAGAACCTGTTTCAAAATAAAGAATAAAAAACGATAGGGCTGGGGGGTGTAGCTCAGAGGTAGAATGACCCTGGGTTCAATCCCTGGTGCAAAATTCTCAGCAAAAAATATAATAGCTAATACTTATAGAAGAGTTACTATCTGATAGGCATATTCGATATTAATTGATGTGGATAAGACCATGAGTGAAGAAATGCTGTCCCCTATTTACAAGTGAGAAAATTGAGGCTCAGTGTGGTTAAAGTCTCTTTCTCAGGATCAGCTAGTTGATGAGACTCATGCTAGACTCTGCCAAGGGCTCGCCTTCTTTGGCCTGGCCCCATAAATTGTGTTCTAGGTGGCACAATCACATTGGTTGGCCTCAATTCTACTCTTAACGGTGACTCATATGTCCTCCCCCACTTCTCTCCTGAGCCCCAGGTGGCCTGGTGGCTAAGAAAGCAGCCTCAGGTCAGACTGCAGGGGTAAAAATCTTAGTTCTACCACTGAATCAACCTCTTGGTTGTTTATCATTGGCAAAGTGGAAGTAAAATATTTATGCTTACCCAGAAGCATTACAATTGTGCAAACTAAGTAAAAAATGTACACAAAGGTTGACAGTGATCAGAAGAAAAATGTTATTACTGCGATTGTTTCTAAGTACTACTGGGCTTGGATCTATTCTCCTACCAACTCTGCATGGCAGCTCTGTACTCTTCCTCTCAAACACAGATTGAGGCTGGGCATAGTGATTCAAATCCATAATCCCAGTATTTAGGAGGCTAAGAAAGGAGGATCTGCAGGTTCAAGAACAGCCTCAGCAGCATAGCAAGATTCTCAGCAATTTATTGAGACCCTGTTTCAAAACAAACAAAATTCTGAATTATAGGTCAGAGGCAGAATGCCCCTGGGTTCAATGCCCAGTACCACAAAATAAAACAAACAAACAAACAAACAAACGTAGACTTGAAGATTAGACTGATAGGCTTGATGCCTAGCTTTACAAATTTCTACACAGGATGTGACCTTCAGACAACATACCATCACTAAATCTCTATATCCTCATTCATACAACAGAAATGATTAAACATCACATTATATTGTTATAGTGATTCAGTGGAGAAATTAAAAAGAGGGTACTCAGCACAATGCCTGCCCACAGCACTCACCTGAGAAATGTGAGATGCTCTTACTGTTAATATCATTATGATAATTTTGACAACTCAACATGAATTCCTGTCACTCTATAAGGAAAACTGCCTTCTCTGACTTCCCTGGGCCAGGAATGGCACCTTCAAGGCCACTCCGTGTCCACACCTCAGAGTCAATTTTCACTAACTTTCTTCCCTACATAGCATCTCTAGTCTTTTGGGCTTCACCTGAGCCCACCTCTGGGGGCTGTGCTTGTACATTGCAAAGCTCACCTTCCTGTCATCCTTGGCTGCTCACCTGTCATGATCTTTGCTGTGATGGAACAATGGCTTCTGCACCCTTGGTCTTCTGAGCTCCATTTCCTATATTTGCACCTGAATGAACTTTGTGAATCCCAGCAGTTCTTCTGAGCTCTAAATTCCTCCTGCCTTTAGAATGTGGTATACATGTGGCCTTTGGCAGGGTGTCTGGGTATCCAGATGTCATGCTTCAACCTTCCATTTTAAATCTGCATCTGTGATGCTTCCTACACCATGACCCACAACAAATACCCCCTGCCCTCTGTCCCTCTGCTTTCTCATTGCCCTGTTGGCTTGTTTCCCCAGCTATGAACCACTTTCTTTGCAATTCTCACCTGTGCCTATCTGCCCAAACTCTGAATCGAGGCACTACCCCAGCCCCCACATGGAGGTCTGGGATGAACCCAAGAATCTGGATTTCATACAAGTACTGCCAAAGAACTATAATGTGGATGCTCCACAGAATCTCACTTTGAGAAATGCTTTTCATTTTTAAACATATCAAAATGTAATCTTACACACACACACACACACACGCGCGCGCACACACACACACAAGCAATGTAATCCATTCCTCTTCTTTCTCAGAATACTCAGCATCTGGTTGTTCATAACTGCATCTTCTTTTTCTTATCTACTAGGAGCTTAGCACTCAGTGCATGGGCCACCATTAGCCAAGATCCATGAGATATTTGTGCATTTTGTTCTGCTATATTTACCCTAGGCTTTCTTTTCCTTTCTCTGTCATCTTCTCTGTCTCATTCAATCTCCCTCCTTTTACTGTTCTATGTGTTTTGTAATTCTTACTGCATCTGCTGTAGGGTTATTTAGTAAATGGATGAAACACCCACTTTACCTCCACACTGACTCTTTCCCAATGTCAAAACACATTCCTATTATTCTTTAATGGGGACTAGTTCTCCCCACAGTCATCCCTTGTACTCATTTTCAGCCTCCCTGCACAGACTGGACCTTCCCCCTGTGTGAATTCCCTACAGCTGACGGCATGGTGTGATTGATGGGTAAATGTTCATTCTACCCCATCACTGTCTGCTGTTCACAATCATCACTGTATGCATTCATGAACACATTTTATGGCCACCAGCCTATAATCAGGACTTTGGTTGTCATGAGCAGATAGAAATGCACTGGAAAAGAGCTAATGTGTCCATTCCAAATATACAGCTCTACACACATTTCCAATTCATTTTAATTGTCACTGGTTTGGATGAAATTATTAGCAGTAACATTGTTTGCTGCCATATGAATGACTACTAATATGATAATAAATTAGATTATAGAAGTAAATAACTTAAAATGTGTCTTTTGAAAGAGGCTCCCTGTCCAACCTGACAACTTATTATGACCCCATGAGGTCAAACTTGAAAGGCTTCAAACTGAACTCTTAAGCACAGTATTAAGACTCTGATAGAATTAACATGGAATGATACCAATATATCTGAGACACTGACCCAATATTAAGATATAAGATGCAAACACAAGGGATATTCTCTTGTTCACTGTTTTATCTCCAGTATGGTACATGCTTAGTGGGGGCTCAATGAATCTTGAACAAATAAGATGGGCCAATGGATAAAGAATGAGTGATAGATTTTACTTGAGGCCACCCAAAGGAATCTTGCCATTCTTAGAACATAGAAGATGTGAACAAAATCCCAAGGAATAAGAAAAGAGAAAGGGGATGTCAATAGGAGCTGTTCTATGCACTTCAGGGAATTCAAGGAGGAGGTCACCAATCAACGTTCCCTTAAATGAGCACTCTCTCACATCATGAACAGGGTTCTATAAAAAAATAATCAACTGGAATATGACAGCAGGCATTTTAGATGAGATGGGGGCTATGATACAATGCTGTGGACTCCAGGTATTTCTTTGAAACGTGTTGACTTGATGAATGAGAGCTTTTCAATCAAGTTTCTAGCTGAGGTGATAAAGTACCAAGCCCTCTACATTTTACTCATGATTTGCCCCTTCATGTAATGTTCTTTCTTTTTCCCTTTTCACAGACTCTTAGCAATGTGCATCTGAGAGCCAGATCCTTTCACAAGGGTTGATTAGCACTACCTCTATCATCCTAGGTCCATTGCTTCATGCTCAGTGTCCTCCATTTTTTTCCTACAGACAGCCAGTGCAGTGTGTATCATCTACCAAGATTCTTTTCTGATTTCTTACTGAATTATTAACCACTAGAACACAAAGATCTGGTTCATCCAAGAGCCCAATAACTAGCTCTGAAAAAAGTAGACACACAAAATCATCAACAATCCATGCTGGCCAGTGGATTGAAAGAGTGAGTGGCTGCAGAAATGGGCCAGTGGGGAGTTATTGAGAGAGACATGAAGTCAATCAATGGAGACTGCCTGCCCTTGAGATGGGACAGGAGGAGGAGGGAGGCATGTGCATGAACGGAGGAGTAAAAAAAATCTAACTCAGTGCATGAATGCTCTCACACTACAAATTCTTGTGGCCATATTTCAGAGAAAATCTATAGCTTCCCCTTTACTTACCTAGCATGAGAGGGACCAGTCAAAAAAAGAGAATAACCACTTAGACTGGAGGGGGAGTCACATCTTACCCTTTCACCATCTAGGAGCAGATGAGCTCGGAAGATCACGGCATCGTTGATGGGCACCTCTTCATTCCTGTATAAGATCTGGAAGACCCGGCTGTGCAGAGTGCTCTCTTGGGCACAGGCTGACTGCAGACTGCTGTTCTCTGCACAACAAGAAATCAGTAGATACCATGAACTCTGGTAGCTCCCTATACTTGTAGCCCCATTCAGGTGTCTGTTCTGCTTTAGAAAAGTTATGACCCAAAACTACATTACAACACCCAGAGCTTAAAATCACAGATGAATGAGGTCTCATAATATGAAGGTTCCTGGTCATTGAGTTGGGCTGGTATCTAAAGAAAATCTGGCCCAGTGTCATGCAAACCATTTGAGTGCTGGGGGTTGAATCCAGGGGTATTCTGCATCTTAGCTACATTCTTAGCCCTATTTTATAGTTTCCTTAGAAACAGGGTCTCACTAAGTTGCTGAAGATCTCCCTAAGTTGCTGGAGAAGACCTGGAACTTGTAAATTTCCTTTCTCAGCCTTCTAAGTACTGAGGTTACAGTCATGTTCCACCATGCCTGACAACCATCAAATCTTGACAGATCTTTTATGCGTGGGCAGAGCTCCTGGGGTATAATTTAGTTCCTGTAAAAGCCCTTACCTGCTCACACATCCCCTCTTCTGAGCCCTTTTATAGTTGCCCTATCCTGGAAATAAGGAGAAGGTCAGGGAATAAAGAGGCTAGGGGAAGAAACCCTTCATTCAATAGTGTCTACAGATGTTCTTCCTTCCTAGTGCCTACAGAACTAGGTGTTTACATATCATGAATGATGTGAAGAACCTCTTTAGTCATGTGTAATCCAGGGTGTTCTTATGAAGCAGAGTCTCTAAATACTATTCAAGGCTAAGTAAGATTTCAGAAAGACAATGAGATTCAGGGACCTTACTGCATCCACTGACCAGTGGAGTAAATAGGGGAATGTCTCTAAATCCTTAATACATGAGCTGCACAGTCAGAGAAATGTATAAGCATTCTAAGACAATATTAACATTTATGTAAGGCAATGATTACCTTTTCATAACAATGCTCTATTAGGTGGCGTTTTATGGCTTTCAACGTGCTTCACGAATATGTTACTTTTATTAGTCTTCAGTGAATATTCTTAGTCCAAGTTTTACTACAGATGAAGAGACAAAGCCTCAAAAATTAAGATCAAGATGTCTTGATATTTTGTTGTCAGGAACTGAATGGTCATTTTCTCCCACGTTCTTAAGTTACAATCTAATCCCCAGCATGATAGTATTTGGAGGTGACACCTTTGGTAGGTAATTAGGTCACAATGAGCGTTATCTTCATAAATAAGATTAGTGCCCCATCAATAAAAGGCCATAGAATCAAGCTTTCATCCCTTCTGCCATGTGGATTGAGAAATCATCAATCCACAAACCCAGAAGGAGTACCTCATCAGAACCTGACCATTCTGATACCATGAGCTAAGTCTCCCATGCTCCAGACTGAGGAATACATTCATGGTGTTTATAAGCCAACTGGTGTATGGTACTTTGTTAAAGCAGCCTGAGACAATGACAAACAATGAGACATTGTGCATAACCATCCTCACATCTTCCCAAGAAAAGGAACTCTGCAGTGAGTACAACTCATTAATCTCCTAAGGGAAGGTAGGCTGAAAAAACCAACAGAAAGATCTAAAAAGTATAATTTACACAAAATAGTCATGTTCACAAATACAAGAAAATCAGTCCTACTAACAAAGAAAAACTGCCTTATGAACCATCCCAGGTAGCTTAGAGGAAGCAGGCAGAAAGGATCACTGTCACTTTCCAACACACAGTGATATCTAAGCCACCTCCTGTACAGCTTCGGAACACAAAAGACAAAACTTGAACCACAGGTTGTTCTCAAAGATGCTAAGATGCACCTGCTTTGATATGCACCGTGCCATGAAGGAAATGAAGTCCCAGTCCCAGTGCAGCCCCCATGAAACCTGTTGGATTCACACTGCTGTAGCCCTGAAGAAGAAAACAACTCTGCACAGACACCTCTATGTTTTAATTTTCTGCCTTTTCTCTGTCACTTTCAAGGCCTACTTGATCTACAAGCCAGACTGGCGACATGGCAGAGGATGGATGAGGTAAATGCTCTGAAGGTCAGAGCAGCAGGAGCCTTGTGCTGCCAGGAGGGATAGCAAGCTGGCACAACCGTTCAATCACTTGTCCTTAGAGCACAGATTTCCATGAGAAAATGGGCATATCCACAAGGACCTCTTGGGATTATTGTAGATATAAAGAGGGTAAAATGGTTCAATACCCTGCGATTGACATATATTAGGCCTACCACATACACTACAGTGACTTTTTATTGTCCTTATAGAAGAATTTCATTTCAATTGACCACATTTTAAGGGATATTAACCCCTTCTGATTTTGAGCAGATTGACAAAGTAGACAACAGGCTCAGGTGGCACTTACTGAAGATCATGAAATCTAAAGGTGCACTCTTAAGCCCAGGATGAGGCCTTTCTAAGGCTCTGTTGGCTTTTCTTATTTCTCCATTACTATTAAATAGGGCATAATATAGGTGTCTCTTTGCCAAGGAAGACATCCATTGAAAAGGCTCGCCATTATGGGATATCCCGTCAGACTGCTTTGACTCTTCTGAAATGGTCTCCTCTTTCACAAGAGAGTCCACATTTCAACATCTTGCTCATTATGCTTTCTTCCTCTTCCTGACATTCTAAAGCAACTGCCATTTTCCTCTCCTTTGCAAAGCCACTTGCCCAAATTTCTTGCACTAGCTCTTTGGTTCATTCTGCACAGGCTTCCTTGTTGAAGACAGCCATTCTCATATCTGCACCTACCCTTACTCTCATGAAACAGTCACCCAGTGATAAGGAGACTGTCTATTCTTCAAGACCTAGCAGATAACTTAGGATGTTGCCTTTTCCCAAATGTGGGTAAAAAACTAATTTTCTCTCTACATTTATACTTATTATTTGACAACCAGTGATCCACTCCAACTGGTCCCACAAGAAGGTGCCTTTTCAAATATCTGTCTTCTTGTCTGTGTCTCAGAGTTGGTTCCATGCATGAGAAAAATAGGAATTAAGGGGATAAAGGCATGAATGAAAATAAAGTATGGAAGAAGGAGAAGAGAATGGGGGAAAAAATGAGGGAGTAGATAAAGAATAGGGCAGAGGAAGAAAGAGAAGGTCCATAAAAGTCCCCATTGAGCCAGGAATGGTGGTGCATACTTGTAATCCCAGCATTCATGAAGTGGAGACCAGAGGATCACAGTTCATGGACATCCTCAGCTAATTAGTGAGGCCCTTTGAGACTCAGTGAGACCCTGTTTCAAAACTAAAAAAGACTGCCAGGCGTGGTGGCGCACGCTTGTAATCCCCGCGCTTGGGAGGCGGAGACAGGAGGATCGCGCTGGCTCAAAGCCAGCCTCGCCAGCTTAAGAGACCCTGTTTCCAAATAAAAAATATAAAATAGGTCTGGGAGTGTAGCCCAGAGGTAGAAGGGTTTCCAGGAACCCCAGTATCACCATCACCAATAAATTAAAAATAATAAATAAATAAATAAATAAATAAATAAATAAATAAGACTAAAAAATAGCTCAGAGGTACAATGCCCCTGAGTTCCATCCCTGGTACAAAAAAAAAATTCTCATTGTGCAAATAATATATTACAAACAAATTTATCTGGAATTTCAGTCCAGAGGTTAAAATAGAAATATTTTTAGGTTTTGATAGTTTTTCCTCTCGAAAAATGAGATCACAAGCAGTGAAGAAAACAACTTCTTTTTTGAAACCAATACTTAATGTATCTACATATATCTAACTATTATAAATTCAGATGACCTCCCTATGCTGAGAGCTTCCCCAGCCCAGAAGATTTGATGAGGATAAATTACAAAACACAGATGCTGTTCATCTCACATGGACCCTATACCCCAAGGCCTGAACCAACAGCACCCTCATGGGCACTGACCTACGGATTAAAATCCAGTCACATTCCAAGACCACAACTAGGGCTCTGCCTACATAGAGGAGCCCCCCCCAAAAAAAAATCAAAGTTGTGCTAAAGAGTCAGACTCCAAAAGGCACCCTGTCAGCTCCCCAGGTTTGAGGCCAGCTAGGTGAGGTCTAGAATACTAAAATAATAACACTCAGAAGACATCTCTGAATTTCTTTAAGCCCAGGGCACCCATATGAGAGATCCACCCAATATGTCAGAGCCCACTAAATTGGGAAAACTCTATGACACTGGGAATATCCCAAGGTCAGGATCTTGGATTTTATATAAAATAGGGCCTAAAATAGGATCTCCTTTTGTTAGTTACCTCTAGATTTGCCTCCACTAACTTCCAGCTCTGTGTCTTTAGCCGGCTGGTAAATCTAAGCTCAAATGAGACAAGAGTAATTAATGCCCTGTTTAATTTCCATAAGAGTGAAGCTTACATGAAATTACAAATAAAGAAGAATTATTTTAACTGTAAAATTCTCAAAAGCCAAACACATTTCCTGATAAGATGAGGTGATAATGATGGCTTTTTATACAGGTAATTGTCTGGCTGTTTCCAGAAAAAGGAATGGCAGAAAGCTACCTTGACTCAAAGTTTTATTATTTTTTGCAATTATTTCAAGGAAGAGACAGGAGGTAAAGCCACTTTGAAAAAGATGTTCACTGTTGTTTGCGGAGAAGGGTCAAAATTATCACTCTGGAGATGGGGCCCGGGTCGCGGGACTCTGGGCCCCTGCCGAACTGCGTAGCACGCCAGACCCCCGGAGAAACCGGACCCAGTAAGACGCTGGGTTCTGGGCGGGGGTCGCGGGCTGGGCACGCCAGATGGGGCCCGGGTCGCAGGACTCTGGGCCCCAGGCAGAACTGCGCTTAGCACGCCAGACCCCTGGAGAAACCAGGCCCAGTAAGACGCTGGGTTCTGGGCAGGGGTTGCGCGCGGCGCACAAAAGCCGGGGCCTGGGTCGCGGGACCCTGGGCCCCGGGCCGAACTGCGCGTAGCACGCCAGACCCCTGGAGAAACCAGGCCCAGTAAGAAGCTGGGTTCTGGGTGGGGGTCGCGGGCGGGGCACGCCTAATGGGGCCCGGGTCGCGGGACTCTGGGCCCCAGCCGAACTGCGCGTAGCACGCCAGACCCCTGGAGAAACCGGACCCAGTAAGACGCTGGGTTCTGGGCGGGGGTCGCGGGCTGGGCACGCCAGATGGGGCCCGGGTCGCGGGACTCTGGGCCCCTGCCGAACTGCGTAGCACGCCAGACCCCCGGAGAAACCGGACCCAGTAAGACGCTGGGTTCTGGGCGGGGGTTGCGGGCTGGGCACGCCAGATGGGGCCCAGGTCGCGGGACTCTGGGCCCCAGGCCGAACTGCGAGTAGCACGCCAGACCCCTGGAGAAACCAGACCCAGTAAGACGCTGGGTTCTGGGCAGGGGTTGCGGGCTGGGCACGCCAGATGGGGCCCTGGTCGCGGGACTCTGGGCCCCAGGCCGAACTGCGAGTAGCACGCCAGACCCCTGGAGAAACAAGGCCCAGTAAGACGCTGGGTTCTGGGCGGGGGTCGAGCACAGGGCACGCCAGCTGGGGCCCGGATCGCGGGACTCTGGGTCCCGGCCGAACTGCGAGTAGCACGCCAGACCCCTGGAGAAACCGGGCCCAGAACAGAAAAAGATAAAGAAAAATATCGGAGAGGTGGTAAGAAAGCTGTTATGGATGCCAGGACACTGGAGATGCAGACAAAACTTATCTAAATGCACTGGAACTTATGGAAAAATTCGCCGTGAAAGAGGACTGCTATTTCTCTATATTGTTAAGAATCTCAGACATCACATATAAGGAGAGAGTTTAGCGGAGACCAAGGAGAAATGCAGTGTTGAAAGAGTTCTTCGCGATGGAGGTGGAGACTTGTATTCAGGAGAAGCAGAAACCGGATCTTACCAACTTTATTTTTTTGGAGAAATTACACTAAATGTCGAATGCTACCATCACGCATGCTTAGGAACACTGGACAACATTCAGAGTGGAAAAAGAGCCTGGGAAGGATTTGAAACGGTGGAGGCAGTGGCAATGCCAGTGGCCAATATTCGGGGGAGGCAGAGATCTGATACATTACAACTGGAACCTTTGAAATACTAACCACAGAGACAGTGATCGGAACCTGCTGAGGGGTTAGGCGGGCGCCGGGGCCAGTGGCCGACATCGGAGCTTGCTGTGAGGCAAGGCCACTACTGAGGCCTCCGTGGACGGGATTGGAACCTGCAGAGGGGTTAGACAGATGCTGGGGCCAGCGAGGCCGGCATTGGAGCCTGCCATGATGCAAGGCTTGTGCTAGGGCCTCCGAGGTCGGGTCCGGAACTTGCTGAGGGGTTAGGCCGGTGCTGGGGTCAGCAAGGCCGGCATCGGAGCCTGCCGTGAGGCAAGGCCAGTGTTGGGGCCCCCGAGGACGGGACCGGAGCCTGCTGAGGGGTTAGGCCGGTGCTGGGGCCAGCGAGGCTGGCATCAGAGCCTGCCATGAGGCAAGGCCGGTACGTGGGCCTCCGAGGCCAGGATAAGAGCCTGCCGAGGGGTTAGGCCGGTGCTGGGGCCTCTGAGGCCAGGATAAGAGCCTGCTGAGGGGTTAGGCCGGTGCTGGGGCCAGCGAGGCCGGCATCGGAGCCTGCCTTGAGGCATGAACAGTGCTGGGGCCTCCGAGGCCGGGATCGGAGCCTGCCGAGGGGTTAGGCCGCTGCTGGGGCCAGTGAGGCCGGCATCGGAGCCTGCCTTGAGGCAAGGCCGGTACTGGGGCCTCCGAGGCCAGGACAAGAGCCTGCCGAGGGTTTAGGCCGGAGCTGGGGCCAGCGAGGCCGGCATCGGAGCCTGCCTTGAGGCATGACCAGTGCTGGGGCCTCCGAGGCCGGGATCGGAGCCTGCCGAGGGGTTAGGCCGCTGCTGGGGCCAGCGAGGCCGGCATCGGAGCCTGCCGTGAGGCAAGGCCGGTACTGGGGCCTCTGAGGCCAGGATCGGAGCCTGCCAAGGGGTTAGGCCGCTGCTGGGGCCAGTGAGGCCGGCATCGGAGCCTGCCTTGAGGCATGACCAGTGCTAGGGCCTCCGAGGCCGGGATCGGAGCCTGCCGAGGGGTTAGGCCGGTGCTGGGGCCAGCGAGGCCGGCATCGGAGCCTGCCTTGAGGCAAGGCCGGTACCGGGGCCTCGAGGCCAGGATAAGAGCCTGCCGAGGGATTAGGCCGGTGCTGGGGCCAGCGAGGCCGGCATCGGAGCCTGCCGTGAGGCAAGGACGGTACTGGGGCCTCCGAGGCCAGGATAAGAGCTTGCCGAGGGGTTAGGCCGGTGCTGGGGCCAACGAGGCCGGCAGCGGAGCCTGCCGTGAGGCATGACCAGTGCTGGGGCCTCCGAGGCCAGGATCGGAGCATGCCGAGGGGTTAGGCCACTGCTGGGGCCAGCGAGGCCGGCATCGGAGCCTGCCGTGAGGCAAGGCCGGTACTGGGGCCTCCGAGGCCAGGATAAGAGCCTGCCAAGGGGTTAGGCCAGTGCTGGGGCCAGCGAGGCCGGCATCGGAGCCTGCCTTGAGGCATGACCAGTGCTGGGGCCTCCGAGGCCGGGATCGGAGCCTGCCGAGGGGTTAGGCCGGTGCTGGGGCCAGCGAGGCCGGCATCGGAGCCTGCCGTGAGGCAAGGCCGGTACTGGGGCCTCTGAGGCCAGGATAAGAGCCTGCTGAGGGGTTAGGCCAGTGCTGGGGCCAGTGAGGCCGGCATCGGAGCCTGCCTTGAGGCAAGGCCGGTACTGGGGCCTCGAGGCCAGGATAAGAGCCTGCTGAGGGGTTAGGCCGGTGCTGGGGCCAGCGAGGCCGGCATCGGAGCCTGCCGTGAGGCAAGGCTGGTACTGGGGCCTCCGAGGCCAGGATAAGAGCTTGCCGAGGGGTTAGGCCGTTGCTGGGGCCAACGAGGCCGGCAGCGGAGCCTGCCGTGAGGCATGACCAGTGCTGGGGCCTCCAATGCCGGGATCGGAGCATGCCGAGGGGTTAGGCCGCTGCTGGGGCCAGCGAGGCCGGCATCGGAGCCTGCCGTGAGGCAAGGCCGGTACTGGGGCCTCCGAGGCCAGGATAAGAGCCTGCTGAGGGGTTAGGCCGGTGCTGGGGCCAGTGAGGCCGGCATCGGAGCCTGCCTTGAGGCAAGGCCGGTACTGGGGCCTCTAGGCCAGGATAAGAGCCTGCCGAGGGGTTAGGCCGGTGCTGGGGCCAGCGAGGCCGGCATCGGAGCCTGCCGTGAGGCAAGGCCGGTACTGGGGCCTCCGAGGCCAGGATAAGAGCCTGCCAAGGGGTTAGGCCGGTGCTGGGGCCAGCGAGGCCGGCATCGGAGCCTGCCTTGAGGCATGACCAGTGCTGGGGCCTCCGAGGCCGGGATCGGAGCCTGCCGAGGGGTTAGGCCGGTGCTGGGGCCAGCGAGGCCGGCATCGGAGCCTGCCGTGAGGCAAGGCCGGTACTGGGGCCTCCGAGGCCAGGACAAGAGCCTGCCGAGGGGTTAGGCCGGAGCTGGGGCCAGCGAGGCCGGCATCGGAGCCTGCCTTGAGGCATGACCAGTGCTGGGGCCTCTGAGGCCGGGATCGGAGCCTGCCGAGGGGTTAGGCCGCTGCTGGGGCCAGCGAGGCCGGCATCGGAGCCTGCCTTGAGGCAAGGCCGGTACTGGGGCCTCCGAGGCCGGGATCGGAGCCTGCCGAGGGGTTAGGCCACTGCTGGGGCCAGCGAGGCCGGCATCGGAGCCTGCCGTGAGGCAAGGCCGGTACTGGGGCCTCCGAGGCCAGGATAAGAGCCTGCCGAGGGGTTAGGCCGGTGCTGGGGCCAGCGAGGCCGGCATCGGAGCCTGCCTTGAGGCAAGGCCGGTACTGGGGCCTCTGAGGCCAGGATAAGAGCCTGTCAAGGGGTTAGGCCGGTGCTGGGGCCAGTGAGGCCGGCATCGGAGCCTGCAGTGAGGCATTACCAGTGTTGGGGCCTCCGAGGCCGGGACTGGAATCCTGCCAAGGGGTTAGACTGGTGCAGGGGCCAATGGCCAGCATCGGAGCCTGGCGTGAGGCAAGTTCACTCCTGCGGCCTCCAAGGTCGGGACCAAAGTCAGCTTAGGGGTTTGACCGGTTCAGGGGCCAGCGAGACCAGAACTGGGTCCTCCCATGAGGCAAGGCCGCTGCGTGAGCCAGCGAGGTCTGGATCAGTCCACTGAGTAGCCAGGCCACTACTGGGACCATCAAGAGTGGGATTGGTACTTGCAACGCAGCATGCACAGAGAAATATCGCAGAAAATATAAATCAGACGCTTCTCTTAATCAGCAATAACTAGGAGGAAACGGGCAACAGGAAGAGGTTGAGCTATAGAAAGGGCCCTATAGTGAAGCAACTAATGTGACCAATCAGAGGGTATGTAATACTGGAGGACGGAGCCTCTTTAAAATGCAGGAGGTACATAAACAAATGTATCAAAGTAAACCACCAAAGAAGTGTGGGATGGAGGGAGGGGGAGGAAATGGGACGGGGGCTGGAGGAGGGCTAATTGGATGATGTGTGCTTGTATATCCTCTCAAGTCTTGTACTCCAATGTGATTGATATATGACTACAATGCACCAATTTAAAAAATAAATTAATTAAAAATAAAAAAAAATAACTTGACAATATAGGGAAGAATTTAGCTCTAGGCTTGTATTTAACTCCAATGGTTTATATATCTGCCTTTAGAACAGTACTACACTGTTTCAATTATTGTAGCTTTATATGGTTTGAAATCAGAAAATATATATCTTCTAGCTTTGTTCTTTTTCAAGATCGTTTTGGGTATCTAAAATCCATATTTCATATTAGGATAGATTTTTTCTGAAAAATAAATATATAAATACATGATAGTTTCACCTAAAAAAACAGAAAAAAATATCCTCTGGTAAGAAAGAAAGCTAAAAGAAATATTGAAATGTTATCTTTGAGTCATCAAAAGCTTGGTATCAGACAAATGAAACTGTTATGTGAGATTATCATTTTTAATTTTGGATAAATTGCTATAATACTAGATGTCAACCACTAAGCCAAGCATGGGAAGGAGGGATGGGGAGGGAGTGGGCTGACTGGGCGATGTGTGCATGTATGTCTACAAAAGTTTGTATCCTACTATGATGTATGAATACAGTGCACCAATAAAAATAAATTAAAAAAAAAAATTATCACTCTGGTCCTGAGCCTGCTGCTGGATGGAGGGTGGGGAAGGGAGGGTGGCTTTTTGGATGGGAAGGGTGTGACTACCTGTGCATCTGCCAGGGAACAGCCTGGAGGGGGAACCAGCAATTCCTGGGGCAAAGGACAATGAAGGAGCCATGCCCTCCCTGGCTTTGGATTTCTTGAAGTTTGGAATTTGTGGAGACTTTGGATGAGATAGAGTTTTCCCAGGCAAGAAAGTATGAGCATATTGTGCGGGTTGGGCAAGAACAACTGGTTCCTGGAGAAAAAAACAAAACCTATGCTGAAGCCAGGCATAGTGGCACACACTTATAATTCTAGTACTTGGGAGGCTGAGACAAGAGGATTACAAGTTTGAGGCCAGCCTCAGCTACTGAATGAGGCCCTCAGCAACTTAATGAGACCCTGATTCAAAATAAAAAATAAAAAAATAATAGGGCTAGAGTATAGCTCAGGAGCAGAATGCCCCTGGATTCAATCTTTAGTACCACAAAAACAAATCTATGCTGAGAAGAGATGGATACAAGTGTGATTACACTAGCAGCTCATGGGTCACAAGGCTTCATGAGTAGATGGTTGGTTTGGCTCCATTGTAAGCTGGCAAGTCCTGTAAACCCAGCTCTCCTGATGGGAAGGCTATGCTTTGAAGAACCATAACTGAATGTGTGAAGAGTGTGTCTTAGTCTGCCTGTGCTGCTGTGCCACAGCACCACAGAATGGATCATTTATATTGAACAGAAATGTGTCGGCTCACAATTCAGAAGGCTAGGAAGGCCAACATGGAGATTTCCACAACTGGAGAGGGATTTCTTGCAGCTGCTTCTTCATACCAGAGGCAGAAGGCCCAAGAAACAAGAGGCTGAACTTGCCTTTTGCAATGGCAGTACTCACACCCAAACTGGTACGTTCATCACGGCTCTGTCATCTCTTAAAAACCCCACCTTGCAGCAATGTTGCCATAGCAACTAAATTTCAGCATGAGTTTTGGAGAGAAAAAAAATTCAAATCATAGCCTTTGGCTAAAATGTTATAATCCAGGAACACAAAGTAGGGGTGTCAGTGTGCAGAAACCTGGACCACCCCATCGTTCACGACTGAAGATACAGCCTCTTTTAGAGGCTAAAGTGCTACACTTCAACAGAGCCCCTGTTCACCAATGCGACACACAGAAAGGAGCCTCATTTCATTGTAAGCCCAAAGGCTTTTAGGACAGTGTGCAATCGGGCTGGGTTTGTCATTTCTGCTAAGAAGGCATTTGGAAACACAACCAGTTAGTTGGAATGTGAAGCAGCGTTATTCCACTTGTCTTTTCAATTTTTGATGTTACACTTCAATAAAAGTTTGTCATTTGTATGCCCATTTCAATGAATACCAAATATTTTTCCTGCTTTCTACTTAAAGTATCCTACTGTACAAGACATTTTGAATATTTCAATGCGATGCACACGAATATAAATGTATGCCTTAGCCGTGATCCCATAGTAATATATATGTGTGATTTTTGCCATGAAATATAATCATTCATGAATTTATCAAATATTAGTCACCTACTGCATGCAGGTCCTGAGCAGAACCCAGGATTCATCCATGGGCAATCATAAGGTTCTTTGAGGGCTATATCTGCTTCACACTTCTGTCCATAGAGTAAGGAATGAATAGTACCATTTTGTTTACATCATATAATGTCTCACCTCTCCTACACTTACATTATTTGTAAAATCTCCTGGAGTCTAATTTAGAATTTTAATTGAGGTGGTAAATTATGTGTAAGACATTTGGAACATAGATATTATTTATTAACTAAGTGATTTGGAAAAATCATTCTTCAGTGATATATTACAAGTACAAAATGGGCTTCTTCATTGCAAACTTCTCTGTAGGAGCTAGCCTGGGACTGGTTGGTGTAAGTGCCAGATATTTAATATTCTTTATACCACTGGGTAGGACTTTTGGCATATGAGTTTTCATTTTACTTACGTGGAAACTCATAATCACAGAGTTTGTTATGCCCTCAATGTCAAAAATAATAGGTGGTAGAATGATGATTCCAATTCTTAATTTTGATATTCTCCCATTTTTAATTTATGTATGTAACCAATCACTATTTAATTAGACAACCAAACAAGTGATGCATTAGACATAAAGGTATTTCTGGTCAGAAGAGAACCTTGATAAAGGTTACTCTTCCATTTGTTGTACAATTTTCCGTATACTTTCTCTTACTTTACCTTGCCCTAATCTACCAATTCCTTTTTATAGAAAATAATTCAAGTTCTAGATTAGTGGAACAGCAAGCTTTGCAGAACACAATCACTCAACTGTGCAGTAAATCAGTCAATGAATGCATTAATGAACACAGGGATGGGGGGAGATGCCTTGCCAGAGGGATCCAATGTCAGCGGTAGTTCCAGTTGGTTCTAGTACTCAGGGTTTCTGATGCCTAGCCTATTCTTTAGCAAAACTCAAGTTACAAGACAGACACCATGGCCTGGCAGACATTCAAATTTGCAGGAGGGCCTCTAACCACAGAGCCCAGTTAAAAGCACCGTTTAATCTCCTGATGATGAGCAAGAGCTGCTGCTGCAATTTAGCTGCACGTGTTCTTCCATCAACACAGAGTGGGCTTAATTACTTAATTATAAACCATTATGACCTACCTATTAGATCCTGTGTGGAAGGTCCAGCACTTGATAGCACTTTATTAGCCTATAATGTGCATTGCTCTATAATCACACAAGTGAAAGGCCAGCATGTCCCCTCAAGCACACTCTGGCCACCGGAAGCCTCGCCAGCTGAGTTTTCTTCTGATTGGCCTTAACTGCTAAGCAAACTCAGGTATCTCAATTTAGATTTCAGTAAGAGTCCAGAGCATTGTATCATACCTCATGGTTTTGTGCAGCAAGAAATGGATTTGGTTAAAAGATGTGGGCTTGCTCTGAGCTCTTCCATGTATACACTTGGCACCTGGGAACAGTTTACCAGTCTGAGCATTGGTTTCTCACTGATGAACCAGGGAGGAGAGAGTGATACATGGCCCAGGGTCCTGAGGGTTGACTGGATGTCTGATGGCAGCACTTGATGCAGGAATTAACATAAAATGGAGGTCAGAGAAATGGCAGCAAGAGATACACTACTAGATAAAGAGGAGTATGCAGATGATGTGACTATTACAACTATCCACCATAGAATGTTATCAACTCCTAGAGACCTGAGTGAGATAAGTGGTGGAGAAGAAGATCGTTAATTTCCCGTTGACACTGAAAAAAATCAGTCTTGTCCAAGATAGTGGGAAATGCTAGATGGAGCATGGAAAATCTCCCTGCTTATGCCCGGGACATTTCCACTTGAGGTGGGGTGTTCTTTGTCCCCAGCCTCATTTCCTTTACATACAAAAATGGCAATGAAGACACCACTGTCTTGGTAGCAGGACAGATCCCTCATGCTCACCCTTGGCTACTAATAGAAGGTATCTATGTTCAAGATGCTCCTTCACCTTGCTGCTGACCCTCCCCCTTCCTCCAACACCTCCAACCTCCCTGGATTAGAGGCCTATGTCTTTGTCCTGATTATTCTCTCCTCCATAACATGTGCTCCTACCTTAGAGGGTCTGAGCCATTCCCAAGACTAGATATATATTCCGGTGTCATCTCTGTCCTGAGTAGGCATGGCAACTTATCCTTTAACATAATTCCATTGCTGTTAAGTACACATCATAAACACAATATATCCAAGAAATAATTTTTGCTTATGTTTTCCAAATCCATTCCTCTTACAATATTATCTGTGGTAGTATAAGATTCTTTACAGGCATTTTTGATCTACTTTTTCCTCTTACCTCCTTTATTGATTCATCTTCAAATCCTGTGTATTCACATTCAAAACATAGCTCTGATGAATCTGTTCCTTACTATATTTAATAATTCTTTCTATCAATATTGAATATGAAAACTGAACTCACTGCTTCTACTCTTACCAACCACTAGTTTATTAAATAACATATAGAAGAAAAAGTACCTTGCCTGCTTGCCTCCAATGGCTGGAGCTGCCAGGGCCATGGTGGCACCACCTTGTATCACCATACCAGAACTGCTAACACTGCAGCCTACAGAGACCCCCAGAAAAAAAGCCAACTACTTGAAGCAAAGTAAGCTGCTGTAGCTCATCAGAATTGTAAGCAGTCAGTTCCTCATTCCACACTCCACAGAGATACTACTGCCTAAACCTTGGCTAGACCTGTGGTAGCAGTGGTTGAACTCACTGCATCCTCCAGAGATCTGCACCAATGCTCAACAAAACTGTTTCAGAGCAAACAAGAGTGCCTGGAAAATGCTCAAGAACGTAATATAGAAAGTGAACCTTAAACAGCTGAAAATAATCCATGCAGACTCAGGAGAACTGCAGAGGCTCAGTATTCATATATTTGTAGGGTTGTTTCATTGTGTTGTTGTTGTTGTTGGTTTTTTATTGTGTGTGTAAACATATCAAAATCAATCACTAAGCCAAACATGAGAAAGAGGGAGGAGGGATGGAATGGGGTGGGAAGTGGGGAAGGGCTAAATAAGTAATATGTGCATGTATGCCTCTACCATCTTGTACCCCATTAAGATGTATAACAATGCACCAATACAAAAGAATAACTCACAAAAAGTTAAATATATATATTATATATTGACATACACCTGATATATATATATATATATATATATATATATATATATATATCAATCCAGGCGTGGTGGCTTATGCTTGTAATTTTGTAATTACCATGCTTGGGAGGAAGAGACAGGAGCATCACACTGGTTCGAAGCCAGCCTTGTTGGCTTAAGAGATCCCATTTCCAAATAAAAATATAAAATAGGTCTGGGAGTGTAGCCCAGAAGTAGAAGGGCTTCCAGGAACTACAGTACTGCTAAAAATAAATAAATAAACAAATAAAACACAAGTAAAATAAAATAAAATACAAGTCAGACGTTATTTTTCCCTATTACACTTAGAACAAATTCTAAATTGTTTGCTGTGGTTTAATTTGCCCTAGGGAAAGCTACAGGCATCATGAGAATTTAACCTGGGGCTGGCATTTTGTTCACCCTCCAGGCTGGGCAATTATTTATAGAATGCACAACTGACCGGAGCTCCAAGTGACCTGATCACTGAAAATTTGGCAAGGGTATTTAGCAACATTTGTGGAAGTGATCTGAATTTCAGATGGAGCAGACAGCATGTCCAGGCTGTCTCTGTTTCCTGCTAAATCCTCACAATGACCCGAGCCCACATTGAGCCATATTCCCTTGCAAAGAGCAGGCATGAAGAATGCCTGAAAGGCACAACGTGGGACTTTCTGAGCTGGGTATAACCAGACTCCATCTTCTAATCCTGAAACCCGGCCTGTTAATAAGTCATCAGGAGCTTGAGCGGATGGGAGGCCAAGAGCCCTGTTTATGTGATCAGCCTCTCCTGAGCCATCTGCCTCAGCCATATGCTTCCCAAGGAGAACTAAGTTTAGCAGCAATTGCAGCTAATCAAATATTTGTAAGACCCACAGTGTCCCCGCCCAGTCACCCTGCCCAGAATATCCCAAGCAGCACAGAGGGTTTCTCTAGCCTACGGTGACCTTGGCCTTAATTGGAGGCCACAGAATGTAGGGGTGATAGTTGCAGATTTGGAACTTGCTACAAATATAGCAGAGGGCCCCAGAGCCACAGCTGAATAACTAGACCAGGTGGTCCCTCTGCCTCAGTCTTCTGCAGAGATGGAGGGTCCAGCTGGCAGGCCAGCCCTAGCCAGGGTCCGAGCCAAGCCTGGCCTGCTTAGAAATAGAGCAGAGGCCTCAATCTCCCTGTGTGGGCTAATCCCACCTTTCCCCTGCCCAGCAAGTGAATGACTGGTTCCAGTTACACACACACCTGGCCTCTCCTGGTCTTCTTTTTTCTGTGCACAAGGACATATACCTGGGTCATATGATTTTTTCCCCAAGAGGTAGAAAGACATTAAAAAATAAGGCACCAGACAGAACACAGATACCAGCCAATCATAATGCATAGCACCTGCAGTGGTGAACACGGTCCTGTAGTTTGCCTACTCCCCTGGCATAAATATTTTATGGGTTGTAGGGAATGTGAAAGTCTGGAGGTGCATGGTATTGGCCACTATGAAGGGGGAACATGACTTAGAAAGGCCAGGGCAGTGTCTGTTTCGACAATTGTTCACATCTGACATCCTGGCTAAAAGCTGTCCCTGGTTAAAATTAACAAGGTATATCCACAGGCTGGTCCTCCTAACACCCATCTTTGCAGCTAGTTTGGACTTTTTAGCTTCACATGGCTTCCTCTCAATTGTTCTAAGCTCTAGGATGACCTGAGCTCCTGTCCTCCAAGACTCTGAAGTGCCTTTCAGCAGGTGTTTCCCTTTTTCTGTAAACAGGAACTTTTTTCAGTAGGCATGCCAAAAGACACAGATGCTCATTCCATCTCTGTGTGGACCAGGAACTTATTCCAGGGCCAGCTCTCCTCTCTCCATCTCACACATCCTTAGCCTCCAGACACTTTGGAGGTGTCTTCCAGGTAGACTGTGTGGCCTGGGTCCCAATGCAATGGGTAACCTTGTTTCTGATGAATCACTCTGACTACCCCCTGTTTTTCTGAGCCAAATCATTAGCTTTCCACTATTTTTACAATGAGTGCAGAAAGGAAGGATTTCTGCCACATGTCTTGACCACACTTGGGGTGGCTTCTCCATCTGAACTTCTGCATTTCCTATCTCATCTCTAGCCAAATTTGTAATCTTCAGGAACAGTGAGATTGTCTAGTAGCCACCTACCCAGGGGTGTGGACTCTTTAGGGAACAGGGGCTTATGGGATCCACGAAGGATCTGGATACTTCCCATCTTTCTGGAGTGTCTCAAAAGTTCTTTCTTTCCGCAAGCTTCCCCTGACTATCCCATCTTGGACTGCCTGCTTGTACCTCAGGACCATATGCTTTTTCCCCTCAACATTTGTCAGTGCTCTGAATATGCTCCATGTATGTCCAGAGCACTCCTTAACATACAAGTGCCTTTCATTAAAAAATTTAGTAGTACAAGCTACTCCCTACTCCTGACCAAGGCCCAGTGTTACTCTTTTTCCTAAATATCATGATTTCCTACTGTTAAATCCTGCCATTTGAACCCATAGCAGGTGATTAATACATGGCTGAAACATTAGAGAGCAGCCTTAGGCACAGGGATGTGAAAAGAACCGGAGATTTGGGTTAGTGTCTTCATTTCTTCATATAATAAATACACTACTTTATTTTATTTAATTTTGACACAGGAATTGAACCCAGGGACACTATACCACTGAGCTACATACCAAACCAATTTTATTTGATTTTGCTTTAGTTAAACAGAGTCATACTAAGTTTTCCAGGCTGGCCTTGAACTTGTAATACTTCTGTCTCAGCTTCTGGCCTAGCTGGGATTGTAGGTATGCACCAGGACATGATTTTAAAATTATTGTATTCTCTATAAAATGGAGTTATATGTTTGTAAATATATACCATGTACATTAGCAAAGTCAATCACTAAGCCAAACATGGGAAGGAGGAAAGGGGGAGGAGATTGGGAGGGAACTGGAAAAGGGCTAAATGATTGATGTGTGCATGAATGGGACCCATGGAGGATCTGGTTACTTCCCATCTTTCTGGCGTGTCGCAAAAGTCCTTTCTTTCTGCAAGCTTCCCCTGGCTATCCCAGCTTAGACTGCCTTTACCATCTTGTACCCACTAAGATGTATTACTACAAAGCACCAATAAAAATAAAATTAAATAAAATTAAGTTATAATCTTTAATTGTAGGATAGCTATGCATATAAAATCAGATAATGAAAATGAATATTTATGGTTTACTATGCACAGACACCATTGTTCAATGTTTTAATTACTTTCTTAATTGGGAGTTAGGAGGGTAGGGACTGTCTCAGGGTGATTCTTTCCCTGCCCAATACAAGTTTCTTTCTAATTAGCCTTACTGAACATTTCTGAAGTCTTAGCACAGCACCTGCCCAAAATGAGCAATTTATAGATATACTTTGAATATTTTGTTCCTTATGATATTTTCTCTGCTAAGCTTTGTTTTTTCATCCATTGGAGACCCTGCTTATTTTCCCCTCTCCCCAAATTCTGCCCTCAGTGGTGCAGGCAGGATCACTCTTTCCTCCTCTGCTCCCAGGCACCTGCATCTGCTCTGTTAGAACACCTGCCACTGGAGTTACAGCCCTGTTTGCCCTTCTATAAGTGGACACGGGCTTCTCCAGGATTAGTGAGTACATTACACTTCAGTACATTCTCAGGTCCGTGTGTGTGTGTGTGTGTGTGTGTGTGTGTGTGTAACTGAGGATGAGACCCAGGGGCATTCTACCTCTGAGATACACGTATTTTTATTCTTTATTTTAAAACAGGGTCTCACTAAGTTGCAAAGGGCCTCACTAAGTAACTGAGGCTGGCAGCGAACCTGCGATCCTCCTGTCTCAGCCTCCCAAGTACTGGGATTACAAGCGTGTGCCACCACGCCCACCTCAGTTTTGGCTTCTAATGCGGTGCCTTTATGGGAGGCATGCCATTAGTATATTTTTAAATGAATCGATAGCCTAAGACTTGTTTTGAAATCCTTCCTGATTCTCAATAGCCTCTCAACTGCCACCTCTTCCTGAATGATTTTCACAGCGGGAAGGCAGCACTCAATATGTTGCAAGCAGCACAGGCTCTAAATACAGAAAGATCTTTGTGCCAGGTCAAGCTCTCTAAGCACTGGCAGATCACTTTTGCATTCTGGGTCCAATGCACTTCATATAAAAGCTACTCGCAATCAGCTCTTCTACCAAATTGTTTCAAAGGTTAGATAAGACAGTGATGCATGGCATTATTATTATTAAAGACACACATCTGCCCATGCCTTACACACCTGTCCTTATACCTCTCCTGTGACCAATACAGTCCTCCTGCCATTCTCTTAGAATCCCCTTATCTCCATCTACCTCTTCTATCTTACTTATTGTTCTGTAAGTTGCTTAAGGGCATAGACAATGGGACAATCAGTTGAGTCCCTTCCCTATGATATGGATCGATTTTTGAATAAACTAAATGCTCAAAAATAGTTCTCAAACAAGTGCTAAATATGTTCCTTGATTTCTCCACGGGGAGGCTGAGAACTCTCCAGGAAAAAAAAATGACTTTTTTTGTTCTTATCTCTGAGCCACTATTATTTTTTCATGGGTGCATTGTGCCATACATCTTGATGGAGTAGAAGATGGCAGAGGCACACATCACTCATTTGGTCCTTCCCAGATTCCCATCCCGTTCCTCCCCTCCCTTCTTCTTATGTTTGGCTTACTGATTGACTTTTTTTTTTTTTTTTGGTGGTACTGGGGTTCCTGGAAGCCCTTCTACCTCCGGGCTACACTCCCAGACCTAATTTTATATTTTTATTTGGAAACAGGGTCTCCTAAGCCAGCGCGTGGGGCTGGCTTCGAACCTGCACGATCCTCCTGTCTCCGCCTCCCAAGCGAGGGGATTACAAGCATGCGTCACCACGCCCGGAAGTGATTGACTTTAATATGCTGCATCTGAGACTTACACATCAAAGATGGGAACAGAGAGCAAAAAAATGCATTTCTACTAACTCATTTCACAGATAGGAACTGTAGGCTCAGGGATAAAAACATCAGTTCACAGTCAGCAGTAGAAGTACAAATCTACCCTCCAAGTCCAGGGCCCTCCTGATGCTTCACACTGTCCTAATGTTTACCAGGGCATTAAAGAGGCAATCCCAAATGTTCTCAGCCTCTGGTATCTAAGGAAATTCTACAACTATCTGGAAGCCTCAGCATCACCTGTCTGGGTGTCAGCCAATGCTTAGCCACTTGCCTCCAGAATCAATACATATGGGGCTTACATCATAAGAATCAATTAGTACAGCTTCAGATCCAGTTATCAGAAGGCCCGCTTTCCAGGTTGTTCCCTTTACATCATCATCTTGGCACAAAGTTGATCACGCCATCTTGCTGTCTAGGAATGAAACTTACACAAACTTGCCGTTTAAGGCCTATCACCTGGGTCTTTGTGGTTCATATGAACTGAGGTCAGTGGACTGCTCACTCTTGATTGAACACCCTGAACATCTCCAGGGAAGGCAGCCCGACTGGCTGTTGGGCCATCATGTTGCATCGTTTTACCTTCCTCCCTATCACTCACCATCTTGTACTTGTTTATTTACATGTAAGGATGAGGTCCTTCGAGTTCAGTTCTGCTATAATTCATCCTAACTCCATACGACTTGGCACTAGGCCTAAGAGAAAGCAAATTCTTAAGGACCTGAGGGTTTCAGCTATTTTCCCTGTTTTTTTGTACATAGTCAGCCTTTCCTCCTAAATCATATCCTTTTCACTGATGTATAAACATATTCAATAGTATCTCATTG